>NC_061112.1:150121420-150196707 GCF_002878395.1 Capsicum annuum | reverse complement strand
AAGAATTTTGCATCTTCTAGCAAGGCGGAAAGGAAAAAATATTTTGAGGTATCTAAATCTAAAAGGGGAGCAATGAAGTTGACAATGATTATATGATTTTTTTTTTGTATATATTCTCCTGAAACAGAATTGTTGGTCAATATGCATTTTTGTTTCAATATATGTAGATACTTATACTTTTTTTTTTTAGAATAATACATGCATATATATACAGAGTTAGAGTGTATGTATGTATATACAGTTTATATTTTTGATATATGTATGTACAATTTACATATATGTATATACAGTTAACTTCACGTATACATTTTGAAGAATAATGCATATGCAGATATATACAGTTTTAGAGTGCATATATGTATGTATATTCAAATTTGTTATTATGTAAATATTCAAATTTGTATATACAATATACAAACAACAGATATACAAATAATAAACATATATGTATATGTTTATTTCATTTGCATATATGTATATACAAATATACAAACAACAAATATACAAATATGTATATTTCGTTTGCATGTATATTTCGTTTACAAATAACATTCCAATTTGTATATACAGATATACAAACAACAGATATATAAATAATAGATAATAATTTGATTTGAATATATGTATATTTCGTTTGCAATATCGTTTACAAACAATATTCAAATTTGTATATATAGATATACAAACAACAGATATACAAATAATAAACAACAATTTTAATTTGAATATATGTATACTTCATTTGCATATATGTATATATAGATATACAAACAACAGATATACAAATATCAAATTTATGTAAACTAATATAGAGATATACAAATAATAAAAACAATCTTTGTAACCTTTAAAACAGATATACAAATACAATTATACATTTATATTAACAGATATACAGAAATTCAAATATACTATTAATAGATATACATAAAAAAATATTAAAAGATTGTCAATATGTATATTATGAAATATGCAGTAGAGTAATGAATGAATATATCACACAAATTGCAATTACAAATGGGATTTAGAAAAGAAAAAAAAAACTAACACAAACAAGGATTATAACCTTTTAACAACTTCTGTGATTTTTTTTTTAAATTACAAGAATAAAAATTGAATACGAAAATTGAAACACAAAATTACAATTGAAGTTATTGTATACAAAAATAATAGCAATTACAAAATTGACAATTTGAAAGTATTTGAAGTTTATATTGTGCATTCAATTTCGAAAATCTAATTCAAACCAATAATAAAATCGATTTTCATTATGTTGAAACTGAATCAATTTTTATTGCGTATTAGATTCAAAAAAGGATTTCAATAAATAAATTCAAGTAAAAAATTAATTTGCATAAATCGTATAAACCAGAAATTTGTATGCACGAATTACCAACTTTCTCCTGTAGATCACAATTTTTTTAAAAAAAGAAATTATCAACTTTTAAGGGAGTAATTAATGCATAAATTCATATTTATTGATCTGTTATATCAGAGAAATAAATGAAAAGTTGGAGAAGATTAAGAACATTTATTACATTAAAATTTTATTTTTTATCTCTTTTTGTTGTTATGGACTTTTCCTTTTTTTTTTTGTATACTAGTTTAGGTGTACGTGCTTTGCACGTGTATATGGTTAATTAATAATAAATAAATATCAAAAGAATAAATTATTGTGTGTACATTGTATTATTAAGTTAAAAATCAACATTAATTTTAAGACAAAAAATATATATGAAGATGAACATGATAATTCTCCATACGTTTTCTAATATCTCTTTTAATTATTATAGACATGTGAAATATATTAAAATATACTTTAATCTTGTGATTTTAAATATGCTATATGAAAATTTTGAAATAAAGTACTTAAAAGAAATATATTGAAATGAACTAAAATAAAAAGTAAAATAAACAACTGGGATTCATGTATCTCTTTCGTATGCTAAAAAAAGTAAGATATTTGTGTGCTAGAGTATATATGTATAAGGGAAGACATTTTTTTAAGAGTTTTTTCAGGTTTCATGTCTTATATAGTTTTAAAATAGTACTTCTCCTTTTAATTGTGATAGAGTAAGGTCAAATGTGAAGTGATTGGAGAGCAATAGTACCCAGCAGGTCACTTATTCAGATTCAGTCGAGCTCCAATGTCGATACTGAACACTTCAAATTGTAATACAAATAAATAAATAAGAGAAGATATATATATAAATTTATATCAAAATAAGAAAAAATTCTCAAAGTTTACCTCAAATCAAAAGGAGCAATTATCGAAATTGCTGATGGCCTCTTTATACCTACAACCAGTGATGAAAAAATTTAATGATAAGCCAAAAAACTAATAAATAAAAATCAAATCTCTTAAAAACCTAATCCCATGAATAATCCTCAGAACATAGTACATGTATTTTTTAAACCATAAAGCATAGATAAAGAAATCTTTAATTGATAAGATAATTAACTATTATGAATTCAGAATGACCTATCAATGTTTCATAACGAAATGTGACGATCCAAATAATTTGTCCACAAATATAAATAAGTCAATTTTATTACTAATTATCATGAATTCAGTATGACCAATCAATTTCTCTTGACAAAATGTGATGATGTAAATAATCTGTCCAAAATTATAAATAATTCAATTTCAAATCACTAATTGTATATGAAATACTCACAAAGAAATTTCTCAATTTATAATTGTTTATCAAAAATATATCATTTATTATTGTAAACTTCAAAATCAATCTAAAATTTAAGAAAACATACCTCTGGACAAATTCACTTCAAGAACCTGTATATTTGATAAAGAATATGAATGATATATTTATTGTGGAAAACATAGAAAGTAATAACACAAACATTAAGATCTACTATAAAAAAAAATTCGTAAGAAAGAAAACCTAAAAATACAGAAGCAACATTGATGATAGAGTTCATTAATGATATTGTGCAATAATATTTTTTTTTATATATAGAAGACCCTAAACCAAAAAGAAATTGAAAAATTAAATATTCTTTAAACCAAAAAGAAATTAAAAAGGTAAATATTACAGAATTCCAACACCGGTAAAAAAGTTAAAACATGAAAAAAAAAAATTTTAGATATAGATATAGATATACATATAGATATAGATATAGACATAAAACTGTCATTTAATTTGCCTATGAATTGTAAATATGAATTTTAGACTAGGAAATTAGTTATAGATACTCTAACGAGACTATATATGAATTTTTGTCTTATTTTTTACTAGTTTTGGGCACACGCTTTACGCGTGACCAAAGCGCGTATTATATTTGATAACAAATATAATGAAAAAAGATTATTGAATTTAGATATGAATTTCATCGTTAACCAATCACTAAATTATTCATAACTATTTTTTTTTTCTATTTGGGGACAAAGCATATTTAGACAACATATAAGCATACTTAGACAACATATAAAATATATGAAATTTTAATTGCAACAACAAATCTCATAAAGTTGATAACATTAATTAAAAATCTAGACATTAGGTATTGTGTTAAAATATGAAAGTTTCATATAAAGATCAAATGCTAATTTTAGTTGGACACTTCCTGGTAGAATTGTGAAAGGAAATTCAGATAATGCTTAATTCACACGAATTTTTTTTATTTTTTTTTAATATATGCTAATTATTTTTTGCCTTGTAGTTTTATAAGGTAAAATTATATGGTAAAGTTCTTACTATACAATTTAGAACTCCTTTTTTAGATACACTCATGATTCCTCCATATTAGGTTAGTTATTAATTATTCCAAATATAATTTAATACATTATTCAATTAAGGAAATATTTAGTAGTCAAAACTTTTGTTGATTTCTAATTATTAAAAATTAGGAAAAATAGTAAATGACTATTTTGTCTATTGCGAATGTTTTTAATGAATAAGAAAAAGTTCAAATCACTTTTCTTAGGGTATTTATATTTTTAATATATTGTAGATGTAGATTATTATTTCCCACCCGACTAATTTGGATTCACGCAGCAAAGTTCCAATTTTGGGGATAAAGTGTTTACTACTAAAGAGGATTTCATATTCGGAGCTCGAACTAGAGACTTCAAATTAATAATAGATGAGTACTTACCATGGTTAGATATTCTTTCTTACCCAAAATGAAAGTAATAAAAAGCAACAGCTTTATTGCAATTAATCCTCAAAAGAAGAATAAGCAAATCGAGCGGCAGAAATTGAATGAGCCAATGGAAAAAAAAGAATATTACACAATGAAAATGTCAACACGGCAATAGATTTTAAATTCATAGTAGTTGAACCACCAAACACTTCCAAGTTGTTCCAGTCTTCAACCCCAATGTGAACTCTAATACAATTTTAAATATGATATACAATAGAAATTTACTGCCTTATTCGACGCAAATTTTTTTGCAGGTTTTGTAGGAAAGTCTTTTCTTTCTCTACAATTTCGATTCTAAATGTCTAGGTAAATGCCAAAATGGGAAGTTCACAAACATCCACTTTTCAGATGCTCCAATTCAAAAACAGTTATGAAATTTCAAATTGTCCTGTCATTTCACTTAAAAAAAATTAAAATTCTATAACAATGGGCATTTTACGATTACAAAACTGAAAAAGTCACTAGCATGTGCTACTTTTATCAAATTTCATTCCTTAAGTTTCAACTATTTTTTTGGGTCCATTTTACTTGTCATGTTCTTGTTTGCATGTCCTTGAAGATATTGTTTTAAAAAGAAAATTTTGATTAAATTTTTTTTTTATTTACACTTTGATCCCAATTTAATACGTATCACTTTCTTTTTCATCATATGAAGTGTCCCTTCATAATAATTGAGTAAAGATTAATTAAAGTGAAATCTAATAGGTAGTTATTCGTTATTTTTTTAAAATAATAATTATTCTGAACCGTCTATTTTATTTTTAGTATGACCAAAAGCAAAATAAACTAAAGGGAGTAAATTACAAGGACAATCGAACAAAACAGGAGTAAATTCCTTAAAATGTCACTGAAGTTTTGTAAACATCCCACTAATGTCACTTATGATTTTTTTTGGATAATAATAACATTGAACAGAGACGGATTCAGAATTTCAAACTTGTGGGTTTCCAAAGGCTCCTTTCCTACCACTAAGCTCTCCATTGGTTTAGTTATGGGTTCCTATCTATTAATATTCATAACTTTTGACGATTTTTCTGTGTAATTTTAAGCCTTACGGTAGTGGATGTGGGTTCCCACACCTTCTACTCTACATCCACCACTGACATTGAACTCTATAATTATTCCAAAAAATAAAAAACTAACAGAAAAGTTGAAAATTTAACAGCAGACCCATTTAACTATATTTGACCCAACACTTAATTAATTATTCATAACCCACGACCCGTTTGACCCACCTTTAGATTAAAAGAAACCTTTTTCTTCCTTATTAGAAAATATCATAGCTTTACCTTATTAGAAAGAAGAATACATAAGCTTGTGTAATTCAAAAAAAAAAAAATCAAAAGTTAATCTAAAGTTAACACGAGGAGAGAACTTAAGCTTCTGCGTGATCTAACCTTCTTTATTGCCAACCTGCAAGTTAATAAACACAAGTTTTGCTGCAACTGTTATAGTAGTACATATACACAAGAACTTAAATACGCGCTATTGGAGCTGAAGTTTAGGTGGTGCCTCGGCGCTATTGTAGCACAATTTTGTTTAATAAGCTTATGAATTTGATCAATGTACTTCTCATTATCCTTTATTGACGTACTTCAAATTTATTTTTGTGTTTACATCAATTGAATGATATATTTGAACCTTTTTTCTTCTTAGCACAATTTGATATAAACATCGAGTGTGAGTTAGCTTTTACTGGCTTGGACGTAAAAGTCATGTGTCTAATTTGAAACCATGTGTTTGGAATAGTTTGATCAAGTCACAATCATGTTGACTCAATGCATAGAATTCTCATGTGGAACATCTAGGAATTCAGATAATTGAGCAGATTTTGCTTCTTCTAACAGACTGATCATTTGCTTGTTTCCACTTACTCCTGCTTCATCAACTGGAGTATTTTCCCATCTAAAACATGGCAAAAGTAGATATTACACGATAATCTGATTGTACAATATCGAATTTCAACACAAGAGTTCCCATGATGTTTAAACAACTATGCGGTAATCCTAAACAAGTTGAGGTCGGCCATATGATTCCTTAGTGACTGTGTTTCTCCATTTAAGTTTAACTCATGTCATCATTAGCTACCATGATGTCTCATTCTAGAAGTAAATTCGATAAGATATCGATAAAGATTGATATTGTATTGTACCGATCCTTTGAGAAAACAGAAGCACCAGCTCCCAAAAGCAACTTTGCCATTGAGTATTGTCCTTGAGTAGCAGTAACATGAAGTGGCATTCACTGATCATAGTCTTTGGTGTTTGGATCAACACCATTTGACAGTAGTCTTTGCAATAAATTTGAATCCCCCTTTGCTATTACCGTACAAAGAAAGCTATCGGCATTTTCAATGTTCAATAAAGCCCCTTTAACAAACAGTGAAGCAATGTGATCATGTTCACTCTTGATTGTTTCAGGCAGTGGCATGTTGCCAAATTTATCTATATGATAAATAGCAACATTAAGTAACAATGAACACGAAAAAGGACTTATTGCAGGTGAAGTAGACTCGTTTAAGAAATATACCTGGAGCATTGATACTTATCAATTCAATTTTTTTAAAAATTGTAAAAGCTTATGTGTTCTTCTTTTTAATAAGGTAAAGCTATGATATTTTCTAATAAGGAAGAAAAAAGTTTCTTATAATCTAAAAGTGGGTCAAATGGGTTATGGATAATTACGTGTTGGGTCAAATATAATCAAATGGGTCATGTTGTTAAGTTTTTAACTTTTCTGTTAATTTTTTATTTTTTAAAAATAATTATAAAGTTTAATGATATTATTATCCAAAAAAATCATAAATAACATTAGTGGAATATTTGTAAAACTTCAGTGACATTTTAAGAAATTTACTAAAGGAGACAATGGGTCTTAAGGAAAATGCATCGCCCAATACCTACTTCCATTAACTTATTATTGGCAATTTTGCTTGGAGAACCAAAAAAAAAAAAAAGAAATATTGGTAAGTGCTATGGCTTTTTGATTCAATATAACTCTTTTTACCAGAGCTGATACTACCAACTATCAAACTGTCAAAAGGATCCTTGACACCTTCAGCTCTTTCTCAGGCCAAAAGGTCAAATTCCCAATGTCGATAACGACTGCTGCCCCTCGTAATCCAGACCACTGCTACCAACACCTCCACCGGATCCACCAGACCTAACCCCAGCCGTCATAGAGGAGGATCCCCCAAAGAAAATGTCCTACAAAGAAGCAACTGAAGAACATCCTGGCCTCGACCTTGGAAACGTCGAAGCCCCACTAAATTTTGAAAACTTGGAAACATCGACTGTCGACTTTGACGGAGATCCTATTCAGCTCACTGATGAAGATAAACAAAGGCTCTACAGCCCTTGGAAAAGATCTGTTATCTTGAAATGTGTTGAAAGGAGACTGAACCATCACTATATTCATTCAAAATTGACGGATCTATGGAAACTCCAAAAAAGTGTTATTCTTATTGATCTTGGTGAGGATTGTTACCCAGTAAAATTAGCACTTGAAGAAATCCAGAAAAAGATTCTATTGGAAGGCCCATGGTTCGTAGCAGGCTCATACATCTCTATAAGGGTGTGGGAGCCAAATTTTGTGCCTTGCCGGTCAAAAATTGCATCCACAGCAATATAGGTCAGATTACCGTCCTTACCAACAGAATTTTATGATAAGAATATACTTGAAAAGATTGGAAAAAATTGGACGTCTACTGAAAATAGATATATGTACCTCCTCGTCACTACGAGGCCGTTACACTCGTATCTGCGTACAGATCCAAATGGAAAAACCTGTTCGCACGAGTGTCACCATTGGGCATCACGAGCAACCAATCTACTACGAAGAAGATGGCATCATGTGCACTAATTATGGCCGTTTAGGCCATACGATTAGGACATGTCAATACATTCAACACGTTAGAGAAGACTCCCAACAAAATGCAGGCACTCCGAAGTCCACTCCTTCCCAGTAGATAGCAATGGAATGGCGAACCATATCCTTTAGTAATCAAGGTACTAAAGCATCAAAAAAGGGAAAGGCCTCAACATCAAGTACGAAACAGATCGACAAATCTAATGTCAAGACGAAATCATTTGACAACAAATCAAGTAAGTTCCTTGATAAACCCCACCGGAATTCACATCCTCCGACAGGCGCCGATACGCCAAGTGCTTCGGGTAAGGAAAATAATACCTCGAATTTGGATCACCAAAATTTGGACAAGTCTAATTCGGCAAGAAATGGAAAGAGTCTCATCTCTGAATCCCAAGGCCCAAACTCTTTGAAGGGAAAAACCAATTGGGCCCAACAAAAAGGTGCAAGGCCTATGGAAATGAATACCTAGCCAGGTAAGGCCCAAATCAATTCTTTGAAGGGTCAATCTTCTTCTTATAAAAATAGTAAGTCCAATGGGGCTCCACTAACAAATTTGAAGCCTTTAATCATGTTAACATTTTGAACTCTCAGAGTGATATAACCGACTCCGGTCAAATCAACCAGGCAAACTGCCTCTCCAAGCAGACTAATGCCTCTGAAAATCCCTTCTGCTCCACTTCTCATTATCAACAACCTACACCTCTTGAAAAAGAGTATGTGGCCACTAAAACTTTACAGAAATACTCACTTATTTCTTCTCCACCACCTAAACCTATCTTCTCACAAAATGAGCTCCATAGAACCCTCCCAGATCAATCGTCCCTCCATAGCTCTAATCTCAGCACCATTAACTCTGGACCATATACCAACCTCTTGGTTAGAAATGGGTCTATAAAACATGTTGATCACCTTCCAATGGATAGTAGAGGGAAGACAGGTACAAGTGGTGCTCCAAAATTCGGAGTAACTTGCACTGCTGGTCATGGAATCCCTAAACAAAAGCTTGGCCAACTATGGCAACAATCTCTGGATGACCACCCTGCTGACAGCTGCCAACCAAAACCCATTGGAGAGCCTATCAACAGAGACTCTATCAGCCACATTACACCAAGTCTCACAGACTTTTCCCTTTTCCCACCACCAAATCCTCTATTGCTTCTGAATGGGCCACCACTGCTTTCACTAGAGAATTCTCCTTCTCAAGTGGAAAACCCTCAGGACAAAATTCCCACTCCAGAGATATGGTAAAGAGGGAAAACCCTGAAAATACTAAGAGCAAACAATCGCGAAATGAAAACTCTTCTAGCAACCATGAAAGTCCCCATAACAGAAGCAACCACTCTAGACAAACAGATAGGATTAAGATTAGCAGAATTAGTAAACGAGATGTGGATAATCCTAATTCCATGGAACTTAACCAAGTTCACAATGAACATCAAATTCCTAAGTGTCCTGACAAGGGGTAACTTTCTCATCTCTCTAAACCCCTAAAGACTATGATCAATCTCAACTCACCACTGTCATCCCTGGACCCTCAGTATAAGGGGAAATCAGTGGCTGCGAACCACTCCCCACCTCACATCAAATTAATCATGAACTTAATAATATGGAATGCTAGAGGCGCAAACAATGCTGAATTTCGGCGCCACTGCAAGGATATGTTACATCTCCATAAACCTGCCATACTGGGTCTTCTTGAAACTAGAATGAGTGATCACCACCAACTAACTCAAGACCTCGGTTTTGACTGTCTGATCCAGTCTGCTGGTATTGGAATGTCCAGTGGGCTGGTCCTTATATGATCCAAACCATAACGAAGACATTCCTCACATCTTCTGGTACTGCCCAAAAGCCAACTCTCTTTGGAATGTTTTCTTCCAAAAGATCAGCTGTAATACTCCTTCCATTACTAACCTTAATAGTGATAACTTCCTGGAAATTGTTAGGGACTGGTCTGGCAACAATATGGCAGATCAATACATCAGCCTACAACCTCTAATCATGTTTTGCTTGTGGGAAATCTGGAGATGCAGGAATGATAATTTGTTTAACAATTTAAATGTTTCTCCTTCTTTCAAGAATGCTTATGTAAATGTTGTTGAATACTCTTACCTTATGTTTTCACCCTCTTCCCTTTACCAGGAAGCCACTATTAATGTTCGTTGGCTTCCTCCTACGAACACCCCTTACAAGCTCAACACTGGCGGAGCGTGCCTCAGTAATCCGGGTATAGGAGGTATAGGAGGTTGTATTAGAAACCGTAATGGTGATTGGATTATTGTCTTAGTTAAGGGCTTTCCCAACGCAACCAATAACCAAATAGAGCTTTTAGCACTTCTTGAAGGTCTCAAATTGGCGGAGAACCAAAATCTTTTCCCTATTGAGATAAATGTGGACTCAACGGAGGTAATTCTTATGTTAAAAGTTGGGAACATGCATTATAATCCTATTCTTGAATCTTGCAGGTGTCTGCTGAGAAAGGTGGGGCATCCACTAGTGACCCACGTTTTTAGAGAGCAAAACTATGTTGCAGACTGCCTAGCTAAAGGAGCGGCAAGGAAGCTTTTTGGCACAACAAAATTTTTGACAGTTCCTCCGGTGTATGCATAAAAACATCTGTAGGTAGACATTCTACGAACTGAATTTATTAGGAAAGTCAATCAATGTACTAATTATCAGAATGCTAATTATATTTTTGTATCTGACTAACAAGTCAGCAATTTGTAACAAACTCCACTTTGAGTTTCTAATATATCGCCTCATTACCCAAAAAAAAAAAGATTAAATATAAAGAACAGATCTGTTGCTTTAATTGGTACTCTCCTTTTGACTTCTTTAGGATAATAAAATAATGAAAAGTCAGGGATTTCTATGTCATGGCTTTAAGGCGGCAAATTCTCTTTCTTTATTCCCTCACAAGATCAGATTAATAAAGACAAAAACGTTCAACCAAATAAAAGAAAACCTAAAACATAAATATGTCGTTTAACTTAAATTTTAAATAATATATATGACTTTAATTTTAGGTGTGTACAAATACGTCACGTTCTATAGTACACGTAATATATTATATAGAATAAAAATTGGTCACGTAAAATATTATATAGAATATATATATCTACTTATTTAATTTTATATAAATTTAAATGGCTAAATATATTCTGAAGCTAAATTAAAGGACATGTTTATGCATTGATTTAAAGAAAAAAAAAAAAAAAAAACTTGCCGCACCTTTTACTTTGAGAAAAAGAAAAGGTAAGTTTGAAGGGTGTAGTAATTAATCTTCATTCTTGTTATTGAAAAGTAGGATATGACTTTTACAATCTGTTTTTTCTTTCGTGCATTTCACGATGAACCACTTGGTCAAGTTTGGAGTTCCTTCTTAGTTTGAATTAATGCACAAATATATAATCTGTTTCCACTTTGAAGTGTATGTTAAGAAAGCGATAGCATGGAAATGCACTGAAGTCTCCGTTAGAGCCTTTTTGTAAAGCCATAGCAATGTATTTTGTGTAATTGAGTGTAGTTATACTTATATAATTTGACAGAGTTGATTGACCAAATAATTAGCATAATTAAGTAGAATTAGTAAAAGTAATTACACTCTTCAATTCAAATGAAGTTGTGAATACATGGTATAATTACAATGTGGTTATTTTTAAATTTCTTCTTTTTATTTTTTATTTTCTATTATGTAAGCTCTTTATTTATTATTCTAATACTGTAATGTGTGTGTATGTATATATATATATATATATATATATATATATATATATATATATATATTATTTTAAATTTTTTACTAGTATTTACTTGATATTTCACATTGCAAGTCATTCATTTTTCAATTATAATTGGTAGATTATCTTTTGATCAAATTTTTTAATAATTTTGTGATATTATATTTATAATATTATTTTTTATCAAACATGTGTTTCGTGATGTTCTTAAAAATCAAGTATTTTGAGTGTTTATGATAATATAATTATAATATACTAATTTGAAATATATAAATCAATTATTTTTTTATAATATTAGTTAAGAACATATATTTATAATTAATATATTTTCAAAAGATTATATATATCTTAAATAATCTAAAGACCCTTATTTGTCTAATATAAATTTTTAAAATTAAATTTTATTTTTATAATTTATTATAACCATGTGTCCAAATACACTTATAATTACAGTGTAATTAACAAACAAACATGTTACTATTCTAATTACATCAATTTCAATAATCAGATGACTTTCCAAACTGATGTTTGTGCTTAGTATCCATTGATAAGAACGTTCAAGTTGGTTAAGGATAATTTTCCCTCCTTTGTTAATCTTTTACCCCTTCTATCTCACTTTTATTTTACTTGAACTTTATATTAAATATAAACTTTTACTTTTACTTATTTATTAATAAAGACTAAACAATAGAGTTGTGTTCAACGCTCACGAAAATTGAGTTAAATGATAAATATGGTGAATTTTCTTTATACTTTTTGCTTGATTTTCTCTTACCAATTCCTTTTGTCAATAATTATAGTAAAAAGGTTGTTGAATATTACTCTCTCCATTTCAAAATAAATAAATTATTGACCTATTTTTTAATATTCAAAACAAATAAATTATTCATTCTTCAAGAGATATATTACATTTTTTAGAAGAGTAATTTAAGAATAATTAAAAATATAATAGTAAAAAGTAACTATAATTTATGTTCTAATTTTTTTTTAAGAATGTGTCATAATCTAATAATTTAATTATTTTGAAATGAATGAGCAAAGAGTAATGAATATGCCAGGAGATTAACTAGTATACATTGTCAGTGTAAATAAAAATTACACTATTAGTTTATTTTTGGTATGCTATTAAGTACTATTATAATATATATTATTAATAATTAAATAAAATTTAGAAAAATCTCATAAGGTAAGTTGGATTCTAAATTAGTTCTAGAGAATTTGCTTATCAAAAATAGAGAAATCTCTTTTACACCATTGAAGGAACTGAAATTCATACAATAGCATAGAAATTATGTCAATCTAAAAGCATCGGACTTACGTCAATCTAAAATTATGTCGACTGTTCTTTTTTTTTTTTTTTTGATGAAAATGTTAGATACCTGTTAATTTATTACTATCGAAGGTTGTGTTAATTTCTTTTTTCAAAAAAAGAGCAGTGGACATAATAAATTAACACAATGATTGAAAAAATTATGCTAAAGCTTAAAAATAAAAAGTATAAATAACATAAATACTAATCTTTTAAAATTAATTACACTCTCTCACTTTTTAATTACTTTACTCTCTCTCCATATTAATATACATAATATAACCGACATATACATAACATTCCGTGTATATGTGAGATTTTTATAATATATTTAGGGAGTTGAGATATTTTGTAATATTGAAAACATAAGTTGTGTATATGTGTAATTTTTAATAAAAATAACGACCTGATTGTTAAGCAAAAGATGACAAAAATTATGTTAAAACAAAAAGTTTAATCAAACATTTATTCAACAACCAAGTAAGAAAAATCTAAAACTGTGTCTAACAGTATTAAAATTGTCCAACAATAACTTCTCCAGCCATTAATGCATTGTCTTTTCAAGTTTTATATCTTAAATATTAGATGTACTAATTTTTTGTGTAAACTAAAATTGTTGTTATTAGCTTAAAATATATTTCTTCTAGATTCTATAAAGAAAACGATAATAAATAAATACTATTCATATTATTTTTGTGTCGATGATTGTCCCAAAGTGCTTCAATGGTATAAGTCGATGTTTTAATGGTGAAACAAGTAAAGCTAATGAAGAACAAGATTGGAAGACGCTAAACAATTTTTTTTCTATTTTTGATAAGTCAAGTAAGAATTCTAAACAAACTCATATAATTAATTTAGATATTTTATTAATAATATTTAAATATAACATTCTTCTAAATATTACTTAATGGGTTAAAAAAAGAAGTGACGGTGTAAGTTTATGGTACACCGTCAGTAAAAATTAGTTTTTCTGATATGCGAGAAGCGTGAATGACTGCTGTAATTTTCCAACAAATAACACGAGTAATATAAGAATCTACGAGGAAACGCCAAGGTGCCTTCCTTGTAATGATGGTCAACTCAATGAGGTCTTTTCTACTCTTGGGTCATTGAAAGTGGCTTATTTGGTGGCAAGGCAAAGCAATCAGAAAATGACAACAAAGCAAATTAAACAAAAAATGACAAGCCAGCCTGCCCCACCAAATTTCCAACAAGAGGCAAATGACTCTTCCCAGCAAATTAGGAATTCAAGAAACTTCCTAGTATGACACTTCCATTAGGCGAAAGACCAAAGCTTGATGAATTTGGTCACCTTTTCTCACGAACTTCTCAAATTCCACCCACCAAGCAACTTCCTAGTTAATTTTCCTCTTTGTTCACTTATATATATTTACCTAATACCTTCCTCAATTCTCATCAACACATAACGAATAACTCTTTGTTTTCCTTTGCCTTTTCTGCATGCAAAAATATCACCCGCCTTTTCACATAACATCAGCAAGTTCCAATATTTAACATGGCAGCACCTGGTTATTTGAATCGTTTTCCATTCAAGAAGTTCCCTGTAACTACAATTCCAGTGCCCCTGCTAATTCATGGCACGGTGGCCCTTTTCTTTTTGTATATAATCTTTGACTGCGCACGTAGACTTTTTAATTTTTTGTCCTTTGTTAATTATCAAGGTGAAAAGGTGAAGACCTCCCAAAAATTGACATCTTTTAGCGAAAAATTAGTTGATGGAAGCTTAAGCAGGGAAGAAGTGGAGACGATTATGGCTAATTTGGGTATTTTTGCTAATCCTGAAAGTGCAAAGATTCAGGAAAGGTTGGATTCTAACGACATTTTTGACCTTTTTGGAGATGAATTAGAAGCTAAAGAGCAAGATGTAAAAGAAGCTTTTGATGTATTCGATGAGAACAAAGATGGATTTATTGATGAAAGGGATTTGCAAAGAGTTCTTTCTGCTATGGGATTAAAAGAAGTTGCAGAATTGGATAATTGCAAGAAGATGATCATGGCCTTCGATGAAAATGGAGATGGCAGAATTGATTTTCAGGAATTTGTCAAATTGTTCTAAGATTTTTGGTTAACAATCATTGTAAAAAGGAAAGGGAAAATTTGGATGAACACAAACATATTGTAATATTCTTTAATTTGATCGGTTCACTCTTGCTTATGATCATCATCAATTTTGCTCAAATTATACGCTTCTGTCTAATTATTCGGAATTGAATCTGTCATCATTTTATTTGTCACGTTTTATGAGAATTAATTTGATTATCTTTAAAGTGAAATTAAATTATATTAATTTAGTATTTAAATTTAGAATGTCGATATTCAAAAATTATAAGAAGAAAAACTACTATAAATTGTAATAATTATAATGTTAATATAATGAAAAATTACAACTTAAAATGTAATGCAGTTTATACAATTCTAATACCTCTTCAAGAATCAATACTATCCCTCAACACCAATAACATAACCAATCATAATGAATATATCACAGTTTACAACATATCCGGTCACAATGAATATATCACAGTTTACAACATATCCGGTCACAATGAACATATCACAGTTTACAACATACTCAATCACAATGAATATATCACAGTTTACCGATTCATTAGACTACAATGAATATATCATAGTTTATCAGAATTTACAATATACCCAATGACAGTGAATTTATCACAGTTTACCGATTCATTAGACTAGGATATATTACTTGATTTAGTAACACATTTAATTTAATATTAGACACAGTTTACCGATTCATTAGACTAGGATATATTACTTGATTTAGTAACACATTTAATTTAATAGTAGACTTAATATTAGACTAAGATATATTGCTTGCTTGATTTAGCAAGCACATTAATTTAATATTTGATAAAAGGTGTAATATAATACGTAGTTAGAAATATTTTGAGGTTATTATACCTTTGTAGTTTTCGAAATATCTTTTGAATAATTATTTCTTTTTTTAGCAATTTTAAGTTTAAATATTATGTTAAAGAGAATTAAATTCAAAAGTTTTTCTTTCTTTCTTAAATTTCGTCTCATGAAACCTTAAGAATAGTAAAAATTAGAACCACAAAATTGAATTTTTCCTTTCAAATTTACCAATTTGTTCAAGGTCAGTTCATGAAATTCTTTATAAAATCGGATTCTAAATTTTTTGTATATGTTTTGTACCATGACAATACCAACAGAGAACCAGAATTGTTAGTATTCCTCATCATTATTTGTCGACAATCAAACACCGCAACAAAAGAAGAATTTGCAACAAACAAATAATCTTTATTAGATTTCACACGGAGTTCAGTCGTTACTTGCAAAAATGATAATTTCAACGGTAAATAACTATTTGTTGCAAAATTATACTGAATAATTTGAATTGATTCAACATTTCTAGTATATTTTGTTACAATACTTTAGAAAATAGATACATAAGAATTCCAAAAACACTAATAAGTTATTTTCATAATATAAAATAATAACATATTTAATAAAATTTTCATTATAAGAATAAGAAAACTAATAAAATGTTAAAATCATAAACAAAGATAGGAAAACTATATAGGAGTAATTTTCTCCCCCAATTTTTTGATGGTGTGATATAAGCTGTTATGCTAAAACTAGATACATCATTTGAAATGTTTTATTGATATATACTAGATTATTAAATAAATATATTAAATATTAGATAAATATATATTAAAACTAAAATGAATTACTACATCAGAATGTAAGAGTTTTAAATGTATAAAATCTTATGCACATTAGTTAACTTTTGTTGGTTGTCGTCTCACTAAAAAGATTTTCACGTTAACGGGAAGATTGTGACAATGAATTAGTTATCTTGTAAATGTAATAGTAGAGCAAAAAGAAACGAATAATTATTGTCTTATTATATGGTTTATATTATCAACCCTTATCCTTATAGTTTATGGACTATATGGACCCATAGAAACAACCTTTTGTTCACAAAGCACACCTATACCAAACCTTGCCCGAACGTTGCCATAACTCTGTCAAATGAGTACTTGTATCTAGCTGCTGACTCTCACAACAACACTATCTGTCAAATGAGTACTTGTATCTAGCTGCTGACTCTCACAACAACACTTACTCCTTTTAACTTGTATGTTAAATGGAATCCTCCTGTGCCGGGCTGTCTAATGCTTAACATTGATGCTACCATCTCCTCCAACCTCCATATAGGAGGGTTGGGTGGAGTTTTCCGCAATAGCTCGGGGGACTGGATATTGGGTTTCTTTGCTCGAATAGCTATAAAAGATATAATGCAACTTGAAATCCAAGCTCTGTTTCTTGGTTTGCAGCTGACTGTGAAGTATGGTCTCAAACCTCTGGAAATAAACGTGGATGCAGAGCACTTATCCACCATTTTAAACAGTGCAGACATAGATACTAACTTCTCCTCTTTGTTGGCCGATTGCAGGTACCTCCTCCGGCAACTGGATAGACCAGCTCTGGCCCATGTCTACAGAGAGCAGAACCGACTAGTCGATAGCCTAGCAAAAAGAGCCATCTCTACTGCAGATCCAGTTAGGACACTACTATGTTTTGGACGACTCCACAGGATCTTTTGATCATTTTGGGTGCTGACAAAAGAGGAGATTTTGTTACTAGGCGTGTGAAGATTTTGCGTTCTTTACCACCTAGTACATCTGTAAATATTTCTACGAGTATGGTGTTTAGTGTTAACGGATGGTCCGTAAATAATGCACAATGTGCAAATATTATGGTGATAGCACTGTCAAATGACTCTCTGTAGACTTTTTGATATGATGCTAATATAATATAATATCCTACTTACCAAAAAAAAAACGTTATTTTCTTTGGGTTCCTTATCTAAGAAGAAGAGAGCAGTCATCAGAATTTTTTTTTATTATATTGAGTTCTAGCTAATAATTTGTTATCGAATTAAGGAGCTCAATTTCTATATACTTGATTAGGCCTCCATGAGAATTTTTTCACTTTTTCGAAATTTCTTTTCACATTATGTTCGATCATGAGAATTCCAAATACAATTTGGAGTTGTATTTGAAAAAATGAAAAAACAAGAAAAAGTTGTTTTCACTTTTTTCACAAAAATTTAAAAATAACTCCAATTATATTATGGACAAATACAACTCCAACTCAACTTCAACTCCAAAATTTTTAAATTTCATAGCGTAACGCCCAATAAAAGAATCTGTTGAGTCTCACATCGGTGGGCTTAGAACAAGCTTGGATCTTGAGTCTCAGGGGCCCAATTTTTGTTATTTGATATTCAGTGCAAAACCATTTCTTTATCAGAGTCAAATCAAGTGGTAAGTAAATTATAAGAATGTTATTGTTGCTACAAATGCAATGATATCGACTCTTCTAAAGCTGTATATGTGTATGTGAAGTTCCATTTGAACAGAATATTGTTGCTGCCACTCTCATAAGTGTTCTTTTTAATGTAAGTTTGTGAACCCAGGCCCCAGCTACACTTTTTAATACTGAGACTTAATGAATTGATCCGACATCCCCTTGCAGCAATCTGTTTTATGAATAAGGCGAAAAAATAATTTCTGGTAGGTGGAATTTTGTACCGTTATTATGATATAAGGTAAGAACAGTGCCCACTTCGTCCTAGCTAAGTTAGAGGACCATAATTATTAATGTGTTCTCATCCATTTCAACTTACAAGAAGATACAACAATCTTTAAGAAAATTGTAAGGTAGAGAATGCCCTTTATAAGACATTGCAACCTAATACAACTTGGATTTCCCTTTTTATTATAGAAACATTTCCTTACAAACAAATAGCTAGAGACAATTGGTACATACATACTCAGCATAATTAGTGCTTAGCTCTTTTGAAGTAAAAAATAGTAGATAATATTTTCTTCTATCCACACAATATTGTAATGCTATTTGTACTATAAGTTGTGCATTAAAAGCTCAAACTGACCCTCTACTAGACGTTAATAATCTCCCAAGAAAAAAAAAAATAGACCAAATCAATCCTTTTTACTTCCACAATTGAATGACCAATTTTACAATGGACAAAAAGTGCCAAATTGCGCTTTTCCCAGATAATTCTTTCTTTCTTAACTTATGGTGAGTAAAATCCTCCAATTAAGGCCAAACTCTTAGAATAATATTTCAAATTAAATATTTTAGTAAGTAGTATACTCGAAAATTCTGATATTTTTCGCAAAAGATTTTGGGTTCTAACGGAATTGTCCTCCGCTAAAAGTTTGGCCAAAGGACCAAGAACTAGGAGCAGCATTGTAAGAAACAACAGTGCGACCATCGCCTGTGGTAACCTTAAAGGACAGACTTTGGCCATTGAGGTACGCGTTATTCTGCCAATTTTGGCCCCAATTTCTTGACATTGGTTGCCACTGAGTTCTTGAACCCTTGATGTACACTGAGTGTACATCTCCTGAACCTCCAACATTTGTGACAAGAACCAAGTTAAAGTAAGAGTGACCATTGATTGTAAATCGAATTCCTCCCCTTCTTCTGCAGGGTACCCTGTAAAAAGAGGTACATGTTCAAGAAACTTCAGATATAATTGTTAACACCTATACAATAAACAATTACATTTTTCAATCTATGGGAAAATGGTAAAAGATACCCCTTCGTTTTAATTTATGTGAAGATTTCACTCGATGCTACATTTTAAAAAATAAAGACAGAGTTAGAAATAGAGAGAGTAATACTTTTAAGTATTTACTGTATGAAATATATTAACTTTTATCATTTTCATATTATTTTGAAGTCATTCATAATCATGCCCTTATAATTAGTGAATTGTTAGATATTTGCTCGTGTGCTATATAAATAAAATAGATGGTTAATTTTGACTTTTAGCAGGAGACATTTGACACGTGAGTTATGCTAAAAGGACAATTATAACACAATTTGTTAATAATAAGGTTATGAATGATTCCAAAGCATGAAAGAAGATATTTTATTTGTACAGTAAGTAAGAAGATAAATTTTAAACATTTGACCTACTCAACATGGAGATATTTGAGTACACATTGTATTGAGTAAATTACCTTCGGTAGGCAACAGGAACAATGCCAGCTCTGTATTGAGCAATGCGCAAGAAGATAGGCTGAGAGAGATCAAAATGGTGGTTTGGAGGATCACACCAACCCCCTGGTGGGCAGAAATTTGTTGCTGTCACTGTAATTATGCCCGGCAGGCAGTACTGCCGCGCATTCACACACATTAACTGAAAGCATTGTCCACAGCTCAACCCGTTGTTGAACAAAGCAGTGCTCAACGCCGCAGTGTTTGTTCCGTATCCACTGCTGTATAAATTTCCATATCCACAAGCCCCACCTATGAAAATAATCCAGAGTGAACTTCAGTATAGACAGGTAAATTAGTACATGACAAAGGATTAAAAAAGAAGCGTGCTTAGGCTCAAGTGAAAAATTGTTCGTACCCATAGTTCCAGAAGCATCTCCTCCGCCGTAGAACGTGGCATGAGCATTGATCCAACCACCATAGCCATGGACTGATTGGAACATGAGGGAAATTCCCATTAACAGAAGCCCTAAAAGAGCCATTTCTTTAATTAACCTGCAGGGGAGGGAATGAAAGTTTAGTGCTAATGAAATTATTAGTGTAGTACTAACATACTAGAAAAAAAATGAACCAATTTAGAAGATGGGAAAATGACTCACAAAAATGTTTCTATGTGTTTGCTCGAGTAAAAAGGGTAGTTAGGAAATGAAGGGAAGACAACTGCATTCGTGGAGAATAAATAGAGGAGCTAAAAGGGTGGTTTGGGTGTTAAATTCTAAGGTCCAATATTATTAAATTATGCTGACCAACTGATAAAGTTTCCTTTAACTGTTGCTTGGGACCAAAAAGATTTAAACTGACTAATAGTATTATTGCTCTATTTTAATTTGTGGTAAAAGCGAAAGAATTGCCCTACTTCTGGAAAAATTTAAAATTATTTCAAAATAACCGATGTCAAGAAGAATAAAAATCCTTGGGCACGTAATGAAGTTTGAAGTAACTACTTCCCATCTCCCTGATTAAATCTGCCTACATTAGGATTACTCGTTAAAGATTGATCAAATCTCTAAATTATTTTTCAATATCTAACAGAAAACATTAATTAATAGACGTAGTGTGGTGAAATAACCATGTCACTTATTATTTTTTTGATGGATATATCAAATTAAAACGTAACAAGTAAAAATAAATGAAGGGAGTATCTAATACTAGGAATAGTATAGGAAAAAAATAATAAAATTCTTTCAATTTGTTATAATGATCAAGTAAAATAAAACATGGATCTTTTTATATGAGAATCAAGTAAAATAAAACAAAGAAGGTACGTTAGAGGTTTTTTTTTTCTCTGTGCAGAAGCCGCGTGGTAATGAATCAGTCCTGTTCATGAACTCCCTGAAAAGTTGAATCCAGTATGTGTAGGGTCGATGGTAGATGAGTACAATTCTTGTGACTCGTTAAATTATGACTAATTGCACTCTCTATAGAGTAGGTTTTTAGTAGTATTAATTATTAAAGAATATGAAAAACAACTGGGAACCATCTATATTTGCTTCTTCAGTTGATCTATCACTCATCAGATTCGTTAATCCTGTCTCAACAATTGTATCCACAACGTTATTCCTGTCCGTTTCAGTGTATCACGTCCTTGTACCCAACGGTGTGGCTCAACGACAGAGGTGGAGCCAGCCCTCGACAGAAAAATATACTATTTATATTCGATTAAAATTATTTTTTATGTGTTGAACCCCCTTCAATTCAGTTTTCTTTGAATATTAAACCCCCTTACTTGAAATCCTGACTCCGTCTCTGCTCAACGATCAATAAAATACGTAAAATCATTAGAGATGAAAAATTTAAAGTAAATTATACTCTTAATAGATAATACAAAACACCATGTAATATCTTTTCATTTGTTTAAGTGAGATTAACTATTTGTGCTTGTGCAAGCTGGTAGATGGTTCTCGATGAAACTGTTGAAGCAGCGTAAAACTGATCCGAACACCTGTTATTTGAAATTAAAAACATGTACTTATGTACTAGATTGTCAGGACCTTGAGTTATCGAATTCAAAGTGAAAAAGCTAAACATGATTCAACTTTAAAGATGAAATAGAAGCATCTCAAAGAACCACGTGTTGAATATATATAGATAACAATATTACAAGATTATTCCTCAATTTTGTTGATTGAATTTCACATGTTATATAGTATTATTCCTTTGGTATATAATTCATAATATGAAGATACACATGTAACTAATTCTTCCACTAATGCCGGAATTGGATGCTATCGCCTATCATCATCTCCCCAAGGTTGAAGGCAACTAAACCTAAATACAAATAGAATCCATTTTTACTTATTTAAGTTTAAAAATCAAAAGATAATTTCTGATTTTATATTTATTTTATCTTTATTGTAAAGTATTATTAATTTCATCCAAAGAGTGATATAATAACTTGTTATTTTGTTAATTATTTTTTAAGAGGTGTGCTAAGTGAAACGGGGAGAAGTAAAAATAGACAAGTTACTCCCTCTGTTCCATAATAGGTTAATTGTTGGATTTTGACACAAGAAAAAAAAAGCAAACAAATAAATTTATCTTCTTTTTTTTCATTTTTACCCTTATTTGGATAAAATTTTCAAAACACTAAAAAATACTCTAACAATTCATTTATTATAAAACGAAGGAAACACTATGTTTTATGTGAGGTGGTTGGGTTTAGTGAATATTGTTGACCAAGAAAAGTACAATTTTTAAAAGAAAAAATACCAGACATGATAACCCAGCATATCTAACTCGAAGATTTTGAAGTCTTATCCATCATTTTCCCAGAAAGTCTTGCACTGATTACGGATTTTCCAGTAAATGAAATTACAAAAGATTTCTCCAGGCTATCAAATAGAATCTCTTTGTTAAAGACAAATGAGAAACCTAAGACAATATAGGCTTTATCTGTTTATATTTTTTTCAAATAGCAAAAAATTTGATGTAATAAAGTGACTCCACACATTGTATCAAATTAAAGTCTAATAACAGACCCAAAAAGCATTTTGGACAATTGACATTGAGGCTTCCTTTTTTAATTTCCATATACACATTGGCAACCAGTTCAGGCCATGTGTTGACTAAATAACACCATTGCTTTAAATATTGTTGGTGAAATTAAACTACTCCATGTTTATCTAGTCATCTTGTCTTTGCAACTTTGGTTGAGATTTACAAAATTATGCCACATTATCCGCAAGAAATTTGCAGCAAGACCAAGTCCACAATTTGCTGACCTGTATGTGCCAGCATGCACCAAAATTATGGCCAGGATGGAGCTTGCGGATTCTAATATACAACAATAATAACACATGCTATGTATTACGGGGGAGGGTAAGATGTAAGTGGACCTTACCCTACTTAATATATAGAATCCAATAAGGTGCTTTTCTAGAAAATATAATCCATAAATTCAAAATTCTGACTTACGTCTGTGGTTGTCCACCTTATAATATATGAGTACTATTGTACGTACTTGAAAGCAAAGATGGATTAAAAGTGAATTAATTTCGTGAGTTTAACTAAATACGCTATACATACATACGCAAAAAATTTAAAATTTGTATAATGCATTGATCGTGCTAAATGAACTCACTGACCGTAAATCTTGAATTTGCCTCAGGAACCTTATTCTAGTGAAAGAAAGTAATAATAGTAGAACTCAACAGGAAGCACTGTCGCAATTTTCACCTGATTGAACTAGACAAACGTACCCTGTCACACATTTTATTGTTTTGTTGGTGTTTTCTTTTTACTTGTTCTGTTCCGGAACTCTTCGATGTTAACACATCTATGAAGGCGTTGCTACTTACTATTACTAGGAAACACTAATTTGAAATTCTAGGGTCGTTTCGACTTTCGTATCGTATGAGACAAACAAAGTTATTTCATAGATCGAGATATCAGATGAGATTAGTTATTTCACCATATTACGGGATAACTTATCAAATCACTATGATAGAAATGGTGGAATAAATAATCCTAGAATTAACTAAGACCTCTAACGTACACCATATCACGGGATAATTTATTCTGTCACTATAGTATAAATGGTGGGACAAATAAAACTAATACTAACTAATACATCTAACATACGCAGGATAAAATAATCTTGTATTTTACTGTATCTCGAAATTATTATCATGTATCTCTCATACCAAACAACTCCTAAAACAGTATATAAATATCCAAGAGCCTGATTGAAATAAAGCCTGCACAAACTTCTGCAATTAATATTTGTTGATGATTAAAGATAGATACCAGTTTTACAGTAAACAGGTTTGTTAATCAAAATAAGTAGAAGAACAAATGACAGTGCTTAATTCCTTATCATAATTAAGAGTATTAGTGGATTAGTTCAATCAAAAAGTAATGGCACATGATTGTGCCCTTTTCATGTGCACACTGGGGTTTCAAACGAAAGTGACATAAAGTCGTTCATCACATGATCATTCACCACTAATCCTTAATTTCCATAATAATAATAATGACAATACAAGTAGCAATAGTCGAGAATTTGAGGGATAATTTCATCCCTCGCAACCTAGGGCGAATTTAATATATCATTATCGAATTCATATGAACCCCGGTACTTTTTGATGTGGAACACAAATTTTAAAATTTATTAAATTTATAATTACTAGGTACAAACTTATAACATTAATAATACAATGAATTTAATGCTAAGAACTTAGATTAAACGAATAAAATTTAAATTCTGAAACCGACTAGGCACTAAAATTAAGAAGAAACGTGAGGAAGTTAAAGAGTGTCATATCACACACTTTTTTACTGCAAGTAGCTACTATAATTCACTAGCCTGTACTTGAGAACTTTCCGTTACATGTTTGAAGTTTAATTTTTAGGCTCCACAATTCATAGTTGTAGTCCATTATATATTACTACTATTTAATGACGCCATTTATATCACGCTGAATTCCAACCCATTCTTGCCATATATGATCAATTCTCTAACGCTTTGCTTCAACCATCGCATTTAGTAATCATACATACCAACTTATCATGAGGTGGGAATATCTATTAATTAATCATGATTAAGTGATACAAGTATGCTCCAAACACGTCATGTATTTATTTATAATTGGTGCAGTGTACACATCGGTTCAGATAAAAAAACTCACGCTAATCGGGAAACTTTTAAATGAGATGATCACATAACTCAACATATTTGAACCATGAAATGATCACATAGAAAAGAATTTATAGAAAGAAACGTGATGAGATAACCACAGAAATTCAACATGAAACCTGAGAAATTAATTAATTAACCACCTCACTCTTCCGTCCAAGAACCAGTTTTTTTATTCTTTTAAAAAACTGAATGTAGTTAGGTACTTACTAAATAAATCGTTCATATGTCATAGCTAACAGATTTTTTGATAATCTGTGGCTAAATAGAATTAATAACAGACTTTGTTCTACTTAGCAGTTAGCAACAGAATGTGTCCATTGCGAATTCTTTGTATTTTTAGTAGTGAACAGTATGTACCTAAAGATGAAAGCAAAGGGGAAAAATGTCGGCTAATAAAGCGATAGTGTAACAATTGAGTAAATACGGAGAGCAAAGGGACCATATAATACTGAATATGGTTAAGGTACCAACCAGCATGTAGAAACAATAGACATGTATAAAGCAGTTGCATAGTTATATCACAACTTGTACTGCCTAATAAATGAATAAATAAATTTAATTGTTGAAAGAAGAGTACTCCTTTCTGGGCAATGGGTTGAAGCTGACACAAAGGGGTGGTCCATTATATTCACTATTAAAATTGACAGACAGCTGCCTAAAGCGACACCCCCATATAGTTTACATACGCACATGAAGGAATTAATGAGTCTTATGACAACTGAATGGTTGAAAAATCTATATGTAGATTCACTTGTCCAACTGAAATTAAGAAACTAAAGATGTTAGCAGACACTATGATAATAACACTACACAGATCTCTATGCCACCTTCACTTATGATACAGGAACTTGATGATGTTGTGAGTTTATGTAAGACGACAGCAGCAGCAACAACACACTCGGTACGATTCCACAAGTGAGATCCATATAAAAACCTTACCTCTACCTTTGTGAGTTACAGAGGTTTCCCCACAGACACACCGGCTCAAAAGAAGCATACTCTATAATAGGATAAAGAAAAATAAAAGCAACGAAATATATAACAAGATAAACAAAACAATCGAAGCAACAGGTAGTAGATCGAAGAAATGAAGGCTACGCAAATATTAGCTAAGACTACTAAATAGGAAAAAAATGAGTAAAGGAGGCTAACTCCTTGCCTCTCCCTCAAGAAATTAGTACAATACGGCTACACGCTCTTCTGTCCTAATCCTCGACCTCAAAACTTTCATATCTAAGTTGTTTACACGGAGTTTTTACAGTATATAGTTTAAGCTATTTGGTCACACACAGAGGAGGAAAGAAGAAACAGAGAAAACAGTTCCTTTTTTTTTTTTTCTCTAAAACAAAAAGGGAATCGTGAGCTGGAATAAGCGTTGTTCACTAATTCTGTTCAGCCTCTTTTGTGACTCAGATATTGTCATGTGATTATGGTTTGATTTTCCAAATGACGATTGTTAAATAGTAAACAAAATGGAGAAGCAAAAATAAGACGTGAAAATTAAGAATTTGTTCATTTTTGGGTAGCACAACACAAGTCCAGCTCCTGTACCCCTAGGGGAAGGTAATATGTCCTGTTTGACATCATGGCCAGGGGCGGATGTATCGTGGTGCCACGCGATAGCATTTCGTTAGTTTATTTTATTTATGTTTACTTGTAAATATGTAAATATAGATGATAAAATAAGTTAAAATATTAAATTTATTCATTTATTTTACTTTTTTCAAGTGTTGACTCGCTAAGATGGTGTTTGGATTACATTAGAATTTGGTCAAAATAGCTTAAAAGTTATTTTTGAATTTTAAGAGTGTTTGACAATTTAAAAAATTGCTTAAAAAAAAGTCAATTTTAGCTTTTTAAAAGCCAAAAGCTAGAAGTTGATCACTTTCTACTTATTTTTTTAGCTTATAATTCATTGAAAGTTGACCAAGTAAATAACTTTTATATCTCTTAGAATTTTCATTTATTTCAAAATTATCCTCTTGTAGCCCTTATAATTTTAACTTATACTCTCTCCGTTCCACAATAAGTGAATTATTGGAGTATTTTTTAGTATTCAAAATAAGTGAATGGTTCACAATTCAAGATAAATGTTGAAATATTTTTTTAAATTTACCCTCTATTAATTGTGCATTGGGAGTGATGTATCATTATTAAGGTTTTGAAAAAGGTAAAAATGGAATAACATGATAAATTTATGTCTTTATTTTTTTTCCTTAATATATGTGTCATAATTCAACAATTCCCTTAAATAATTCAATTTTCTCTACAGATTATTTTAGCGCACAAATTTAATAGTCATTCACGTAAAAAATATATATATATTTATTGAAACTGAATTAAAAAATATATCTATTATTTTTAATTTGAATCATTTTAGAAATAAAAATGAAAAAATGGTCAAAAACTTCCCCCAATCTTTACCCCAAAATCCCAACTACGCACTCAACCTTTAAAGGTGACCTATTACCCCTGAACTATTTTATAGTAGAATTATTATCCCCTGAACTATTTTAAAGTGGAATTATTATCCCCAAAAAACTGACAATCAGTCATTTGAAATCTGGTGTGATGCACGCGCTGCCACATCATTGCCACATCATTTTTTCTTTTTTTTACTCTAAAAAAATTAATTATTTAACTTTGTTATTTTCTTTTTTCTTCCCCATTTTTAATTTTACTCCATTTTCTTCTTCAACCAATTTCATCTTGGGTCAAAAATAAAATTCTTGAGAAAAAAAATGGCGGATTAATGAAGTTCTTGAATGGCGAGTTAATGAAGTCCTTAAATGGCGGATTAATAAAGTTTTTGAATGGCGGATTAATGAAGTTCTTCAACCCAATTTCATCTCTTTTTACTCAAGATCGCCATTAATGGTGAATTCTTCCCCATTGTAGAAATTCAAAGCTTTGAGTTCGCCATTAATGGCGGATCTTGAGCAAAAATAGAGAAAATCGGAGAAATGGGTGGAAAATTATACGTGGGTTATGTTGAAAATTATATATGGCATTGTGGAAAATCGAAGTTTTGAGCTCGCCATTAATGGCGATCTTGAGTAAAAAGAGAGGAAATCGAAGTTCTTGAATTTTTTCAAGTTTTTTGAATCGGAGTTCCCCAATTTCTTCATTCAAGAATTCATTAATTGGAGAAATTTTATTGTTTCCTTAGATCAAGTGTTTCTTGGTTTCGAAGCAAAAAGAATTTCTTAGTTTCGGAGAAATCCATTAATGAGGAAGATGAGGAACTCCATTAATGAGTTCTTGAATTTTTGTTTTGAAAAAGAGAAGAAGAAGATATGACGTGACAATTAGAATTCATTAAGAAAAAGTAATAATTAAAATATTTATTTTATTATTAAAAATAATGACGTGGCAATTAGAAAAAAAAGAATTTAAAGTGAAATGGGGTCAACTGACGCGCCCATGGGAAGGTGTAGTCACTCTAGTGACAGGTCAGCAACTGAGGTTAATAAATTCGGTAAAAATAAGTTTAGGGAGTAATAGGTCACCTTTAAAGGTTGAGTGTATAGTTGGACTTTCGACTAAAGGTTGAGGTAATAGACCATTTTCTCAATAAAAATTAATAATAATTAACTCTACATATTGTTAAAAGTTTTAAAGGTATTTCAAACATTTTGATAAAAAAAAGTGCTTAACAACACTTGTTTACCAAACACAACTTTTTTTCAGTTTCAATACTTTTATCCAAATACGTAATTGCTTATTTTTAAATAAATTCAGTACTTTCAAAAGCATTTTTAAGAAACTTTTTCAAAACCACTTTTTTTTGGCCTATCCAAACGAGCCCTTACAAAAGTTCTGGACGATGCTGCGTGATATATACAAGCATTACAAAGAAAACAAACCACTCACTTTCCCATTTTGTTTTCGAGTTCGCATTTTCAACTTCAAGAATTACATGGATTCCACCATGATACAAGTCGACGTGACTACGTCTCCTTATTTAGTTAAGCAGACATCAACTCACACAGTTAGACAGATTACTGTAACAACACACAACGGATCTGAGAGGTACTCTAATTGGAGATTGAGATTGCATATTATAATTTATAGCTTTAATGATAGATTCTCGAACCAATTTCAGTGCAAATGTAGTATTAAAGTCAATTTTAGGGAATGCTACGATTAACAAGAATAACATATTAACGCTTGCAGAAGGAAACATAATAAGAATAACATATTAATGTCCATAAGAAAAATCATCATTACTAAAGAGCTCATTATACAGATGATTCTATTCCACTCTCAGGTCAAACATTTAGTTCAATTCATCAAGAAAGCCAAAAAGCTAAAACTTAGGAGTAAATTTCGAGAAAAAGAGAATGTGAAGGTATACAGCTGACATCACAAGCCCACTCCGACAGTAAACAAGAACCTAAGCCAGCGTGAACTAAAAACAGCTTCGATGTTCCCGAGAGAGCCTATTAACCATGATAAGGTGCATGACCAGGTGGTGGAATACCTCCCGGCGGCATGGTTGATGGATGAAAAGGCTGACTTACACTAAAGGGCGGACTACCAACAGCAATGGGGTTGGTCTGCTGTGACGATCCCGGAGGATTTACTGCAGTTGCATAAGCAGGAACCGGTGGAGCATATGAATGACCAGGATATCTGGTAGGAGCTGACGGGAAGGTTGATCCGCCACCCTGCAAATTTGGATTCCATGAGGATAATGGGGATGTCGGTGGTGCTTGGCCAGGAACAGCACCAACAGCGGCATAGCCAGCTGATGACTGTGCTGGACCAGACTGAGGGTTATGCCAAACAGCTGGTGGGGCATGGACTGCAGCTGATTGCTGCATCGCAAGCAAACTTGATTCTGGAACTGTGTAATCTCTACTTTTGTCACTGTATGCCTGTTTTGACATAATTGAATAATTAATTTAAGCTAAGGGTCTAATGAAAAGATGCAGAAAGGAACAAGTGCTAAGAAGCATACTTCAGTAATCGAATCTTTATTTATTTAGTCATGAATTTTTCCCTTTGAAACCAACTCAAAAGCACATATGAATACCTGTACATTCAGATCAGTATGACGAGAGTATGATAGATGAAGCTTACAATAGCCACCATCATATATGCAGTGTCCCTCTAAAGCGTCCTTTGCAGCAGCTGCAGTTGTTACATCTGCAGTAGAACTGATCCATCAACACCTTATGTTCCAATAGGTTCAACTTCGGGTGTATTCGGTATGGAGGAAAATATTCCCTATTTTCTCACGTTTGTTTGGTTAAAGATTTTTGGAAAATATTCTTTTTAGGAGGATAAGCTCGTTGATACAAGGAGAATGATTTCCTTAATGAAAGTAGGTAAAACAAGTGGCAATATCTCCTCCGACTCACAAAATCACCCACCCCACCTTCACCCCACCACAACCACCCACCTTCCCACCCCCTCCAAGAAAATAATATTTTTTTTTAAAAACATTTCTAATCCCACTCCTTACCACGACCTCATCCTCTACACCGAAACCCCCTGCCCCCAAAAAAAAATTAATTTTCCCACCCTATCCCCACCTACATACACCTGCCGCCCAAGCTTGCCCCACCCACCACAATCCCCTGCCCACTCCCTCCACCCAGACAAATATCCATCACTCTACCGCTACCCATTCTCATTGTTTTGAGTTTAGATGTATACAAATGCTTTTAGGAAAATATTTCTAACCTGTGTACCGAACACAAAAAAATTGATAAGAAACAACTTGTTTTCCATGGAAAATATTTTCCTCCATACCGAACACATTCTTCATAGAAAAGCACATGGAAAAAAGAAAAAAAGACAGCGGAATGTGCATGTGGAGACTATAAACAGGATGACATGCTTACAAATCCATCTGCTAACTCCTAGTGTAAGATAGTTGAATGTGCACTACTCTTTTTCTAACTATACAATAATGTATTTGGTTCAACTTTTGGGCACCTCAACTATTTCTATAGGTGGATCTCCAAGATTTACACTCAATCGGTTCAACCTTTCATTGAACAAATTGTACTATTAGGTAAATATATATATATATGCTCTGTGTCAAAAGCTATAGATTATGATTCTTTCACCAGGTAGCTATTACCTCCCAAGAATACAACTATTTAGTGTTGATCCCCCCCAGTTCTCACCCACTTCATTCACACTTATGCCACGCCCTTGGGCGCGTGGATATTATTATGCATAACAAAATCGAAAAGACAACGCGTGAATTTCCTTGGAAAAAACTTGAAGAATTTATAGAAAACATTTATTGGCAATTCTGGCTAAATTTTTAGGCTTAGAATATCCTGACATCCAAAATCACATTCAGCAGTAGTTGGCTGTTGTGCATTCTGCAGGAAACCTGATATGCTTTATCATGAGGTGATTGAAAATACTGGTATTCACATACATGATTGTGATGCAAGACAGATCATGTAGTTAGACTCAATTATACTAGTGAGAAATTTGATCTGCCAAACCTTCTCATCCTGCATGAATGTACATGAATTTGTCTATGGGAATGTTCATAGAATCTTATACTGGAGCTAGCCAGTTGCTCTTAGTGCCCTAACGCACATTCCTAAGGACCAAAGCAATAGCCACAACCACCAAAGAGGGTTTGATAGCAGACATGGTGCATACTTCCGTTAAAGGTTGACGGGCTTCAATGGGCAATCAACAAGATGCTTATTATGGAAGATCTCAAGAATGGGTCCAAAAATTGTGATGAAGAACTATACGTATTTCATGATCCACGTCTAAGCCCAAAAGGATGAGATTACGGCCCACATGGAGCCCCAAAGAGCTTAAAATCAAGCCCATGTGGCTGAGCATTCTGCCCAAAAGGGAGCTTAAATCCTCACCCAAAATGGATGGAAAGGTCATGTCCAAGTCACATAAAATGAGCACATCTTTTGGTTGAGATTTTAGCAACTAGTTTCCTTATATTGTTAGGGAAAGAAGATTGACATTATTTTACCTGTTTGCTAGTTTAAATTTCCTAGTTAGGTTTCATATGTATTATTTCCATAAAAGTAGGATTCCTAATGCCGTGTTATTTGGGATAGCTCCCCCTCTATATAAGCATGGATTTTGTTATTTTTAAGAACAAAATTATTGTTAATATTATTTGAAAGGTTTTTCTTTTTTTTACACATTTGTGTGTGGTGACTCTGAATTTATCTCAACTTTACAAGAAATATTCTTTAGGATGTAAAATTAATTCATAAATGATATCTTTGGTTTTTACTAAAGTGAGCAATTAGTCTTATACTAATTAAACTGATATCTTTGATTTTTATTAAAGTAGGTAATTAGCCTTGTACTAATTATTGTCTAATTTCTTCAAAATAGAGGTCTAGCTCACTTTGTTATTTTAAGTTATTGAATTGATTCTATTAGTATCTTGTTAGTTTTAATCCATTAATATTTGAATACCACAATCAATTAGGGTTCTTACATCACACACAGTGTTATCAAAGGCGCGCTTAAAGTCCTAAAGCGAGGTTCAAAATGTGTTGAGCGTTTCACCTCGCTTAATGTGTGCTTTAGTGTCGTCGTCAATTTTCAAAGGCATACTTTTCCTTGCCAATGAGCCCTCTTCTGAAGAAGCAACACTAAACAATTGATATTTCACTTTATGTAATGTTTATTCAATTTCTTTGTTCATATTTTACCATTTATACTTATAATTATTAATCTCATATTAAACATATATATATACATATATATTTATTTATTCTCCCTTTGCGCTTTTTTTCTTTAAGGCCCATGCTTTGTTCGTGTTTTGTGCTTAAAGCTCCAACGGACCTTAAAGCTTTTTTGAACTGTTCGCTTTTGATAACACTGGCACTTAATTTTGAAATTCAGGGATTTTACTCTCGGATTTCGAATATCTTTATATTCTTATACATGTCTTCGTATTTTCACTTTCGCATCATTTTCTTTTTTTTTCTTTCAGGTAACCCAATTCTTATCGGGATTCGGAAAGAAGAAAAGAAAGAGATGAAAATAAAGAAGCTACCATAAAACTTCAAAGGCTAGACCAAGTAAACACAGGTGTTTACTAAGAGCAGAACCCATAATCCATACATACCAGGATACTGAATTAATGCCTGGGTTTGACCATTCTTCTCAAATATAGCGATCTTTTGAACGGTACCAAAGGAAGAGAACACCTGTTTCCAAAAAGAACAGTAACAGCAGAATATAACTGAATGATTACACAATTACCACAATGGACATCATGAAATAAGAAGGGAGACGAGTACCGTGGTAAGGACATCAACAGTAACAGCATACTGCATATTCTCTAAAGAGGCAAAAAGCACATTACTCTCAGCTTCCTGTTTCTTTCCATCTGGACCTACAACAGGCTGAATACAGACCTTGTGAGGACTTCTCCAATACAAGGATGACAACAACTAAGATGACCAAAGGAACATACCTGAAGAAGCCCCTCCATTGCAGTAGGATTTACTGGAAGATAAGGGTTTGTGTAGTCCCTATACAATGAAACAAGGAACTAAATGTGAATTAACTAGATCCCCACGATAAGCGATGCTAAATACGAATAAAAGTCGACAACATTCATCCCAAAAAACATACAGGGGAAAGGCGAGGCATCAGGGCAAATAAAATGGAAACAAGATAAAATCTTATATCAAAATAAATTCTGCATACACAAACATTAAAGACTACCAGACAACTCAGCAGCAATGTCTAGGTATAAAAAAAGCAGTAATTGAAATGAATACACATTTTGTGATCCATAAAACAATAGATAAGCATTCTCCAAACCATGAACTCGGTGTAAAAATAAAGATCTTCACATGATCATCTAAAATGAGAAATGAAAAGAATGCAGTTAATCACTATTATGAGATAAAGAAAATTACTACGAGGCCATGACAAACACATCTGTGTTTTAGCTGCCGAGCTTCACTAAACCCTAGATGACAAGAAGTATCAGAAATTAGAAAAACACCTCAACTGTAAAGAAAACGCAGATAATGATAAATTAGCAAAGAATAATGCAAACAAATCTAGCAATAACAATGAGAATATAAAGCAACAAAGTCATAGATACAAAAAAGCTGTCTAGGTAAATCTGTGCTACCTGCTTCGATGAGATTGAAACTTAATATTAAGGTCCGTGTGTGCTGAATATGAGATGCGCAAGTGACAATGATTAACATGTTCTGGAAGCAGGTACCTGTGATAAAAATTAAAGGATTATATCATGCGCAAGTTTCAATGATTAACATGTTCTGGAAGCAGGTACCTGTGATAAAAATTAAAGGATTATATCCCAAAAAATATATAAAAATATATATATATATATATATATATATACTTTAAAACTACACATTAAGTAAAATGCTCTTCACATATGCTTCCTGTCATAGGATTTTATGATTGTGCGAAGCGCGGGCAAGTACACTAGTTGATCATATGTAAAGTGAGAAGCAGGTTGAATAAATCCAAGGTAAATTCAAACAATGTACTAGGCATACTTTGGTATACTTCTTCCATCTAATGCCTCTCTAGCAGCAGTTGCTGTCCCAACATCACTAAATTGAATCAATGCCTGTCAAATATACCAGCAACCAATTAGCACTCCGCCGTTTCATCCACCCAAAATTAAGAAAAAGGCAAAACTCATTGGTCCACAGACATACCGACCTGAAAACCTGCAGCCTTTTCGAAAGTAGCAATCTTCTGAACAAAACCAAAGGCTGAAAATACCTGAAATGGGTTTTAGCCCATTAAAAGCAATCAATCAGAGAAAAGTAATAAAGGAATATCAATGAGTACTATGATTCCCAAAACATGCTGAAGAAGAAACACAAAGGAACTAGATTGTGAGTGCAGAGTAACACCTGTATATGCAAGCCATAGAAAGGTTTATGACCGACATGATTACATATCCAGAATGTCTCCAACAAAAGATCTTAAATAATGACCATCTGTGATTCAATCAACTTTAGTTAACACTGCCATCATCTAATGTTGTTATATGCGACGAAAGTTAAATAGTAAGTAATATTGAGCTCTTCTACAATCTGAATCATGACCAAAGTTTCGGTTTTGGAGAAAGCAGTAAAGGTTGAACAATCTGCTATGCTAAAGAAAATATGTTCTAAAACAAGAAAAATCATAAATTGCAGTCCCTAATTTAACACAAAGCAATGTAACAATATTCTTCGTAGAAGTCCACTCGTTGTGGGTTTTTTTCTTTTATTGGAGGGCTTGTATTAAAATACAAAATAATTCACAAGATAGAGAGATACGGCTGCGTACAAACCACCCTCCTTAGACCTCACTTGTGGGATTACACGGGATATGTTGTTATTAAAATAAAAATTCTTGGATCATGTCATGTTCAAAATTTTATTATCATAAGGCACAACTTCTGAACAGTCCATGAAGCCTGAATTAGCTCACTTGGAAATATTTCCTCTATAAGGACGAGAGAAAGCAACAAGACTCTTACCAAATGAATGACATCGATACTGACATCACCAGCTTCAACACCCTCGATAGTTACCAGCAAAACATTTCCTGGAACATCTCCAGGACTCTTATTATTGACGATCTCATTCCTGTTAGAATACTGAATGTACACTGTCTTGCCACGAACTTGAGCAGGCTCTGAAGATGAAGCATAATATGAAACCATATTGATTGCTTGATTAAGGTCCGACTGCAGTTGACAAAAACACACATTAGGGGTAATAATAAATGTCACGTTAACACACTCATAAGGGAAAGCTTAGATACAAAAGATTTGCTTTAGAAAAGAAACCCAGGAGTGCAACAAACCTATTTTAGCAGTTACTTATTCTATAATTATAATTTACAAATTCATTATGGAAGCTCCAAATAATTATAATGTTCACAAATTCATAGTGAAAGCTCTAAACCATTCCAAAGCCAGTTTCAGCACACCACAACTAATCCGGTGGCTAGCAGGCAGTCCTACAAGCACAAATTCTGAGGAACCTGCGCGGCAATAGGATATCTGGATCACACACAATGTTTTGGGTTTGAACTGATATATCCTAACTTCAACAACCCAGCCATCTCCTAATCATTCTTAATGAGTTAACCATGGAGCATAGCTGCCATAAACAACCAATGGAAACTGCGATAAGTCTTCGAACCGTTGATGCTTTTAACAAATGAACTCTAGCTACTTCACATTTAGCCGCAACAGCGAAAACTAAAAACAGTTGGACCGAATTTTCCTAAAAAAAAAACAGGATGACCATCGTTGTCCCTCTTAACAACACGGTTAATGCTTGAACTCTAGCTACTTCACATTCAGCCACAACAACTAAATCCAAAAACAGTTGGGCGAACCTTAGGTCTCAGGTTCAAATCCTAGCAGATACAAAAAAAAAAAAAAAAAAACACTACGTCTCAGGTTCAAATCCTGATATCTATCGCTCCGGAGCTGACAGGTATTAGTCGAGGTGTATGAAAGCTGGCCTGACACCACGGTTATAAAAAAAAAAGTAAAAACGGTTGGGAGAATTTTCCTAACAAAGAAACGGAAATGAACATCGTTGTCACTGTTCATACAATGAATCAAAAAGCAACTTACGAATTCGACAAACGCTTGGTTGCGATTGGCTCCGACGTTGCATTTGGTGTTGACAATTTTACCAAAGGGCTTACAAAGTTCTACTAGCTCTTCATCGTTGCAATCCCATGGAAGATTACGGAGGTGAAGAACTTTCGACGGCGTTTGAGTATACCGGAATTGCTGTTGCCCGGATGTTGACATCGAACCGATTAGGGTTACGATTTCCCCCGTCGGAGTTTTTCTTTAACGGGCTCGTTACGACTTCCAAGAAAAATAACCGGTGGTTTATGTGTGTGTGTATAAGTGCTGTTATATTGATTTTTCTAATCCCTTCAACTAAAAGGGTAATAATTAACCACAAATCTTTTCTCTAAAATTTTCGTCAAATTTTCTTATTTCTTCGTAATTTATGATTCTTTTTGAAATTTCATTTTACGAGAAATATTATATTATGTTCCTAAAATGTTATGAATTATTAATAACAATCAAATAGTTAAATATAAATTGAGTGATATATAAAATTTATTGGAGATGAATTTCATGTATAATTTATTAAAAACGAGTTCATCATATCTAAAAGGTAGTGGGATAAACCTCCATTCCATCAAATGAGGGAACAATCGTTAGCTAAAGCATGAGCTACTTGATTGTTGATTTTCTAACTCGAAAAACAGACACTAATTGAAAACTCCTTATTAATCCTAGACAAGAGAACCAAAATAAAAATTATTTGAAATATTTTATTCAAAAGCTTGATGAATTAACTAATTATCTGTCTCAATTACTAAACAACTATAGCAGATTCATAAAATCTAAATTATAACCTACAAAGATTGTTTACATAATAACAATATATATCAGTATAGTTTCATATAATGGATATAGAAAGGGCAGGATGCACATAGACTATACTGCTCAGAGATGAAATAGAAAAAATATTTTCGATAAAGTTCCGGCTAAAGAAAAAAATAATTTATTTTAGGTAAAAAATTCACTTAAATATATGCTTGTTTCTTTCTATTCGAACAAGAAGATTTTTCAAATGTTGTCTCGTCTAGGCAAAATTGAGGGGAAAACAAAAATCTAAAATTTAGCGTTGATAAAATTTCATGATTTTATCATTTCATCAAAATAATAAAAGAATATTATTTTTCAAATTCAAAGTTAAAATCAATGAAATGAAATTACTTAAACTTCAACCTTTTACTCCAAAATAGTAGTTTTTATTATTAAGACAATCCATTATTTTTATTAGTCATATTTGTACATATATTAATTAAAAATTAATTTGATTATTTCTATTAGTCATATTCGTAAAATAATAGTACTATTTTTAGTAAACAATTAAAAGGGCCTGTTGGGCTACTAATTTATTTATTTATGGAAAAATAACCGCATTCCAGCACCCGCCAACGGGGGTATTAAATCAACCAGTCCAGCAAAATTTGTGCTGTAATTGACGGATCGGAATCGACTCGGTGCTTATACATTAGCATTCTCCAGCAGGTAGCAATTCACTCCACAGTATTCATGATTTGAATTTGTCTATTTATGGTTAATACTATTTGTATAGGAATCATACACATGTTGGCTATTAGGTGCATTGAGATTCACGCGAAAACGCATGTGAAAATATTCCTATTGAATTTCAGATCTGTGCTTCTCCGCCTTACTGAATTTTGCAATTCTTATGCTGCAAGTTTATAGTGCCTTCAATTCCAGTAGAATCAATTTGTGTTGTTGTGGGCGTGGATTTCAATTTCAGTGCGTTCTTGTTTTATTGTTTATGCAATTGTAGTGATTCATTTGTCGTCAGGATTATAACGGGACATCCTGCTAATCTAGAATTGATAGCTCGATGTTGCTAACTGATAATCGTTCAGATCCCGTCTCTGGCAATAAATTCTTTGAATTGTTCTAAAGATCCAATGCTGTATAATTCTTTAGAGATACAACAATTTCTTGATCATAATATTCTAAACAACCTTTCAATGATAAGCAGAGTATTTTGTGATGGCTGGTCAACGAAAGCGCGCCCATTCTCAGTCTCGTTATGCTGACAATGGGAGAAATAAAAGGAGAAATGCTGGCTCTGATAAGGACCTTTTCTCTATCGGTCCTGACGACACGGTTTATCGCTACTTATGCCCTGGGAAGAAGATTGGAAGTATTATCGGCAAGGGAGGTGAGATTGTTAAGCAATTGAGGGCGGACACTAAATCTAAAATCAGGATTGGTGAGACGGTGCCTGGCTGTGAGGAACGTGTTGTCACCATCTACAGCTCAAACGAGGAAACAAACAACCTTGATGGCTCTGAAGATTGTGTTTGTCCTGCCCAGGATGCGCTTTTGAAAGTCCATGAGAAAATTGTTAACGACATAGTTGATGTGGACTCTGAGGATGCTCCCCAGTTTACTGTTAGGCTTCTAGTACCTTCTGATCAGATTGGATGTATCATTGGGAAAGGGGGTCAGATAGTACAGAATATTCGTAGTGAAACTGGAGCTCAGATTCGTATACTGAAAGATAACCATTTGCCTGCATGTGCATTGAGCTCGGATGAACTTCTGCAGGTAGTGCACCATCACATCCTATCTGATTTTCCCTTTCTTAGACTGTATCACATTGTTGTTTTTCCTGTTAGGTACTTCTTTATTATTAAATTTCATTAGGCTGTTTAATTTAATTTTTTGCTTAGTAAATTTGATCAAGTGCTGCTCTGCTGGTTGTTCATTTATGAAGTTGCATGCTCTTTTTTTTAAATGACAAGTAAAATTAAGTTGCAGGCTTTCTTTTTTAGCCTATTTATTTTAGTGTTCTTTTTGCTGGTCCCTTTCTCTGATTTGTCAGGTGAAGTATGCAAGTTATACTATACTTGAATTTCTTTTTCTTGTGGTTCAAGCATCATTATCGTTAAAAATTTAGATTACTCTACCATTAATTGCTGTGTTTCATACGAGGGTTTCAAATGCAATCTTATTTGCTTTAGTAATGGGAATTTGAATTTTTTTTTCTCATGGCTGACTTCAGTACTCGTGGATTCAATTGGATTTCAGATATCTGGTGAAGCCACTGTAGTGAAGAAGGCGCTTTATGAAATAGCAGCCCGTGTTCATAAGAATCCATCCCGTTCTCAACACTTGCTTGCTTCTGCTGCACCAAATATCTATTCTTCAAGGACACTTGTAGGTCCAACTGCTGCTGCTCCAATAGTAGGAATAGCCCCATTAGGGTCTTACGGGGGCTACAAAGGAGAGACTCGGGACTGGTCAAGGCCCTTATACTCAGCTGCAAAGGATGAATCATCTTCAAAGGAATTTTCTATTCGTTTGCTGTGTCCTACTGCAAATATTGGTGGTGTTATTGGTAAAGGTGGTGTCATAATCAATCAAATTAGACAAGAATCTGGTGCAGCAATCAAAGTTGATAGTTCTGCTGCCGACGGTGATGATTGTGTGATTTCAATTTCTGCGAAAGAGGTATTTTCTTTCTCTTCTTTTGATGTTTTGTGTTGGAGTCTACAAGTTGATAATGTTTGTCTTTCTTTCATGCTTGTTTTTTCTAGTTCTTTGAGGACACATATTCTCCAACTGTTGAAGCAGCATTGCGCTTGCAACCGAGGTGCAATGAGAAAGGTGAAAGAGATTCCGGTCTTATATCGATCACCACAAGATTGCTGGTCCCAAAATCTCGAATAGGGTGTCTTATTGGGAAAGGAGGAGCTATAATCAATGAGATGAGGAAAATTACAAAAGCTAATATTCGTATACTCTCCAATGAAGACCTCCCCAAGGTTGCTGCTGAAGATGATGAGATGGTGCAGGTAAGCATACAGTTAAGAGTTGTAAAGCTTATATGCACCAAAGATCTCTCGGAGGTCTTTGATTTTGGATGTGGACATATTGAGGAGCCATATATATATATTTATTTTGTCTAAAGGTCAATATTAATTGAATTAAGATGTCTTTGATTAAGTTTTTAGGAAGTAATAGAACCTGTTTTCCACAGGTTGCATCTTTCAATTATTCTTTCATTAATTATTTATGTTCTTGTGTTCTTCTGCTGTATTCCGTTCGTGTTTTGCGAAAGCAATCTCACCCAGTAAAGAGAAGAGAAAAGAAAAATGGAAAGATCAATCACACAGTATGAAAAGATGGGGTTGCCAATGTAAAACTTTCTTAGGCTAGTATTCCTTTTGAAACAAGACCAAATCGATTTCCAATATCCTTCGCCCCTTAATTTCTCGTCGACCTTCTATTTTCCATCCATGGTCCATTCCGTCCCCACTCCTAGTCGGAATACTTTTCTTTTTTTATTTTCTTTGTTTGTCAATCGGTTCAATTGATTTGTTCCTTTATTTTTCGTCTTTGTTTAGGTCTTGTTAGTGCCTCCTTATGCTTTGCATTCTTATCCTCCTTGGTTTCTTATTTATGCAGGAATATCTTGTTAAATTCTCTGGTTACTTATGATTATGCTTGTTGTTTTCTCAACTGACCTCATCTCTATGTTTCAAAATGTTTTTCAGATCTCAGGAGAACTTGATGTGGTAAAGGATGCACTCATGCAAGTAACTTCACGTCTGAGGGCTAACCTTTTCGAAAGAGAGGGTCCGGCATCTGCCTTTGTGCCAGTTCATCCCTACCTCCCCATGACAACAGATTCAGATACCTTGAAACACGAAAGTAGGGACACTAGAAGACATGGACATTCTTACTCAGCTGGCTATGGTGGTTCGAGTGATCTTCCACGTGCTAATGCTTATGGAAGTTACAGTGGTATCCAGGTAACATATATGAAAATCTTGTGGGAATTAATTAACTTCACTTGCTCTGTAAATTTTTTCTAATATCTATGCATCCTTAGTTTTTAATTTCTAATTCCATCTGCAGAGTAACAGCAGTAGCAGCATAAGATATGGAGCTTATGAAGGATATTCCCTTGGGCGTTCTGGTGCTTCTAGGTAAGTTGTTCTGGGCTTTCCACCTTTTCCTGAATTTGGTTGTTATGTCATGTTGTGGCTCTATCACCAGCCTATTGCCGCTTAATATACAACAAATACACCTCAATCCCAAGCAAGTTGGAGTCGACTATAGGAATACTTGTTGATTGTGTCGCTCCATTTAAGATCATTCCAGCATGATATTATATAAAATAAAGTAAAAAGGAAATGTATGTTAAAGATAAACCAGCATGAGCTGTAAGGGTAAATTTTTCTTTCTTTTAATTCATTTTTAGCTGCTAACTGTTTTGATCACGTGTTTGTATCTTGGATGTTACTTTAAACATCAATTAGCTCTTCTAGTTTTGTCACTCCCATCCTATGCCCATGACTTTTAGTATAGCTTATCTGTATATAGTTGCTTCGAGTTTAGAAAATGAGAGTTGTGGTTTTTTGTTCTTATTATTCACATGTTAAGCTACTGCTGCCAGGTCATCAGGGCAAGACCCTGCTTCCCGCAGAAAAAGTTATGGTTACTAGTGTGTGTAACTGGACCGGCAGGTAGCTTGTGGATCCCCCCTTTTTGCTTTGCATTTCTTTGCTTCTTTCATTTGATTGACCTAAATTTCATAGCTAGCTCAGCTCGTACTAAAGTTGACATTTTGGTATGATGACCTAGCTTCTTTCCTGATGTTGAAACTAATGCTATTGTTTTCCCTTTGCTTTCTCCCTTCATCGCAAAACAGCTGAGATATATGAAGCATGAAGCCAGCCTATTGCCTCCTTTGCACCTAAACCAGAAGACCAGATAAATGAGGATTTGGGAACTATGGCCTAACCTTGATGCTTTTCTTTAGGAGGACCATAACTGAAGATTTGACCTCTCTATCGAAATTTGCCATGTCCCGACATCACAAACTTACAAGTTCAAAAATCTTGTGGTCCAAAGAACCAGTGTAGCCGTGCGCCTTTATCCTTCTTTCCTTGTGGTTGTATTGAAGATGAATAACCCCCTCAAATCTCAGCCATGTCTTGATTTCTTTTCATTTTTTCTGTTTAATTTTAATTTGGATGAGTTATTGTGGGATTTGATAAAGGTAGATGTTAGACCTGTTCTCCTCGTGCAGTTCTGTCTGTTTTGCTGGTTCTTTAGAATGGAAAATTTAATTTGTATCCCGACATTTGATATGTGTCACTTTATCGTATCTTTGATTTTAAATTATATATCATCTTATCTTGTTTGCATCTGATAACCCCGGATGTTTGCTCAAGATGTGTTCATATTCAATCATAATTTGCTTCCCTGATCAATTCATTGGCAAAGCATCTTCCAAATTTTTCTATGATTGTTTGGAAGAGGATCTCATGGATACCGAACAAGCATGCGACTAAAGCTAAAGGTCTGCCTGCAGTTCTCTGTAGGCAGAGATTTTAAATGTAAATGAGTAATGCATAATATACCAATAACGGCAGTAATTATAAATTATCTGATCTGATTTGCATTGTCTATCACTGCGGACCTGACAGTCTCTAGGGAGGAATACGGTGAGCAGAAAATATGGCAGTAAGCTTTTAGTATTCTTACAATCGTGTGCTTATGGTTATGATTTAGTTTGTGTGATACCTAAGATACAATTTCCTTAATCATTAGGTTTTAACAGATCTCGCTCATATATTTACATTATAGGTGTCTCACATTCTTTGCATTTATTTGACATGAATAATCTTTTTCAATTTCAAGAAGTAAGTGGTTACGTTTTCCACCTTTTCTTCTTGGGGTTAATTTATTTTAGCTGTGAATTTGCAATGCCAATTGCCTGGTCTTGTTGATAGGTCAAAAGTATGTCATTTCGGATCTAAATTTGAGCTTGCACTTCTCTCGTTGCATCCCTACTATTCTCAAATGTGGTTGGTGATTTTTCTTCTGATGCCTTTGCTATGCCACCGTTTTGAGAATCAATGCTCCATTTAAATAATCACGTGAAGAACAGAGATGGTCATAAGGTTTGCAGAATTGTTTTTGACAAACACAACCTCTCTACTTCTTCGGAGGTAGTGGTATGGACTGCGTACATTTTGCCCTCCCCTTACCCCATTATGTGGGAATATACTGGGTTTGTTGTTGTTGTTGTTGTTGTTGAAACACAATCAATGGTGAAGAAGAATCAGAAACCGAGGCGAGATGTTGCTCTTTTACAATACAAGACATGCACCAAGTTGAGACTGTAGGAGATGGTACTACCAACATCTAGGCAAGCCAAGTAAGAATTGTTTTTTGTGGCCATGTATACTGTGAACCATACATCTCACAATTGATGTAAGCAATTTTCTGTGTCAGGTCTGGAGGTGGTGAGAATCTGTAAATTGTATAGGCAGCTGGTGTTGGCCAGTTTGTTGAAGATCTGATGTTAAGCTTACTCAGCTGTCGTGTTTCTTTTTGTCAAAGATATCTTCAGTTGCTTTAGATTACATTCTCTAATTTATTAATGCAATCATCTTGTGTTTCATAGGAACTAGGATGTGGTTTTTCTCATCCTTGGTGGCCAAGCAATTGCATGGGCAAGTTGTCTAATCTGCTGGGAGATGAAATGCGTTCTCGACTGAAGAGTGCATAATAATTTTAAGCCATCTTTGCTCGGACAATCTTCCAAAGTATCAAGGGCTGCGTGTCGGATTCTTCAAAAGTAGTGTATTTTTGGAGAATTTGATATGAATGCGACATCAAAAGTGAAGAATCCGTGCAACTTAGATATTAAGGGTTACATTTCTAAAATAACATCACCTTTAATTTTGAATATGGATGGGATAATTAGCTCCACAACTGTCTATCCGAACTAAAAACAAAACTTTGTTAATGCTGTACTATAGGATACTTTGTGGATTTCAAATTCATCCGTTAGTAAGAACTTGGAACCTTTCTACGTAAAAGTTGCTGCTAGTCTAAAATAAGAGGCTAAAGGGCAACTTTTTTCATCAAAATTTTTGAATGGGCCACCCATAAATGAAAATTTTCATAAGGGACAAAACAAATGAAGGATCACGCCTTGTCCTTAATCATTTAACGTCGTCAGTTAAATTCACGTCTGTCAGTCAAAGCACATATAAATCTAATTTCAAACTTAATTTTGAGATATCCCATTCAACTTGAGATTATTTTATTCAACCTTGCAATTGGTAAAATGACTACGACTATAACTACAATCCAAGATGGCTCTTTAGTTTCATGGCTGGGTCAAACAGACAAAGACTGCAAAAGCTGAATCAACGAAATTCCATGAAAGAGAGATTGGCTAATTGATATTTGTCCATGCCAGCTTGGTAAAACATGGAGCAGTAAATTAGGTTACCTAACTCCACGCCGAAAGGTCACGAAAGTACAACTATGGAGCCTGATCCGCAGACTGCGTTTATTGCCTTTCATAATGCTTTTTTGGATTTAAGCGTTGGTACCCAAACATTTTTTGGGAAGGTGCTTTTGGATTCAGTGCGTCTTTATATCAAGTTATGGGGGTGATGGGGACAGTGGGTAGTCACATCCAAACCCTAAGAGCCCCTCCAAAGTGACTCAGCTTTTTTCCCTTTTCTCCATTGGGCATTACATAGATCATTAATGTATTGTTAGATTTCCTTTCTTATACAAGAATCCATTATTTATCTCCAACTCCTAGAGAGTAGAGGCAACCACTTTGTTTCCATGCAGTGTCAAAGTTTTTCTTTCTATTCCATCCAATGAGCTTCTAGATCACAACTTGTTTCTCTTAGATGAATTAGGAAACCTCTCTCTTTCTCTTTGCATCAGGGAATGTTGGATTTCTCCTTTAATTTGGGAAACTTAACTTCCCTAAAATTCAATAGACAGTCTGACTGCTAGTCATATTTTTTTACTCATCTTAAAGTCTTGCATGAGGGGAATGAGGTTATTGAATTGCAGCCAAGGATGACTTGCCGGCAAGCTCGACCAATTCTGCTTCTTGATGACTACTTTTTGTAGTTTACAATTTAAGAGCGGAGATTAACGATTTCGACTGGCAAGTCATCTTTGGCTACATCTCTGCCTCATTTTCTCATGCCAGATTTTTTGGTGAAATAGATATTGTTCATGTCAGGTTGTGGACAACACTAAAGAATGTATGACAGATATTCCTTTGCTGCTTACATTTTGTTTTTTTTTTATTTGTGAAGTTCTTGGATATATATATGCATGTTTGTATTTGAGTAAATATATACGTATAACAGGAGATATGTATGGTGGATGTTCTTGTAACTTAGATATGCAGGGAAGGAAATTTTTCTTTCATGGACTTCAACAGAATTTATCTATCGTTTCGTCAAGATTTTGAAAGCAAACATATGTGACCTGTTTTGGATCATATATGCCAAATATTGAACCTCATAAGGTGAGGGAATATGGGCTAAGTGTTGGTCCGATGGATCCGAAAGCCTTACAGTTTGTAACAGATTTGTTCTGATATAAAATTTGTCCCGACTCAAAATCGTATCTACATCCAACATCACTTTCTTATACAATTAATGGTGGATTCTATCTGAATAACACCCTTCATCGAAAAACTAGATTGATTATATATGTAAACAAACATTTATATTGCTTATAGTTATATAGGTCAAAAAACACTTAACATATAGTATAAGTATTAATTTTTGAATGCTATTAACGGAGATCTTGGCATTGCAACAGGACACAAATCATGGAAACATATACATCGCAGTAACTAGTGAAAAAAAGAGAGGAAGTATTGAACACAATGTGTGGCTGGTATCTATGAAACGTTTCAAGTACCATGAAACGTTTGGTGACTAAGAAATGTGATGTGAGATAATAATTGCGACGAAACTATGAAGTAACAAAAAAAACATGTACATTTGTACTGGAAAAGATGGTGTCTAGAATTGATTTTACATTATATATCCAGTAATATTGTGATAGTATAGTGCCAAATAGTATCGTGATGTAAACAGCTCCCTAACCCGCCTATGCCAAAAACAAGCTACCCTTAATTTGGTTTATTTTGGGTGTGTATGTTCAACAAGTATGGTAACGACGTAGTATTCCATTAAGCAATAGTCTCATTTTGATTTCTTTTTCAAATTGTGAATATTCCAAGAATCTTATATATACATCCGTTGACCAGCTCCACAAGCAAGAAAATGAAGGGTAGATAAGAGAAGAGGAACGAAAAGGAAGAAGAAACATATAATGGTAGGCCCCTGGTTCCAAAGTTCCAGTTAGAATCACTTTCATTTTCATAGACAAACTATTATCCGGATTTAAATTATTTCAAATATTTGAGCCAAAAACTATGTACAAACAGGGCTGAATCATGTATAATAAGTTATAAGTCGAAACATTTCTTTTGAATCAGAAGATAAATCTAGAAAAATTTCTTGTACTCAACTTAATTTTACCAATCTCTTATGGAAAAAAGACATATAACTAAAGAAAAATAACATGTATAAAATTGATCTCCATAACACAAGCAACTATCTATCACAATCGGCAACAAAGGTAAATAACAAACTCAGTAATCGATCAACCAAAGATGGTATTCTATTACAAAAACAACAAAGAAATACAAGCTCGCTCAGAATTAGAAAAAAAAAAAAAGACCTTAAAGAGTCTCAGTAATTAAGGTATTAATACATAAAAATTAAAGATAGATGAAAGAGTCTAAAGGGAAATGAAACCTTCGCGAACGAGGAGACCAAACATGAGAGTAACAAGACCCATAGTTATGCTTTGTGTTGGAGTCATCCATGGTTGTGAATAGGCTCCTAAAGTGAAGGCAGCCCCAACTAATCCGATCAACAACGACGTTATGTTCTGATTCATTTTCTGATGATGATGATGAACTAACTATCTCTAATTTCTGATGATCTGAATTGAATGATTAGTATTATGGTTGAATAACAAGAGACAACTAATAATAACCACCCCACCCAACTCTCTCAAAGGCCAAAGTCAACTCCACCTTGGGGAGACTAATCCGCTTTTGTTTAGTGTATTTCTTTGGAAAATAATTCATTTATTAAAATATACAGGGAGGTTTGGGTGGGTAAAATGTATTAGTTTAAATAAAAATAATTAAAATTTTATTTATTACTTAAAATGGCCTTTAAACTATCCTCTTCCTTTTTCTTTTCTTTTTCAGGAATTAATTTTTAAAAAAGAAATATCTTTTATTTGTTTTTTTCCTGTGCTTATCTTTATTAAAAAAAACTTACTTGTTTTTTTTTAAAAAAACTTTTTCCGTACAATTTTTTTCATGTATTTATATTGTATAAATAATGTATACATACACACACACACATATATATATATATACATACATAAAACAAATAGATATAGTGTATATGTAATGCATCAATACTGTATAACTAATGTATAAATGTGTATTGCTATTATATAAATGATGTATAAACATGTATATGTTATTTACAAATAGTTATGTAGTGTGTGTAATGTATTGATATTGTATAAATGATGTATAAATATTTATCAATATTGTATTAATAGTGTATAAAAATTTATCGATATTGTATAAAGTTATGAAATGAATTGTAATTGTATAAATTATGCATAAACGTGTATTAATATTATATAAAAAATAACCTACAAAAAATAATAAGAAATGAAAATAACTTTCTTTTGAGGGAGAAGGAAAAACGGATGAAATTAATTGAAGAAATAAACATTGCAGTCAATCAAAACAATGAAAAAAAAAAAAAAAAAAAGAGAGAGAGACAACATGACATTAGAAGAAACCTTTGATAATATAATTGAATGAGCCTCGAAAGTGTCATTTGATATAAAAAATTAAAGTAAATTACACAACTTGATTATCAAATGATATATGATTCACTTGAAGTAATTCACATTTGTGGTACGTCAATTTTTGAACCAGTAAAAGACAAAAGAAGGAAACTATGTAGAAATGGATGAAGCTAAGGATGATAATGGGGCGGTGCGGTGTGGGGGTATTGTGTAGATTTTTTTTAATTCACGAATTTTAAATCACCCACTACTGTCTTATATTCATCTTTAAACTCGCATAAACTTGCCTCATACTCATATTCGTACATACCCACACTTTCCTACTTATTTTTTTTTGAAAAAAATTATAATTTCACTGAAAATCATAATATTTTCAAATCTACAATTAAAAAATAGTAACATCCAAATTCTATTATATCACTTTTCAAAAAGAAATTGCCAAAGAAGTATCATGTGTACGAGTAATGATCAAATATTAGATTTCCATTAAGATGAATAAAGAAATTAAAATTAGAGATCAATCAGTTTATCTAATTATTTAAGTCATTGCTATAGATAAACTAAATAAGCTATGAATGATAAAGTGATTTAATAGGAAAAACCTTTAAACTTTTGTTTGATATTTTGAGTTATAATATTATTTTACCAGTTTCAAATAAAAATTATAAAATAATTTATTTGTAGTGTTATACACGTCATTTTAAGTATCATAAAATTTTAAGTAAAGAATACATATAATTTTAGATATATTCACAAGAATAATACTAATTTTTAGCGTTTTCTAGATTTAACCCACATATACCCGCAATTCGCCCCGCTTCGCACCATTAAAGAAAAAAGTTTACTTCAACCCGCCCCACACTCATATAGTCTAAAATTCGTACCGTCTCACATAGCCTAAAACACGCATTGTCCCGCACCTTGCACCGCCTCATTGTCATCCCTAGATGAAGCAGAAGAAGATGCTGGAACGAAGAAGACGTCGAATGACTATGAAAAAGTAAGAAGAAGTGGCTATTTTGGGTAACAACATACGTCGACCGATTATTTTAGGTAAAAATATTTTGGGAAAAAAATAAATAGACTATTTTTTGTGTAAATAATTGATCTCAATGGTCGTTTTGTCTATTTTTTCCTGATTCTTTTTTCTTGATATACCGCTCTTTTGTTTATTCCATTGTTTTAATCTGTTTCATGTTTTGATTTGAAACTAAGTTCAAAAAAAAGTAAAAGATACGATCGTTTACAATTTCTTGAACCTCCGTGCCTATTTCGTTTTAGGAGGTATCAGAGCGCCTGGTACCAGTCAAGCCCCCCTCCTTATAGTGGCTGAACGCCCCCTCGACTCGGCAACAAGAGTGGGTTATGGAATAGCCTTTTAGTCGATTTTCTCGTTCTATATTTTTGAATTTTATGATTTTCAATTAAAGATATACTATTAAATATATCAAAATATTTTTAAATCTTATCTTCTTAAATATGTTATGCGAAAAGCTGAAATTAAAGATTCCTTACTTTTTTAGAATAGATTAAAAGAAAAAATAAAATAAATAAATTGAATCGAAAGAAGCACCGGTGATCTGACTATCTATATTTATCATTTCTCTTGTGACACAGTTTCTTGCTTTCTTTAGAGTTTTTTTTTTTTTTTTGGTTTCTCATTCAGTGTTCTGTGCTTACATTGGAGCCCCGACTAATTCGAATCACGCGTTGCAGGGCCCATTTAAAATTTATCATTTCTATTGTGACACAGTTTCTTATTTTCTTTGGAGTTTTTTTTTTTTTGGTTTCCCATCCAATATCTGGTGCCCGTATTGGAGCTCTGACTAATCCAAATCAGGCATTATAGGACCCATTTAAGGTGACATTCATTTTAAAAAAAAAAAAAAGGCATGCTAATTTCTACTTGTTATAAGAAGTAAAAATAAGCTGACCTTGTAAAAAAAATAATTGCAGAATTATATTAAGTCAGGTTATATTGCAATTAACCCAAATAATAGTTAGGCCACGCAGACCAACTTTTTAACGCAGATATAGCAAAACATTGGAAAATAATCATATGAATTGTTTTAATTAAGGATGAGGAAAATTCAAGGATGTAAAACATTAGAAATCAAAAAATTAATGCGCATCTCCGAGATGGGCTTCACTAGAGACTCACAGTTCATTAAAGATAGTAATTAATTAATTTTGGGCAAATCACATAAATATACACTTTAAGGTCAATATTACAAAAACTATCCATAATTTCTATTTTACAAAATATAACAATAGAAATATAATAAAATCTACCAAATAAGACCAAAGAAACAATAAAAGACAATAAATAAAATAGCATGATTTAAGGGGGTAACTTAATAGTTGATATTTTATCCTATAAATTCTCCTATTTGTTTCTCATCAATTTTTTTTTAAAAATAAATAAATAAGTCAAACTAAAAAAAGACTATATTTATTTGATATTTGTTTTATGTTTTCAGATTTAATTTATTTAATTCAATTGACCTTAATTTTTAATATTTTTTAGGAGAAAACATCATTAATGGTAGTAAATTCTCCGATTGATTCAAACCACATTCTATACAAATTTCATACACCATAAAATTATTGATACACCTATTTTTATATAGATCGGAGACCATAAATTATTGAAACACCAATTTTTATACATTTTGAACACCATAAAATTATTAATACACCAATTTTCATATAAAAATTTCTCATACACCATAAAATTATTGATACACCAATTTCTATACATTTTGGACACTGTAAAATTATTGATACACCAATTTTTATATATTTCCGACACCATAAAATTATTATTATTGATAAATTAATTTCTAGATAATTCAAAAATCATAAAATTATTGATACAAAATTATTAATACACCAATTTCTATACAATTCAGACACCGTAAAGTTGTTGATTCACCAAATTCTATACAATTCATGCACCATAGATACACCAATTTCTATACAATTTTTACACTACATCATAAATACACCAATTTCTATACAATTCATATAGTACGCCATAGATACATCAATTTCTATACAATTCATACACTATACCATTGATACATCAATTTCTATACAATTCATGCACCATTAAAATCATTGATATCCTTCCCAGCTGGTGTCATTGGACAATTCTCAAAACTCCTCGAAACTACCAAAAGATCTAATCTAATCATTTTTTTTTCTTTTCAACACTCTTTCTTTTCAACACCAAGCTTCAGGAATGTAAAAAATATCTCTGCAAAACACTCTTTTTAGAATCGTGTTCATTGTCTTCTACAACTTCGACTACTTTCGTTTTCAATTCCTCATCGATTTTTGAGTCTTCTTATACTTCGCTTGCCGCTCACCTCCTCCATTGATATCCTTCATTTGTCGGTGTCATCGAAAAATTCTCAAAACTCCTCAAAATTATCAAAAAAGATTAGATTTAATTGGCCCCTTCCTTTCCAACAACATAGAAGTAGAAGAACAAAAGAAGAATCAGTAGTAACAAACATTGAGAAAAAACCTAAAACCCATCACGAAAAAGTTTCTAACCCACGTCATCATCAATTTTTCGATGAAATCGCCGAAAACTCATGCAGTTTGAAGTTTTGCTGCCATTGAAGTTTGACTCCGAAAATGACGATTCGTAGCCTCCACGCCTTGCTCGAAAAATGGGTTATGCAAGTTGAAATAAAGAATTATAATTTTTTTTGCTAGATCAATTTCATGTTTTGAAAAAAAAAATTGATGAACAAAGCAGAAAGAATGTGAGAAAATAGTTGGGATTTTTAATTTAAAGGATAAAAAAAAAAGAAACTGAATAGTTGGTAGATTTTATAAATAAAAGTTAGATTTTGTAAATAAAAAACTAGTGAGTGTATATTTATGTGATTTTTTCATTAATTTTTAATATATTTTTTTTAGATTTTAGGTTTGTCAAATATATAATTAACTCCTGGTATATTCAATGAAGATACATTGAAATTTTTATAATTATTTTATAAGAATAAAAATTTGTGTAAGTATAATAAGTTACGGGTGCATGTTAATTTAATTTTATTTTTTCTTAAAGATTTTCAGAAAAAAGCTCATAATAACATCCATTTGCTACGTGGAGAGGCCAAAATTAAACAAATTATTTCAAGTTCCAAAGACTATTCCTTAAGCTTTCCTTGCATAATCGAAGTCCAAATTAATATTAAACAAATGAATTTAATTTTTGTGCACTATCGATGTACAAAACATTCTACTTCACTTGTTATTGCAGGTTATTTATTTTTTTCTTTTTTAATTTTTATGTAAATAATTGGATAATAGCAGGTCAAGTTAACCGACAGTATAGAATATTTTGTACACTAACAATACATAGAACTTAAACCCTTAAACAAATTCACAGAATTACTGCATCTTATTACTAGTATTTTATTGAATGCTAAGATATTTCTTGCGTTAATATGCTATTACAATTTACAATAGACTTCTCTATTAAACTTCGTAAAATATATCTCATTTTTCTTTGCCATAAGATTTTAAGTGGGATATTTGGGTTCTTATACAGGAGCATTAACGAAAACAATCGAAGGTGATAGCTCAAATATTATTTGCTTAATTTGCCTTCCAAATTAGATACAGGTACAAGATCACTTACTATTTAATCAAGTCCTTTGCAAATCTAGCACCTAACATATTTTGACTATTGAATAGATAGTCAAAAGCTCTTACGACTATTTTGGTTATATTCCTAAACCAAATTAAATACGATTGTACATTGGCGGTGCTTATTCATCTGCTACTAATACCCAATGCCTTTTCTCCTAATTATTCAAAGTACATCTACTACACTTAATTAATTGGGGAAGCTAGAGGAGTTGATGAAATTAATTTAGTTATAAGAGCTTAATATAATTGCAACTCTACTCTTTATTAATGCTTAATTCTCAAGTGTCAAAACCATGGACGGTTTTGATCCATCTACCATGAAGATTCAACTTGATATACTAATTGGAAATGATTAAAAATTAATAAATCCAGCATATTGGATTTAACTTAATTAAAAACAGTAATGTGTACTTGCCAACCAATGGTATGAATTAGATAAGTAGGATTTTCAAGACCAACCATGCCACTTATTGACTTGCGTCCTCTCTGACTCTGAGTATACTTCATAGTGGATTCTTGATTGTACAGTTTGAAATTAACAGAATTTTTTCCTAGTATAAATAACATGCTAGTATTGTTCTAGTGTACCATAACAAAGGTTGATAATTAAGATATCTACTTAAAACCATTGTTAGTTTCTAGATTATTATCTCTGCTAGATTATAAATTAAGGAGAAGATGAAGTCAGGTGGTAGTGAAGCTGGAGATGATTCAAATGATCCAAAGCCCAAGAGCAACAGAGGAATTGCTTTTCTTGATTTTATTATGAGACTAGTTGCTATTTTAGGCACCTTAGGAAGTGCAATTGCCATGGGAACATCTAATGAAGATCTTCCCTCCTTCAAGCAGTTCATTAGGTTTAAGGCTGAGTACAAGGACCTTCCTACTTTCACGTAAGATAATACACTATTACTACATGTTTTTGTTTCGGATTTATAAACTCATATACATTGACAGTGCAAACAACTTTTATATTGTTAGTGTAATTATAGCTGTCTTATTTTCCAGGTAACTAGTTTAACAGTTATTATGTGTAATACTTGTAGTTATTCATCTCAGTGCAAAGATAGCAGGTTTATTATCATTTAACCATGTTACATTGTCATGTTTTTTCATAACGATTGATCTGTAATTACCTTATAAGTTACATGATTGTGTAAAAATTGTAAATTTCGTAGGTTCTTTGTGGTAGCGAATGGCATCGTTAGCGCGTACCTCGCTGTATCTCTTGTCCTATCCATCTTGCACATTGTCATGAGTGGTGCAAAAATAACTAGAGTGGTCTTGATCTTCTTTGATACGGTTAGTTCTCTAATTCATTAGTTTATTTAACTTGAATCTTTATACTTCATTCTTTGATAAACCATAATTACTTAGCTGATAATTAATCATTATTAGGTGATGATGGCATTTTTGACATCTGGAGCATCAGCTGCAGCAGCCATAGTGTATTTGGCACACAAGGGAAATGCTCGGGCTAACTGGATTGCTATATGCCAGCAGTATAACTCTTTCTGCGATCGAGCCTCTGGTTCCTTGGTTGGATCCTTCATAGCAGTTCTCGTGTTCTTACTGCTCGTTATATTGTCAGCTCTGGCCCTTTCAAGAAACTGATTTCATCCCAGAATGACCCAGATCACTTCCAGAGACAAGAAAGAAAATGTTTCATCATTTGATAGTGTGCTTCGTTTGAAGAGATTTTTGAATGATTTCTGTTATTACATCTGTTTGTTTTAGTGATTCTTCCTCCCAATCAATAAAATTGATGTTTATATAAGCATACGTTCTGATAAAAATGGATGACCTATGTTGTTTATATGTCCCTACGTTCTTAAAAACTTCATTATCCGTGATGTCTGGAGTCCTTTAGCACTCGATAGCACAAATTAATAATCCTCAGCCACAACAACTCGTGGAGATTACAAATATTTTACAAGATTAACGACAGACTTCCTGCTGAAAACAAACAAGTACAACATTTTTTTATGAAGCTCAGGAACATGTGAAGCAATAAAATTTATTCAGAATTGCAAGTCCTCAACTACCTGACACAGCCATACCGATCCCCAAAATATAGAAGGGAAATAAATTAATGGATGTATGCACTAATCGAAGAACTATAACAAAATGTCTAAATGGGTCATACAGTTGACCCCGAATCCTCAATGAACTACTGATAGAAACAGCAGAAATGCAGTTTGCATGTCTCATGCACTGCAGTGGTCAACGATGTGAAGAGATGAAAGAGCTGGATCAAAAGGGTCGTCTTTGTAACCTTCCTCCACAGAGGATGGACCTTCACGTGTACAAACTTTAAGAAAGAGGCATTAAGCTTAGTTACTCGCGTCTCAGACTCCGCCAACTATTTCAAGACTACTTAAGCATTGGAATCAAAACAAAAATTCCTAAGAGCATAATCATCAGCCTCAACTAAAGTACAACCAGGTTCTTTCCAAACCCCATTGTCATCCATCAACTTCCTCACCCTTTCAACACCATCCCATTCATCCCTCGAAGCATAGATATTGGACAGCAAGACATAGTCCCCGCTGTCTTCCCTTCCCAATTTAAGTAGCTGCTCATTAGCATACCTTCCCAGCTCAACATTGGAATGAACTTTACAGGCTCCTAGCAGTGTTCTCCATATAATAGCATTAGGTTCAATCTCCATCGCGTTTATGAACTCAAATGCTTCATTCAATAGTCCTGCACGTGCTAGCATATCCACCATACACCCGTAGTGCCTTATGTTCGGCTCTATATTGTACTCGGTTCTCATCATCCTGAAATATCCTCGGCCCTCATCAACTTTTCCAGCATGACTAGAAGCAACTAATACCCCAACAAAAGTAATTTCATTAGGAATATACTTCATTCTCCTCATATCTTGAAAAAGAGAGATACATTCTTCAGAATGACCGTGAAAAGCTAATCCTAACATTATTATGTTCCAAGACGATACATCCTTTTCTCTCATGCCTTGAAACACTTCAAGTGCCTTCCTAATGCTCCCACACCTAGCATACATGTCTACAAGTGCATTACCAAGAAATACGCTTAATTCCCCTGCACCCATCTCAATAATAGACCGATGAATCTTTTCGCCAACATCCAAGAATGCTGAATCCGTGCAAGCAGATAAAAGATGCAACATGGTAACCTCATCAGGATATTCCCCTGCACCTCTCATCTCTTCGTACATTTTCAACGCCTTGTCATTTTCTCCACAAAGCACATAACCAGAAATCATCGCGTTCCAAGTCACAACATCCCTCTTTGGAACCACATCAAACAACTCCCTCGCGTTCTCCATCTTCCCTTGCTTCACATACCCAGTGATCATCACATTCCAAGAAACCAAATCTTTAGCTGGCATATCATCAAAAATTCCCCTCGCCACGTCCAGTTTCCCTCTCCTCGCATAACCGGCAGTCAATGCAGACCAAGCAACAACATCCCTCTTAGCAGAATCATCAAAAAGTTCTCCCGCAATTCTTATATCTCCAACATTCGCGTGAAAATAAATAAGCGTATTCCTCGCAAATTTATTAGACTCAAACCCAAACTTCACAATTTTCCCATGTAAAACAAGACCAGAAACAACCCAAGAAAGCTTGGTACACGCTTTAAGTACAAAAGGAAAAGTATAACTATCCGGACGTATACAACGTTTTTCCATCTGGGTATAAAGGGAAATAGCTAAAGAAGGCCTAAGACTCTGAGCTGAACCTCTAAGCATAGTGTTCCACATGAAAAGATCTGGTTGAGTAATTTGAGCAAACACCTTGTGTGCATAATGAATCGATGCTGAAAAGGCAATGGCAGAAGTGTAAATGAGCTCGCGTAGAGCAATGTGATTGGAATTGAAACCATTGATGATCATGAGTGCGTGAATTTGCTTTAAGGATTGGAGATTTTTGCATTTGCTCCATAGTGATGATGATTGTTGGTGAACATTTGAACTTCTGCTTTTTACCGTCTTTTTGATCATTTATGTTATACTCATTCTTCGGTTTCTTACGAGGAAAAAATACATAATTAAATTACAAAAAAAAAAATAACAACATTTTTATTAAATTATATTTTGTAGCATATGTATTTTTATGTATTTATAATTTTTTAACATCAATTTATAAAAATACAAAATATATAGACAATAAAAATCATATATATTTTTATAGTAATAATTTATAAAAATATAAAATATAACTTATTATATTATGTAATTATGAAACTGGATAAGTGTACTAGTTCTCAATTTTGCCCTTCTTCGAATTCATCAACTAATATTGGGCCTGGCCAGTTTACTCTCCCGGGCTTTATGTCCATTTTAAGCTTGGATAGTCACTAGAAGGACATTTCTTACCTCTATATCCTCTTTACTTCGTTTTGGGCTTTCTCAAAGAAATTTGGACCCTCATTTCCGTTTCAATTTCTTTATCTAATTTTCACATTATACGGAGTTTTGTATTGTGATATTAAACCAAAGATATATATCGCATATTAAAATATCATTTAATCTTATGATTTTAAATATGTCATGTGAAAAATTGAAGCTAAAGAGTATAAAAAAAAAAAAAAGAAACGTTCTTTTTTAAAGTAGCAGAATTTGCACAGGATAACTGATTTTATATTTACTTCACATAAAACAATGATGATTAAATCTTTTTTATGTCTTCTATATTGACGGTTAAAGTTAGTCAACCACAAAGTAGTTTCATGACTTTATAACTACTTAACAATTTGGTTCTTTTATCACGCTGACCTCAGACATGGGCTAAATACTTCAAATTTGAGAGTTAGATTTCGCTTGAACAAAACTTTAAAATTCGAGTTACAGGTCTGAAGTTAGACTTTAACAAGCCTAACTTCAGACCATATGTTTGAAGTTTGAAAGTTAAAAATGCAGTTCGGTATACTAAAATTTTTACTATGCACTGGGTTTGAAAAGAGTCGGACCACAAGGGTCTATTGCACAGAGTCTTAACCTGCATTTCTACAATAAATTATTTCCACGACTTAAACTTGTGACCTGCTAGTCAGATAACAACAACTTTATAAGTTACTCCAAGACATGTTTGAGACTTTAGTCCTAGAATTTTTAACTTCAGTCAGTAGGTGTGAAGTCGATTCTACGGTGGCTAAATAGTTGATTTAGTAATTTCGGCTATGACTTAAATATTGGTCCTCCAGACTAGTCCGTGCACTCGCCTGTATATTTCACCAATTGTCAATATTTTCTGCCAAACACACATTAACGAAAACTTACGTAATTTGAGATTGGTAACGACTGTGTGTTAGTTGGCATCAAATAAGGCAAAGCCTTTTCATAAGGAAAAGTCATTTTTGTTATCGATAAGAGATGCATTTTCTTGAAATATTTTATAAAGACTACACCCTAAAGTGTTTTTTTTTTTTTTTTTTTGAAAAACATTCAGCATAAAAATTGCATTGCATGATAGAAATGTTATACAGCTTAAAAACAATTCTTTTCGTCATCATCATCAATTCAAAAATGTTTTCTCATTCTTGTACCCTACTGTAGAGGCCCTTAAAGCATTAGGACTATAAAAGTTTCAATCCACCAGTTACATCATCAACCATGTCAGCCGGTCCTAGTATAGCCATCACAGTCCTCGAGTTTGGTGCAATTTGGGTTCTCCCAGCATCAATTGTAATGTGTGTCGGTATATTAAGTGATTTTGATCTTTCTTGCAAAACCAACATATCATCTTCACTTTCAATCTTCACCACCACCTTCACCTGTCCACACATCTCCCATCTATTTAAAGCTTTTGGTGCCCTATTATGGAGCTTTTTGTAGAGACCTAAAGTTGCGTGACTGCATTGTGCAGCTATTTTCCCTTTCCCCATCTTCAAGTCATTCCTGACTACCAAAACCATTTTAAAATCTTCAAGGATCTCAGCAAGCCTTTCTACTTCAAGAGGTTGCTTGACCCCTTTTCTCTTTTTCCCATCATTTATAGTTTCAGTATCACCAGATGCTCTGTTTGAAAGAAAAGTGCAAGAACAATGTCGTACACCAATAATATAACCCAAAGCAAGGCATCCTGCTCCAAGTAACATGGCGCTAATCCATGCCATGTCAATCATATTCAAAATCCAGACAGAACCTTCTGGTATTCAGTGACCAATAAATATCAAGCAGATGAACAATACACCTTTCTAACCTAAAGAAATAACTTTTAGAATCACCACTGAGAATTTTGACGAACTGAACAACTCCAAAGTGTTACGCTTACTGCGAAGTCAACCACTAGTATCCTGTAGCGATATAACAAATGCATTTTTTTAGAAAAAAAATTAGAACCTGAAAATTGCACCTTATGTCACCTACTTTTATGGCCAACCAATCTGGAAAATGATGCAGAAAAAAAAATTTCCAAAGTACACATTTTCTTCCATAGCAAACACACACAGATTGATATTAAGTCAATGGCCAAACACAATCAACCCCCGGCAACAACTTTCATTTTGGCAGCTCAACCAGCCATTGTTTATTTTAAACGCTTAAACTAGTGTTCCGCTGTGTCACTTTGACAATTTTCGCACGGACTTAAAAAAAACTAGGCACGTGAGTAACAAACGTTGCCTGTGTGGATTTATTGACTAATTAAATTGAGCCAACTCATTTTAATTATTCACATCACTATACACATACAACAAATTAAAGAGAAAAATAAAGGTTAAATCACATGACAAAGTGACCAATATATTACTGACACACGGCATTTTTCCAAATAATTACAATACTTTGCAGACCCCCTCCCCCAAGTTGTTTTTTCCAACACACCAGCCCCCACCCCCACCACCCAACAAATCGTCTTCTCTGACACACCGAACCTCCCCTCCCTCCTCGCTTCCTGTATCGTCTTCTCCACCATACCACAAAGTTCTCTCCATCTCTTAAAAAAACTCATTCATTAGAAGTTCTCTTTCATTTCTTACAATAACTCAGTAAGTAAAGACACGACAATTAAAAAATTGAAGATTTGCAAATTCTAATCAAATATCATTCTTCAAATTTCTTTCAACGCAAAACACATGGCAAACTCAAAACACATAAAAAAAAGCTTGAAAAGCATAGAAGAGAGAGGCTTTTTTTCCTAGGAATAAACCATGGGTATGGAAAACTAGAGGAATGGGCAGCTTACAGACTTAAAAAAATTGTATTTTTTTGAGAATTTTGTATGTCTCCTCAATCTTTGACATCAAAATGTTTAAGGTTCAATTTTTGAGTCTATAGCTCTTTTTCTTTTATGCTGAAAAGATGGTTGTAGATTAGTGCTAATTAAGGGAAAAAAGAAACTATAGTGTGGCGAGAGAGGGACTACTGCTACTGAGAGATCATTGAAAAGCAGATTTGAGTTTAAGCTTTGTTCAATGGTGGGAGATAATGGAGGGAAAATTGGGGAAGAAGAGAAAATAAAGAAAAAGAAAATCACCAAACTAGTCTTCACGCCTACTAGTAAGTGTGATTCACTCACTTTTTCATGTAAGTGAAAAGTGTGAAAATGACCCGTGGACGATAGTTGAGAGTGCAAAATGAATAATGGCCGGTTGAAGTGCCCAAATAAAGAGCCAAGTTTAGAGGGTGGGTGGCAATGTTTTTGGCCTAAATTAATCAATGGGCATCCTAATGGTCCAATTGATTCTCAGCCCACACACAAATATAATTAAAAATTTGCTCATTTACTTGTACAAAAACAAAAATGTTGGGAAAAATTGGTAAATGAAACAGTGTCTGAATTCCGAGATTTCATACAAAGAACAAGTACCTGTAAACTGCAGGAACCAAAGATGCATTGATAGGCTAGTAATTAATCGGAGATCTATAAGCTGAGCTGTACGAGGGTACGCAAAATCGACAACAGCAAGAGGGGAAAAAGTTTTGAGGCTTTATGAATGGCCTAGTGGCACAAGTTCAGCAGCCGAGGTCACTTGTTTATGTTTGAGCCCTAATATTCTACCCGAATTACAACGCTTCCTTTGCATTTTTGCCCTTTTTTGGCAAACACAAGATTTATTTATTTATAGCATAAAGTTTATAGAGGTAGAACTAGTGGTCTTGCTTTTTAAAAAAAAAAAAAATGAATTTTGGGTTTTTATTGATGAAAGGAAAATTACACAAAGAGTCAAATGACCCAAACGGAAATAAAATGCAAACAAAGGCCAAAATTAAAAAATCAAAAGACAGCCCGTTCTGCCAAAGCCCACATCCATTTCCGGCATATAAATGCCTCGTATGGTTTCATTTTCCTCATTTACTTATCTTTCCCTTTCTCATTTTCACCTGAACAACATGTTGCTTCCAAACTCCAACCTTCATTTCATTCTTCTGTTGTGTGTCCTTTAACCTTCTTAGCCCCATTTATCCCCTCATAGGTGAAACTCTTAAGTACAGGTTGTTTAATTTATCGCTGTTCAGTACTCTCCTGCCTTTAAAATGCATACTCTTGAAATCTCTCCAGGAGAAATTATCATTGTCTATAGCATAATTAGCCACAAAATCTGCTAATTTATTACCTTCTCTGTATTTATGTTGCACGTCTACTTGCTTACACATCATATTGGCCTGTCTCTGAAATAATATCTGCTATGCACCACGGACAGTCCCACTCACCAATCAACACTTTTTGAATGAGTAGAGAATCTGTTTGTATAATTGTTTTCTCATATGAGGATTGTTTAAAATGAGCACTTGCCTTCAATACTGTTGTAGCTTCGGCCACTGTATTAGTGGTTTCATCCATTCTAGCTGCTTCTGCATGTAGAGTATCTCCATTTTCATCCCTTAGACAAAACGCATAAGAGCTTAGTCCAGGATTGCCTCTAGAAGTTCCATCCGTGTTGTATTTCACCCACCCCGTTGTAGGAAACTCCCAAACGACCTTAATGACTTTCAAACTCGGTTCGAATTCCTCTAGTGTGTGAATTAAGTTAGACCAATTTCTGGTGAATTTCCAATTTGGCTTTCTAATCTTTAATAGCATGTGAAGTGTTCTCATGATATTATGTACAGTTCTTTAATAAAACCAGAGCCTCCCATCATGTTTGCTTGCATTTCTTCTTCTCCACAGTTCCCATACTATAATACTTGGCAAAGCTTTATAATATGGATTTAAAGCCTTCTTAACTTCACATCCCCACCATGCCATGATCACTTCTCTTAGCGATAGCCCTTCAAAATGTATACCTGCAGAAGAGCAAAAATAGGACCAAGTCCTGTTAGCAATTGTCGACCTTAGGAATACATGAGTCATCATTTCTTGAGCAAGTCCTCCACAACATCAGCATTTAGATGGTCCCTCTATGCCCCATCTTCTCTCTCGATCATCAACTGGAATTTTGAATTTCCATAATCTCCACATTAAAAAAGTAATCTTAAATGGAAGTCCCTTAGTCCACATCCAGTCATAGATTTTATTGTGCTCATCTTTGTGCCTTATGTAATTCCATGTAATTCCATTCTGGATAATATGCTCAACAATTTCCAGTGGCAATATATCCTTCAACCTATTGACTTCCCACTGTCCTTCTGTTACCACGTCCTTCACTATATTAACATTATCATCCCATTCCTGATCTTCTCCTGTGATAGTATATAAATCTCCCATTCCTGTCCAATTATCATGCCAAAAGGTAGTGGCTCCTTGTTTGTAATTCCAAAAGATTTGGTGTTCTATTAAGTCTCTGGCTTGCAGCATCTTCTTCCATACCTGTGAACCACCACCCACTTTCCACATCACTAGATTACAATGCATTTTCCTGCAGTATTTATTTTGCATAAATGTGCTCCAAATGGATTGTCTTGTTCTAAAATTCCACCATAGTTTACAAAACAGAATTGTTGAAACATCATGCATTAGCCAAAAACCCAACCCTCCTTCCATTTCTGGTAGACATAGATTTGACCATCCAGTCCAATGTTTGCCTCTTCCCCCAATACAGCTACTCCGAAAGAATTGAGCCATCATTCTATGTAATTGAGTCAAAACATTTAGCGGTGGATTCATTACAGACAGACAATGTATAGGAACACTTTGAAGAACATTCTTTATTAAAATTGCTCTTCCTCCATAAGAAAGCAGCTTGCCTTTCCACGCTTGCAATTTAGAACTTACCTGCTGCATCAGTTGATTATAGTAATTCTTCTGCTTTCTTTTATAAAAGATAGGACATCCTAAATAGTTGAAAGGAAATTCCTTTCTTAGGATGCTTATTGCTACTTCAGCAATTATCACTTGTCCACCTGGTACACTGTGATGAAGGTATATGACACTCTTTTCTTTGTTAACTTTTTGCCCCTATACATTTTCATACTTGTCCAGTATGTCCGCTACCAATTGCATTATCCTTACCTCTGCCTTACACAAAATTATCATATCATCTGCAAATGCCAAGTGATTAATTTTGGGACTTTCAGTAGGCATTCCAAATCTTTTAAAATCCTTCACCTCTAGTAAACCATTTAATGCTCAAGAAAGAACCTCAGCTGCTACAATAAACAAAGTAGGAGACACTGGGTCTCCCTGTTTAAGACCCCTAGATAATTTGAAAAAACCATTCGGTTGTCCATTGATTAATATAGAATATACTCCCAATTAATCTAAACACCATGTCTATCATTTGTTCACTAAAACCAATCTTCCGAAGGACCTTCAAAAGGAAAAGCCATTCCACCCTATCATACGCTTTCATCATGTCCAACTTTATGATCAAGTTGGCTGATTTTCCCCCTTTTCCTTATTTCTGTAATGATCTCCTGCACCAAGAGCACATTCTCTGCAATGCTTCTACCTTGTACAAAATCAGCTTGCTCATTAGAGATTATTTTTTGTAGGATCTTTATTCTTTCATGCACTATCCTTGATAAGATTTTATTAACAAAATTACACAAGGAAATAGGCCTCAGGTCTGAGAAATTGCTGACATTCACCTTTTTAGGAATAAGAACTAGATTCGTATGCGTTACAAACCTAGGTAATTCTGCTCTTGCAAAGAAAGCTTTCACCATATCATACACATCATGCTTTATGATTTCCCAAGCGTCTTGATAAAATACACCTGTCATTCCATCCGAGCCTCCTGCGCTATGTCTATTTAATCCCATAACCGCTTGATAAACTTCTTCAATTATAGGTTCTGCATGCATGTTATTACTTTCCTCGTCACTCAAAACATTCCGGTAAACCTTCAATCATGTCATACTCAAATTCCCCTTCTTTTCGTTTAAATTGATTTCTATAGAACTCACCAGCAGCTTCAGCAATGTCCTCTTGTTTTCCATCCAGACCCCTTCTTCATTCTGAATTTTGTTACTTTAAGGGTGTGTTTGGTATGATGAAAAATGTTTTCCAATTTTCCCTTGTTTGGTTGTAATGAAATGTTGGGAAAATATTTTCCACAACAACTCATTTTCCTCCATTTGATGAAAAATGACTTCCCTTATGGGTCAAGGGAAGTCATTTTCCAGAAAATGACAAATGAGACTTATGACCCATCTCCGTCCCTTTTTTCCACCCCAACAACACTCATATTCACATGACTCAAAAAAAATTTACATTTCTCAAAAATTTATATTATTCGAAAATATTTTTCACTGTGCTTTGCTTCAATTTTTCACTGTTTGAAATTAAAAAATGTGAAACTTGTATTTTTTTCATTTCCAATGTTCGTTGAATGTATTATTATTTTCATATTCATAGAGAAAGACTTACCTATGTTACTTTTGCTAATTGCATATTTCATCTTGTCATCGATGTAACTTGTTTCACGAGGTTGAATAAGCTTGTCGTTCCGTTATATGTCTATTGATTGTAGTATCTTGAGATTGTCCAGACAAAATGTTGAAAAGTGTCTCCTATATTTGCTAATTAATAGTTGCTTAAATTTAGTGATTGTAGTATTTTAGAATTCGATATTGATATTATTTGTTATGCTTAAATTATTTCTTACAAATTGTTGAGTTGTTAGAGTCATTGATATACTAGTTAACAGTTAGTAGTATTTTCTTAAAAAAAAAAATTTCACTCACCAATCAAACACTAGAAAATATTTTTCTAAAAAATATTCTCTACTCACCAACCAAACACAATAAAATATTTTTCAGAAAATATTTCACTCACCAACCAAACATGAGAAAATAAGTAGAAAACCAACTTATTTTCCAGGAAAACATTTTCCAAGAAAACATTTTCCATGGAAAATATTTTCCATCATACCAAACACACCCTAAGTCTCCGTCTTCTCCCATTAACTATAGTGTGAAAGAACTTCGTATTTCTTTCTCCATCCTTGAACCACTGCATACCTACCTTCTGTTTCCAGAATTCCTCTCCCTATGCAAGTATAATTTCAACTTTGCTTGTGCTTCATACAACTTCTCCCTATTAGCTGCATTGGATTCTGTTTCAAACTATGATTCAGCCACTTTTATTATATCTTCCAAAGTTGCTATCTCCTGGAATATGTTGCCGAAAGTTTCCTTACTGCACTGGGTTAGTGCTTTCTTTAATCTCTTCAACTTGTAGTGAAACATGCTAAACGAATTTGCATGAAAATCAGCTTTCCAGTGTTGTCTCACTACCTGCATAAAGCTATCCTCTTGTAGCCAAAAGTTTAGGAATCTAAAACTTTTGACTATGTTTTCATTAGTAGTTCCTAGAGTCGGTAACAAAGGGGCATGATCTGATCCGCTTCTTATCAAATGTTCCCTTCTATTACTGGAAAAGCACTCTGGATCTTATCATTGCAAAGAATTCTATCCAGTCTTTTAAAAATGCACTCTTCATCAGTTCTTCCATTCCACCAGGTGTATTTGCTCCCTTTAATCCTCTATCGTCTAGAAGGCACATATTAATGCAATGATTAAAATCCCTAACCTTGAATTCTGTTACTAGGAGCCCTCCTAACTTCTCTTCTTCATTAGTAATGACATTGAAATCACCACCTACTAGCCATGAAGTTATGTGTCTTGTGAAATTGCATACAATGATTCCCATAATTGAAGCCTTTCATCCGGATTACATTTCGCATATACTAATGTAACTACAACTTCCACTTCATGTTCCTAATTCTGCAGTCTAACGGTAAGTTGTTGCTCTTCGTCCTTTATAACTTCCACCTCCATAATTTCATCTATAAATGTCCAAATCTTACTATTAATGTTAGATATAGCATGCTCAAGACCCAACTTCCTTCTTTACACCTCTAATATTTGCTTATCTTGAAATGGTTCCATTAAACCAACAAAGTAGAAATGATGCTGTTTCTGCATATTCACCAATCTAGTGAACGCTTTTTGACTGTTCACAGATCTTATATTCCATATGAGGGCCTTCATTGAAACTTGAGGGGTTTGGTGATGGTTCTATTTTACTGTCTTGAGTTTGCTTGAATTGATGTAGTATCCCCTCCTCCTTTCTTCTTTTGTTTTGTGTGTTACTCCTTCAATTTATCACTATGTTTAGGAGATAAATCAGCATTCTTTGAGAGGTCCTCTATAGTGGCCCTTAAATCTTCACCTTCTTCCTCAATTCCAGTCGCGATGGCTAGAGGTGGAGCTTCTACTGTTTCTGTTGTATATAGAACCATAGCTCCCTTCATATTTTTTTCCTTTTCTCCTTGATCTTCCTTGTTATCTGCTTCATTACCTCCTGATGTGGTGGTCACCTCTTTCCGTATGTCTTTTTCACTATCTTCAATACTCTTTGAATTTTCATGCTCCTTCCGTTGTCGTGATTTTTCCTTGATGGTGCCATCATTCTGAACTTTCTCACTTTCTTCCTGCATTACCTTATCTTTTCCAAAAACTCTGTTCACCCACTCTTTTGTTTGAACATTAGTCGATAACTCTGCTTTCTCTACCTGCTTTTCGGCTTCTTCTTCTTCTCTGAGAGCCCCAAAGGGATTATCATTCTTATACTCCAATTCCCCCTCGATATGCCCATACTTATCCTTCTTATATTTGTTCCTTCTTGTTATCCATTCCTGCTTGTTCTGGTATCTGCTCTTACCATTATTGATGATTTTATTGTTGGTTCCTTTATCTTTGTTTTCCTCCCTTTCTTTGTTGTTTTCTTCCTTTTGTGCTTCTAACAATTCTGGGCAATTCTGGGTGTATTGTCCAGCATGTTGTCTCATCATGACCCTGTAAGCAACACTCACTACAATACTTTGGCATATAGTCATATTGGATTTGTATCCATTTAGACTTAATTTTTCCAGTTACATCATCTTCCTCATTTATTTTCACCCTTTGTGGTAATTTAGCTACCAAATCCACTTCAATCTTCACTTTGGCACAACTAGGTCGTGTTTGATTCTTTGTAGCCATGTCTACCATTAAAGGTTTCCCCACAGCCGAGGCTATAGAAAAAATTTCTTCCTTAGCAAAAAGATTAGGTGGCAGATCTGGTAGTGATATCCATGCTACTGCAATAGTAGTTTCTACGTCAGGCTCAAACCATGGATCCCATTTAAGGGTCCTCATCTGCCAATATCTGTCCCTAGATTTAATGTAGCAGGCTGCTGTCTGTACATAATCTTCAAGGCTAGTCTACCGTATTAAGATGTGTCTTGTGTCTAAAGCTCCAATCGTACATTCTTGCTTAATTCCACATTGCCCAGGAATTGCCTTTCTCAAAGTATTAATGTCTGGTTTACCATATGAGAACTTTCCAACTATAGCATATTGGAGATTTTCTTGCACAATGAGATTTTTAACCTCTGAGGATTTCCAAGTAACGTTAGGCTCTCCATGTAACATAATAACAGGTTTAGCAGGCACTCTTGGGATGGTCTCGAAGTTTTGCTTAGGTTTTAGTATATTTGCATAACAGATCGGGTCTTTGTTGTTTGTCTGATTGGTTTGTATTGTTGTTGAAACTGGTTGATTGCTTTGAGATGGAAGAGGTGGAAATTCCTCCGGCAGGATTACCCCACCGGTGGAATTATTCGCCATTAATCCACCAAGACAGATAATATATCTCGTTCAGGCAATTCATCAAACAGTTTATATGCAGAAGATAGAGTGCCCCTAAATTGACTAAAAAGACTTGAAGAAACTACTAGAATGCTGCTTCAAGGGGGTTTCAACTTTCAAGCAATGATTTGGCACATGTAAGCCGCAATCAAACATAAGGAAATATTCAGATTGGAAGTTTCTGTATTCTATAGTTACCTGGTACACAATCTATTGCAACAACGTTGTTTGGATCTTCACCATCTGTCCCTAATGAGATCTTGGCTGAAGCATTCCAGATTGACACTGCGCAAGTTCAGATCTTCCACGACAGATTCAGCTTCGGCTGTGATTCAGATAATTGTTTGGGTCTGAAGCACTCAATTCTTGCTTTCTAGTTGAGATCGGCTTGAACAAATTGACTCATGTTTTTTGGTTGAAGGAATGGAAGCGAATGGAATTCAGTATATCTTTGATGCTAATGACTCTTGTTAGCTCTCTCACCCTCCAACCTTCCGTTAAGATCCCAGCTACACGCTCAATTTTTAAATGTGAGCTATTACCCTAATTTTTTTTACCAAGTTTATGACCCTTTGAAATATTTAAAATAAAAATTATAACACCCCTAAAAATTCACAACCATATTTATATTGAGAGGCGAGATGCACATATTTTTGACACATATAAAATATATTTATTTTTTTAAAAATTAACTTTTTATTCATTTCTTTCTAGAATTATTACTTCATTATTTTATTCATCTTTACTTCTACATTTCCTTCATCATTTCTCTTTATATTCATCCTTCTCCTTTCTTGCTCTTTCTTTAATCTCAAAAGCCATTTTGATCCAACAACTATAATAGATCATTTTTTATTTATTATGCTTTCTCTTTATTTTTTTCTTTCCTTTTCTATTTTATTTTCTTTTCTTTTACCAAATTATCTTTAATCATTGTCTTTCATAACTCATTCTCGAATCGTCTTGACCTCTTTAACTTCCCCCAACAACATACACAAAAGTGAAGAAGAAAACGAAGAAATAGATCTAAGTTTCATTTTAGTTTTTTTTTTTAAAATGAAAAAACTATTTAGGATGAAGGTGCAGGAAGAAACAAGTGTTAATTTTGATTTAATAATGTTGACATAAAAAAATTCGAGTGATGTTTGCACTTTGTTATGATTTTTTCTCCATTAATGACAGTAAAGTTCATCAACTTGATGGTTGGTGGATTTGTTCTCACGGATCGAAAAAGTTATTTTAATTAATTTTAGCGGTGCTATGGTAAAAAAATCATCAACATCGACGATTTGAAGATATTCCTTTATGAAGCTCCTACTTTTTAGTGTTGATGTAGTTGTCGAAAAATTATTCGGAAAAATGAGGAGTGACGTGCGATGTTGAGATTGAATGTTTATGTGTTGTTTGATCTTTGTTGTCAGTGAATAATTGCTCATGTTGGTTTGTTGTCGATTCTTTGGTTATGAACTGTATGATGAAGTCGAAAATAATAAATAACATTGAATTTGAAAATTTCCGACAACCTTAAAGTGGGAAACAATGACCATATCAATTGTTAAATTTTCGAATATCTTAAATCCGAAAACAACGAATAATATCAATTTCAAAATTTTCAACGACCTTGAAGCTGGAAACAATGAACAATACTGCATTTAAAATTTTCGATGACCTTAAAGTCAGAAACAATATAGAATTTTGAAATTTTCGACGACCTTGAAGTCGGAAATAATGGACAATACCCATTTTAAAATTTACGATGACCTTGAAGTCGGAAATAAAAGACAATATCGATTTTGAAATTTTCGATGATCTTGAAGTCGAAAATAATAAACAACATCGAATTTAAAATTTTCAATTACTTTGAAGTGGGAAACAATGAACAATATCAATTTTTAAATTTTCGACGATCTAAAATCCGAAAACAACGAAGAATACCAATTTCAAAATTTTAGACGACCTTGAAACCGGAAACAATGAACAATACCGAATTTAAAATTTTCAATAACCTTAAAATCGGAAACAATAGAGAATTTTGAAATTTTCAACGACCTTCAAGTCGAAAACAATGGACAATACCCAGTTTATAATTTACGATGATTTTGAAGTCGTAAATAATGGACAATGGCGATTTTAAAATTCCCAACAATCTTGAAGTTGGAAACAATGAACAATACCCATTTTGAAATTTTCGACGAATTTGAAATCGAAACCAATCGATTTTGTGCTTGAAGATAAGAAAAATGATAAATTAATTTTCGATACTATTGAGGAGTTGTTGGATGTCATTGTTTGTAAGAAGAAGAAGAAGAAGAAGAAAAAAGAAAGAAAATGAATAAAGAAAAAAAATAATTAAAAATGAATAAAGAAAATAAAAAAATATTAAAAATAATTTTTTAATAAAAAAAATCGTCTTCACTCTCTTTAAAGAGAGTGAAACACACTCTCTTGCCATGTCAGCGTTCATGGGGTAATAATTCTACTTTAAAATAGTTTAGGGGTTAATAGGTCACCTTTAAAGATTGAGTGTGTAGTTGAGATTTTGATTAAAGGTTTGGGGGTAATAGATTGTTTTCTCTTTTATCTATGGAGACTTTTTTTTACATATTTTCCATATAAAATTATTTTCTATCATATCGAAACAGAATGGTAAGTATTTACTTTTTCTGGTTAAACCTTTTCTCATGAGCCATACGCCTATATTATTGTATAAATAACATAAATACCAATCTTTTAAAAGTAGTTATACTTTCTCCCACTTTTTTAATTACTTTACTCTCTCTTCTTATTAATATACATAACATAGACGACATATACATAGCATTCTGTGTATATGTAGGATTTTTGTTATATGTTTAGGAAGTTGGAATTTTCTGTAATATTGAAAACATAAGTTGTGTATTTATGTAATTTTTAATATATGTAATTCATAACTAGTATAAGTACCCGTACGATGCGCGAAATATTTCAAAAAGAATTAATCATTAAAAATATTAATTTATTCTTTGAAATAATAAAATTAATCAATTTTTATTGTATCACATCAACACATTTCAAATTATTATTACTTATTAAATATAATTTTTAATAAGTAATTCAAAAAACATACAATTCTGTAAATCAAATCTATACCAATAACCGAGTATTCATGATTGTTCCATAAATATTGCATATTAATTTCATCCATAAATCGATTTAAAGATATCAAAATATATAATTATTTTTAAAAAATTGTGTTTCATTTTTTTTTTTTGTTCTATTGTTCACTATCTAAAAATATTAGATTGTTAAAATTGCCTTTTATCAAATTATCAACTTACTTAATATACTTATCAAGGGCTCTTCTTATTAACATATTTATATAATAGATATATTTATTTTATTTAATCATATGTATGTTCAATTTTGAACTTTAATCTTATAATTCACATCACTTCAATTTAAAATTCGTGGTTAGTAATTTATTTATTATCTAATTACTTTATTATATTGTTAAAATTAGTTCAAAATCTTTATCTCCCCCCACCACCCCACCCCCACCTTTTGTATATCTAAATGTACGATGCGTGGATAATATTAAAGTATTATTTTGAATCATTTCATATTGGATTATCTTGATCAAACATGTTAAATAATATATTTTTAACAAAAATAAAATCAACCATGATATTATTTCACAATGAAAAGTGCCCCACCCCCACCCCCTCCGCTAATCAAATTTATATGAGTAAAAATAATTATATAATTTAAAAAACACTTTTATATTTCATACTTTTCATTGTTGTATTGGTCACATTTTAAAGCTATGAAATTGTTTGGTTAATATCCCTCTCCACCTCATAAAAATAATCATGTAATTGTAAAGAAAATTTTTATGTGTCATATTTTTCTTTAGGCAAAATGACATTCTGGATCCCTGTACTATGTCGGTTATGTAAGTTGAACACTTCTACTTATATGTTTGTCAGCTGGACCCCTGAACCCACTAAAAAACAACATTTTAAACACTTTTTTGGTGAGTGTAGCACACTCGCCCCACGTCAGCTGCCACGTCATTTTAAATATTATATTAAATTTCACATCATTTTTAAAATGCCAATTAAAAATTTTAAATTAAAAATTAAAAAGAAAAAAGAAAAAAGGCCGATCCTTTTCCTTTTCTCTCTTCTCCATCTCTCCACCCTCTCTTCTCTATTAATTTTGCTTGGTTTCTCAATAACAATACAAGTTCTCACCTGTTGCTTGAGGCGACTGAAAATTGGGAGGAAACAATTGATGATATCATCAATAATTTTTAGAAACAACACCGACGAAAGCTCCTGTACAACATCTCCTTCTACTAAAAAGGTGTCGATCTTAGAGTATTAATGAAACTATCAGTTGTTCGATATCCAATTTGGCTGCTGATATGCTGGGAATGCATCGCCGATTTGTGTATAATCTTCCCAGTAATGACAAGTGAAGAAAAAATTGCTCAAAAACCTTTGCTAACTTGCATTGGTTTTGATATGTTCCTGCTTCTCCGTTCTCATAAACATAGCAAAATTAATGTAACTTTAGTAGTGTTTACTCGTAGTTTTGTTTAAATTTAAGATGGTAACATCTTGGATTGGAGAGCAAATTAACAAGATATAATTTTATTACTTATTACCCTTTGTGTCCAAAGTTGGGCTATGAAAAGACTGAAATTTTGATGTTTTTCTACACTTTGTTTAAGGTTGTTCTTTCATACCCATATCTTGTTTTTGACAATTTTGAAGTTGGATTGTGAAAAAAAAATAATTTTTTTATACACTTTGTTTAAGTTTGTTCTTTGTTTAAGATTGAAATTTTGGAAGTTGATGGCCATGGTTGTTTAAGGTTGTTCTTGGTTTAAGATTGAAATTTTGGAAGTTGATGGCAAGGCTATATTGTTGAGAGATTTAAAATGTTGGTGGCCATAGCTATTGTTGAGGGGGGTGGTGGGAGGTGGGGTGGGGGTGGGGGACTGGTGGACGGCGGTGGGGGTGGGGGACTGGTAGACAGCAGTAGGGTGGGGTATGGGAGGTTCTGGACGGGGAAGGGGTTTGGGGGGGAGGCCTTTTTTTAATTTATTTTTTAAAAATTTATTATTTTTAAAAATATATTTATAGTTGGGGGACTTATTTTTTAATTTTTTAATTATTTTAATATAAAATTGATCCCTGTTGACACCCAATTTTTGCTCTCCGTGCTTAAAATTAACGTTTTCAGGCTTTTTGTTCGTTAAAGGGCACGAAACATAATTTTCACATATTTTTACAATTGTTTGATAAATTATTGATAATTATCCTTTCTTTAGGATTTTAATCAATTTTTTGTCATATTATTATTTTTTATAATTTATTAATAATTTTTTTAATTTTAGGATTTTTATCAATTCATTATCGTTCTTAACATTTTACAATCACCCGCACATGTGCACGACATAACGTTATATATATATATATATTACAGTATTTTTAAATTAATTATATTTTAATAATTTTAATATTCTTTACATTTTTTCATTCAACATCTATATTTTACAGTCTGCAAACGCTGAGTCGGATCAATTATTTTTGTGCAGTATAATAATTTGATGTCTTATCACATCCGACAACGACTACACAATAATGTCTTGTCACGTCCGACAATGACCACTCAGTGTTGTCTTGTCACATCTGACAATGACCACTCAATGATACTACCCTTTGGACAATAACTCTATCCATTAGTCAAAAGGATGAACATCCTTTCGTCAATATCTTAAGAATTAAAGGATGCGCTATTATAAAAAGAGGGGACACCTCTTTATCCATTGGATGGTAGGAGTGCCCAATTTTATTATAAATAGGCAAGGATGGAAGACAATTTTATTCATCTTTTCTCTCTGCACACACATTTTCATACACCCACACATATTTTTTCTATCTCTCAAATACATACACAAAAAAAACACAAGAAAAAATCTTTCCTTATTTTTCATTTTCTCTCCAAAAAATACACAAATGCATATGCACATTTTTTAATCACACACACATTATATTCTTCTTTCTCCCCTCTCTCAAGAATAAACAAATACACACAAATTTTTTCTCTTTTGTCTCTCTCTCAAACACACAAAAACACACATATACACATAAAATAAAATAAATTTTTGCTCCCTATTTTGGTGAAATTCCACCATTTTTACTAGGGATTATATATATATATATATATATATATATATATATTTCTCAAGTGTTGTTGTTGCTATTCATATTTTCTTACTATTCATGGCCGAAATTTTGTGTCCCAGTAACTTTCTTTCCTTTATCCATTTCCATCAATCTTCGTTATATTTTTTAAGGGTTTTGTTTATTGATATTTTATGTGAATTTATTTTCGTATTTCTTTGTTTATGGATGCTTAATGATGGTTATTGTCACTTCTCAGTGAATGTTCACATTTTTCAATCATGTTTGAACTATTATTTCTATTTTATTACATTACTCTGTTATACAATTAGGAATTTTACTCTATTTTTGTTATTTTCAATTACTTCGTCATGGCTACATCATTTTTATTCATTAACTTTGACCTTTTTGTTATTTTATTATTTTAATCATTGATAATCATTTGAATTTTTATGTATGATTTTGATATGCGTTCAGTGACTTTGTTAATTTTTCATCATTTTTCATTGTTATTAAATACCATTAATTATTTGGCCGATGAAAATATCTATCCGACGGATACTTAAGGCCACTCCATTATAAATGACGGATTTTATTTTCAAAAGATTACTATTTTATATCAAAATAAATGTTTGGCCAATGACATTATCTCTCCGTCGGACATTTGAGGCCACCCCGTTGTCGCGCCTCAAATCCTATTGGGGCGGACTGGCACCCGTAACCGAGGAGGCCCGGGAGAACCAACTCATAACCTTATACTTCCCATGCATACCTCTATGACAATCCAAAATTCGGACA
>NC_061112.1:150096504-150118420 GCF_002878395.1 Capsicum annuum | reverse complement strand
CTACTACTATTAATATTTATATCCACAATATATTAAAAGTGTGAATATCTTTACAAAAATGATTTGAACTTTTTACCCTTCATTAAAAAATTTCATAATAGATAAAATAATCTTTTCATTATTTTGCTTAAATTATTATTTAATTATATTAATAATATTAACTATAATATTAAATCTAAAAATATATATGGAAAGAAAAGATCAAGAGTCCTAAAATTTATGATACTAAGAAAAAATTAGGAAAGAATTTTTTTTAAAAAACACTACTAAATTCCTAAATTTTAGGAACCTGCGTGTGTATAATTTTTTAATTATTTTACTAAATATGGCAATGAAGCCTACTTTATATATTATACTAAACAAAAAGCAAGCAAAAGTCTTCAAAGTACTATAAAAAAACGTACAGTAATGTCTTCGTAGTAGTTTGTTATTTTTAGAATTCACATTCTTCTAAAATTTGTAGTTATTTATTGGGGAAAAAAACATAAATTTATTATATTTAGATAATTTCTTTTTTTGAAGGAAAAAGTTTTGGACAATCTTTCTACAATAATACAATAGCATCTTTAATAAATATATGAAACAAGATTATTTACTTTTGGTCTTAGATCATTCTGTATTGTTTGCTTTAGAATTAATTTTTACGTCAAGAAATATTTTTGTAATATGTATTTTACTTTGAGGTGCATTGATTTTGTAGGTATCTTACAGATGGATGATGATGATAATATATATAGACAGTTGATGATCCGATTTTTGAAAGGTGATTAATTTTGCGTGTTAATTTTTAATTTTAAATGTTATACATTGTTGTAGCTATTCATTCTTATTCTTTTCATGCAATGATCTTTTCTTTGCCTTCTTTTATGATATGATATGTACTTTATCAAATTTTACGACAAAGAAAAAATTGGTAGTTGAAATCTATCTTCCACTGACTGTGCCAAAGACATATCTACTAGAAGAAGTGCGGTCATAAAGTATTTCTTTCCCCAAGAGCAGAAGGAGTTCGGAATGACTCTCTCTCTCATCCAGTCCACGAGGATGAAAAACATAAATAAATCTAATCATAAGAAAATATAACAATGCGACAGAGACACAACAAGAGACAAAAAAGAGAATCGAAGAACTTTTCTCCAAAAGTATTCACAGTACGGAAGAGTTGATAATAAGCGTTTCTCCAAAAATATTCATGAATGAAGTAAAAATTCAACGTACAACACAATCCTTGGGTTTATTTGACAGGACATACGAAGTACGAGGTTCGGCTAAATTAAATTCACCGTTTGAGATATTTTTTTATAATAATATTTTGAAAGGTGAAATTGGGAGTATTCATTATTATATGAGAATAATTTCTCTTTTCGTTAAATTTTTTCATCTCAATATATTTAATATTACTTGAATTAAGAAGTAGTGGTTGATAGATGTTGTCACCAAGGTAAGTTACAGATGTTAGGTATTATGCTTTGATTTCGATTAAATTGTGTTAGCATTAAAATCATATGAATTACAAGCTCTTGGGGCATTGGTTTTAATTTATGCATTTTTTGTTGTTAGTTTGCATAGCTGGGAATTGAATCATTATCTGAATGAGATTAAATTTAGAATTTTTCATGTGCATTAATTAATCATTTTTCATAGTATGGAATGTCAGAGTCCATCTGAAACTCTCCAAATATTTACTTCGTTCATCTCAAAATAAGTGTCATCTTAACAAAAATCACGTCCATTATAACATGAATCAATATGTAAAATATATAGTTTTTTAACTATTCTAATTCAATAAAGGTTTCTTGAAAATAGAACACTATTAAGAAGTGGAGCTTACGAGAATAGTTGAAATTAAAAAACATACGATAAAGTTTTATCTTGAATTCCTAAAATGACACTTATTTTCAATTAAATTCTTTTGATAAAGTTACATTTATTTTTTATATGAAAAGTTTTATCTTGAATTCCTAAGATAATACTTATTTTAAATTAAATTCTTTTGATCAAGTTACACTTATTTTTCATATGGAGGAAATATTCTTAAATTTCTACAAGTGAAGTCATGTTCATGATAACCTCCTTATTTACCTTTAATAAAAGAGTGATTAGATTAAAAGAAACTCCAACATTAGTTTTCAATCTTCCTAAAGATCTAATTTATCTCTTCAAATCAATCGATTGCACATTCTCCATAATGGCAAAACATTATTTGTGAGGCGTAAGTAGAAAATAGTGAATGTTTTATCATGAAAGTCAAAATTTTTATTTTATTTAATAAATGAAGTTGTGTTTGGTCAAAAGAAATACTTACAATTTAGATGTACTTTTTAAAAATATTGTGTATACCTCAATTTTTAAAAAATATCATTAAAATACAATTGAATTTGCTCTAAAATAGTTATATCCCAAAATAGACTGTCACATATGGCATATTAGATTGCATATACAAGCTACATACTATTAATTTTTAATGGTGAAGTATTTGATTATAATTTAATTATATTTGATTTGTTTGAGTGTACATTTACAAAAAAATATATAAAATAATCTTTAAACATGACATTTAGCGTATAATTCGAAAAAAGAAAAATAGTGAAAATAAGGATTTGAATGTATTTCAAATTTCATATATAATTTCAAGTTGTATTTAAAAATGTCATGATTAAACATTGATTTTAAAATAAAATCTACAAAAAAAAAAAGATTCAAAAAGGTAACAAATTTCGTGGTCTATCGCATTTCAATATAAAACTGTAACAAAAAAAATTCAATATGAAATTCAAATTAAGTTCTTAAACGATAACTATCATAAATATCACTTATCACATATTCAAATTCATTAGTCTTTTCTAAGGCATATTTATACGTCTTTTATAGACTAGCACGAAAAAATTTACAATCAATCTTCTTTGTTTAGAGAATAACTAGCTATTTAAAGAAATACAATTTAAAAGGAAGATCAAAATTTTAATTAAACCACATGACTGCTTGAGAGTATTTTATACTTTACATACTTTGAAATATATTGGCTATAAAGTTTAATCCAACCGTAAGAATGAAATCAATCATAAATTTATCTCGCAAACATGAATGGAAGTTGGAGAGGAGTCTAAATAACCAATTTCTTTATACTCAACTTTTTAATAGTTGTGTGATTTTGTAGATGATGTCCTTACCAATTCGTTTTAACAACTTATTGTTTGGGAATAGCTTCAAAAGTATTCAAAGAAAATGCAAAGATGAGGGTTATTAGAATTAGAATTTACATGTCAAAATGTGTATCTGTGGTAGTACTCGATTTTTGAAATATAATATTGAACAATGAATCTTGATAATATCCACTTTTATATAAATTGATTGTCAAAAATATGATGTTACGATCCAAGCAAAAGCTATTGTCCGATAAATTCTTACTAGAAAAATGAACGGTTCACGAATCCTTGTCTTACAACTAATGGATCAAAAGTGTCACAGAAACATAATTGTTTGAAGACTTACTACTAATTGATAAAAGTGTTTTGTATAAATAAGTTGCCAAATAAAGAAAATTATTAGAATCCGATAACGACATTTCAAAATGCTTATGTAAAGAAGTTTTATCTCATCACAAGGTTTTAGTAGAGACGAATTTTGCGTTTGACTTCAAAATTTATCCGTCGCTAGGTATAATTTTTTCAGTAGTGATTATTTTTCACTTTAGTCAACTCCAACATATGAAAGAACAATTGTCCAATGAAAAATGTTGATTATTTAAACATCTACGGGCTATTATTAATGTGCAACAGATATCGTAGATATTAAAAGCACAGAGATCTTTAGAAACGGTTGAATAAAATAGACAAAATTGTTATTTATTATTTTTTAAAAAAATTATTAACTTACTTTATGATATTTAAATTAAGGAGTCCTAAAATATATGATAAGAGGAAAATATATTTTAAAAATTCAAAAATCCTAAAATATATGGTAAGAGGTATTTGGAGAGTTAAAATTAAGAAGTCGATAAATTATATGGTAAGAGAAAAGCATATTTTTAAAATAAAGAAGTCCTAATATATGAGAAAAGAAAAAATATATGAAAGAGTTCTAAGATTTAAATATTGAAATGCAATAATACATGTCTTTTTTAATAACTAATTACCCGATCCTTTAATTTAAATAAAATCAATTAAAGTTATAAAAATTAAATCCTTATCGTTACCTACTTGTAAGAGATAACAACTCATAATATTAGCACTTTAAAATTGACAAAAAGTTCACCTCATTTATATAATTTTCTAATTTGAATAATTGTATATATTTCTTCAGCAATCCAAACATAAAATGAAAAAAAAAAAACTTTCTTTATTGAGGTATCTGTTTTTCTTATTTAATTGTTCTTCTATCCATTGTTTAGAAATTTACATATTTTTATTTAATTTCTATTTTATAATTCAAAATAATTGTTCAAACAATTGATGTAATTTTAAAAAAAATTAGTCTACGATCATTAATTACATGCACACATATATCAAGATGTATTGATTATTGAATCAATTTGGTGGTTGATTTTCTATATGTTATGAATTATTAGATATACTAACTTTATCAATAAGGATTGCGGTAGAGTGATTATTTTTCATATTTAATTTGAATTTTTGGGTTTGAACCCCTCGAGATACGGAATCACTTTTGTTAGAGAGCGTTTTTCTCCTTTAATGTGGACCTTTCGATATGAACTCGAATTTAATCAGGATGAAATTACCTATCTATAGTTGCAACATTTGTTCAAAAAATTCACGGCTACTATAGAGAGGTGATGCTATACAAATATAGTGGCATTTAATGTTTGAATCTCCTTTAATTGTTACTAATAAAAATATGAAAAATTATTAATAAATTTAACCAAAATAATAGCGGAATAAGGAGCCAATATATTTCTAAGTTTTTTTTTTCTTTTTACCTTGTGATTGTCCGAATCTTTACTCCCAACTGCTTTTTCATAAGACTAAGAAAAATTTAGGCATGAAACTTATGTTGTCCTAAAGTAAACAACGGTTGAAGAACTTAAAATTTTTTACAATTAACTCAGTTTAATGATGATTAGCATTAATATTTTATTTTATATAGTACATAATATATTTTTATAAAATATAAATATTTGAATTTAGTGTTATAGATAGGTAATCTTACCAAGAGTGTACCAATATAATAAACGTTATTGTTGTTATAGGTAAAATGACGCTATAGAGAAGTAACATATAACATGAAATCAGTTTCGTAGAAAATCAGGTCGCTACAGTGAAATACGATTATAATGACAGATTGTTATAGAGAGGTTTGATTGTATATATATTTTTAAAGACATTAATTTGAATATAATAAATTTATTCTTTTTATATATGCAACTTTCTTCTTTAACGTTGAATACACGTGCAACGCATGTATTCTAAACTAGTATATTATAAAGCAGAGGACGAAACATCAGAAGAAGACACGTGGAAAACTATTGTCAAGCCACGTGGCAATTCTTAGGACAACTAATAAGTATTGTAATAAAAATTTTAAATTAAAAATTATTAAATATTTGAATTTGAAAATAATAATCCTAGAAAAAAAATAGAAATTGCATTAACTTAAACCTAGAAACTATATTTTAAGAGTCCTAACTAAGCTCTAAAAATTAATTGATGAATCTTTTCAACCCAATAGCTTGACCTAAAAAAAGGCTTGAGTAATCTATAATCCTAATTGAAGGATTTTAACAAAAGACTACAATTTAGGATTACCTAAATTATTTTTCATAAGACTGCTATTTAGGATTTTAATCCAAATAACCCTAACTTTAAGCAACTAAAAGAATATTTTAATCAGATAATAATTTTAAATTTTACTGATTATAACTATCTCTATAATTTTAGAGTTTTAATTTTATTTAAACTGTTTGTGCTTATCATGACTTAATTTGAATTTGAATTTAAAATAGTGTTATCCCAACTCTTTTATCATTATCTCTGTAATTCATATATATGTATAAATTAAAATTAAAAGAAAGACAAGAAGCTAAGTGACAAGATATTAAAAATCCACGTGACAATTTTTAGGATAAAATTAAAAAATATTATAATAAATATTTTGAATTACAAAATCAAAATAATTTAAATTTGAAAATACATTAAATAATAATAATAATAATAATAATAATAATATATTCTATCCAAACCTTGTATTCAAAGACCTCCTGAAATAGACAGATTTGAAAAGGTTTCTCAATTAGACCAATTAGAGAAACTCTTAGATAAAAAATTCTCTCGTTTAAACATTCAACCCCTAAATATTTTTGATGATTTTGTACAAAATCTTGAATCTAATTTTGCTGAGAATATTGATTCTGCTGAAAATCCTGGCATTATAATCTCTTCCGAGCTTAATAAGCTCAAAGGTTTGATTAAAAAACAACCTGGAAAGAAGTACGCTGATATTCCCCGTATGTCTACTGCATATTATCCACGCCCAACTCCTCAAGATGTTCTGATAGAGGAAAGGGAATGGAATCAGACAAATACTTCTTATAGTGGAGAAGCCATTTATGAATGGAACATTGACGGATTATCTGACCGACAAATCTCTATTCTTATTCATCGAATGTCTATGTATGCTACTATTGCCACAGCCACTACTTCGCCAGAAAATAGGGCCACTCGTACTGACCAAACAATTTGTAAAATGATTGTTGCGGGATTTACTGGCCAACTTCGCGGCTGGTGGGATAATTTCCTTGATGATACTAAACGCGAGGCTATTTTTAACGCCACCAATGATCAACCCGGAAAAGACAATCTAGGGCGACCTCTTCGGGTAGGACGTTCGGATGCTGTCTACACCCTTATGCTGACGATTATTGAACATTTTTGAGGAAGATTTACCAATCAATATGAAAACATTAGAACTCTTCTTAATGGTTTAAAATGTCGACACTTAGGACAATTTAGATGGTATAAAGACACCTTTCTCAGTAGGGTTATGGACTTACCCGAAAGTAAGTGCGACCATTGGAAAGCTAAATTCATTGATGACCTTCCCCCTTTATTTGCTGAAAGAGTTAGAAAAATCCTTTGAGGATCTTATGGAGAAGTCCAGTATTCGGAAAAGACTTATGGTCAGCTTATTGTAGCTTGTACGCAAGAAGGCCTAGCCCTCTGTAACGAGTTGAAATTAGCTAGACAGATTAAGCTTGATAAACTCAGAGAAAAATCCCAATTAGGGGACTTTTGCGAGCAATTTGGTATGGATAAACCCTTTGTACGAAAACCCCAAAAATATTCTAAGTCTTCTAAACCCTATAGAAATAAACGTTCCAGGCATAGAAGCAAGGAAGAACGTGAGGCTAGAAAATCCTTCCGTAAGTCTACTAGATTCACAAAAAATCGATCAAAAAGAGATTTAGCCAAAATTAAATGCTATAAGTGTAACCAGTATGGTCATATTGCTCCAAATTGCAAATTACAAAAACTCAAGTCCTTAGGACTTTCTGAAGAAGTTCATGACCAAGTCTATAATTTATTATACTCCTCTGCTTCCGAATCTAATTCTACTTCTGCAAATGATTTTGAATTACCTAATTCTGATAGTGAGCTCGATCAGGATAATAACTGTAATGATTGTGATAATGATGTTTGCAATTGTGATGAAATGATGTATAAACTACAAGCGCAATTCGAAGATCTTGATTTAAATGTTCAAACTCTTACTGCTGAAAATGTCCTTGAATTACTAAAAGAAGTTACTGATGAAAAACTACGTGAAAAAATCCTCAAGTTTGCTACTCAAAAGACTTCTGCTAATACTAGTACTTCTAAAGATAACTCTTTTGATAATCATCCCATGTCTTATTCCCTAGCTGAAGTTAATACACGTCTTGCTTTAAATAAAACCCCGGTAGAGATACTACCTTTAATGATTTAAAAATCGAAGTTGAGCAATTGAAAAAGGAGATTATTTCCTTAAAGCAAAACCAGAAGATTTCAAATCATAGAATTTTAAAAATTGAAGAAAAAATTATTGATGTTCCCGAAGTATCTTTTGCTTCAAAAGGAAAAGAAAAAGATTTCGAACACTCTAAAAATTCTGAAATTGATAAATTCAGTCCAGCAGAAGATTTGAAAAAGGATTATTTCTTGGGAATGATGCAAATTGTTACTGCTCATAAGTGGTATATAAACTGCACTATTTTGATAAATAAGGAATTTTCTGTTACCAATATTGCTATGATTGATAGTGGTGCTGATGTTAGTTGTATTCAAGAAGGATTAATCCCAACTAGATATTTTGAAAAAACCACTCATATAATAAAATCTGCATCTGGTCATGCTCTTGATATCAATTATAAATTGCCAAATACTCATATCTATCGAGACAGCGTCTACATTCCACATTTCTTCTTTTTAGTAAAAAATCAGCTTTATCCTCCTATTATTTTAGGAACACCTTTTATAAATGCTATTTATCCGTATACTCATATTGATGCAAATGGTTTTAAGGCTACTTACAAGGACAAACAAATTTCTTATCCCTTTGTTACTCATCCTGTAACCAGAGATATAAATACCCTTATCAATATGAAACAAAATCAGCTTAATTTCTTACAATTAGAACTAATGAGTATTAATATCTTTGATACTTTAAAATCAGTAAAAGTCCAAGAAAAAATAAAAATGATTTCTAATCAATTGATTCTGGATATTTGCGCGGATCATCCAAATGCTTTCTGGAATCGAAAGAAGCACATTGTTTCTGTTCCTTATGAAGATGACTTCAGTGAAGAAAAGATTCCTACAAAATCTCGACCCTGTCAAATGAATACAGAATTAGTAGAATTCTGTAAAACAAAAATTGATAATCTTCTTCAAAAGGGTCTTATAAAACCCTCAAAATCTCCTTGGTCTTGTACAGCTTTTTATGTCAATAATGCTGCTGAAAAGGAACGAGGGATACCTCGACTAGTTATAAACTATAAACCTCTGAATAAAGTTTTAAAATGGATTCGATACCCTATACCGAATAAAAGGGACTTACTTTCCAGATTATATGATGCTAATATATTTTCTAAATTTGATTTAAAATCTGGATATTGGCAAATTCAAATTGATAAAAATCATACTTATAGAACTGCTTTTAATGTTCCTTTCGGACAGTATGAATGGAATGTCATGCCATTTGGTTTGAAGAATGCTCCTTCCGAATTTCAAAAGATTATGAATGATATTTTTAACCCCTATATGGACTTCATCATTGTCTATATTGATGATATCTTAGTATTTTCAAAAACCCTCGAATCTCATTTTAAACATTTACATACGTTTAAACAAATAATTATTCAAAACGGTTTAGTTATCTCTAAACCTAAGATAAGTTTATTTCAGACAAACATTAAATTTTTAGGACATAATATTTCTCAAGGTTCTATTAAACCTATACAACGAGTTCTAGAATATGCTCAAAAATTCCCTGATGTTATTACTGATAAAAAACAGCTTCAAAGATTCCTCGGTAGTCTTAACTATATTTCCCCTTTTTACAAGAATTTGTCTAGAGACTTAGCTCCTTTATATGATAGACTAAAAAAGGATCACAAAACTCCTTGGACTCAAGCACACACTGATTTAGTAAAATTAATACAAAATAGAGTTCAAACCCTTCCTTGTACTTCTCTTGCAAACCCTAACTGGTTAAAAATCGTTGAAACTGACGCTTCAAATATCGGCTATAGCGGAATACTTAAACAAGTTAATCCCCATACAAAGACCGAATGTTTGATTCGATTTTATTCTGGTAAATGGACGGAAAGTCAGAAAAAATACGCCACGGTAGCCCATGAAATGCTAACTATTGTAAAATGTGTTTTAAAATTCCAAGATGATTTGTATAACCAAAAATTTATAATTCGTACTGATGCTCAATCAGTTAAATTTATGTTTAATAAAGACTTCAAACATGATGCTTCTAAATTAATATTTGCGCGGTGGCAAGCTCAATTAGCCCCGTTTGATTATGAAATACAAAATAAAAGAGGTAGTGAAAATTCTTTGCCAGATTTTTTTATCTAGAGAATATCTTATATGAGTTTTTACACATATTTCCTCTCTGGAAAAATTATAATAACTATTATCAAATGCATTCCTTTGATTGAAGATATTCATTTTCTTATCTTAGAAACTTTAATTCATCGTCTAATAGAAGAAGAAATTTTCTTTCACCACAACGAATTCATTAATGACGAAATCTATTGGTTTGATATTGATTTAAGTGATTAATGCTTACAGATCTAATGAAGTTATTTCTACACTTCTTCTCTGCAAAGTTCTTACTCACCTTTATAAAGGCAGTTCCCCTTAATATGGATTTACACATGCTCATATTACGGAAAGTTATTGACGATCTTATTACAAATGATACACTTTATGAAGATCTCATTGAATATATGTCATGGTATGCTGATCCAATTCCTGATCCAATTTCTGAAATAATGCAGTATGGATCCCCCTTGGCAAATCGCCAAAGGTAGAGGACGAGGTGGAAGAAATCAAAATTCTTCATATCCAGGTGGACGAACAAACCCTTTATATTTTGATCGACAAAATTCTGCATATAGCTCTGCAAGTTCTAATTTTCCTGTTTTACAACAAGGGAATAGAACTCTGATCAATTCAAAAATTCAGGGTGATGCATCATCCTCATCGAAAGCTCTGAATATTGGTTCTTCTGTCCATTTAGACGACATTCCTGAAAATCATTCATTATACAAACAACCGCAATCTTATTTATCAGATCAACAAAAAACTGCAGATTCTTTTGCGTCCATAGTTCAAGAAAATTCTGAAGATAAGCCTTCATATGAAAAACTGGATGCTAGAGAGCTTATATTATATATTGAAAATCAGCATATTCCCGGGCAAGAAAATTCTGAAGAAGCATGGAGACTACTCAAAAACTACCTTACTGCCAATGTATATTTTACTGGCGAATCATACAAAACTCGAACTTATTATGAACACATATTAGTGCAAACTTTTAGTGCAACCTTTGATCACAGTCCTCTAGGAGAAACTACCCCAGGAGTTCATGGATACTCCAAAATGGTAATTAAAAAACTTATTCCTATTGAAGAATGGGGGATTTCATCAATGACTCAATGCTCTATGCCAATGGGGCCAATGGGCCAAACTCTTGCCAATTTTACTTACTGGGATTATATTAAAGCCTTTTCTCAAGTATTATACTACAATAATTATAAGCACAAACACACTTGGTTCATAACAATTTGTGCTAAAGTATTTGAAAAACCTATCCCAAACTGGTTTATTCAATGGTGGTCTCAGCATGGACCTACGGTTAAAATATTACCTCCAGAATATTCTTCTTTATATTCCTCATGGAAAAAGTCATCTCCTTTCTTAACCGAATTATATCTTTCTGATTATATTTGTAAAATCGATACTATCGATCAGATGTATTTCTATATAGAATTCTCTATCCCTTGGATCCATCGCTGGTCCATAGAAATAGGCTATGATACTCAGCAAATCCCTGCCTTGTACCAAACATTTTATTGTAATTTTTGGGACAAACTGCTTCGGAAAGATCCAGAGACTAAACTCGCCTATGGTCATGACCAACGGAAGGAAATCGTCAAGAAAATTGCTGAATATGAAAAAACTCCCAAAAAATCAATTTTGGTCAAAGAAAAAAGTCTTAACTATGTTTCCCGAAGAATATCTGCACATGGCGGCAATAAAATGCAAATGATCGAAGAATATTTATCAGAGGTCAGGGATAAATTACTGCAAACTGTTGAGCAAAATTCAGATGTATCAATGAATAGTACCGAAACAAATACTGAAGATATTACTGATGCACAACCTCCGGAAATTCTACTAGAAGAAGAAGAACTTGAAAAAGCTGAAGCATTTATTAAGAAATGGAAAGGAAAAGACGACATATGACTGATGGATAAGATACCATTGTAATAATTTCCTCTCTGTAATAGTAAAAACACTGCGCACAGGGACCCATCTATTACTGTGTAAGATTCTTTTTTTTTTCTTATATATAGGTGCCTCATTCTTGAGAAGAGGCAAGAGTTTTTCAGAAATTCTCTCCTTTATTTTAATCTCTCTCGCTCTTTGTAATATATTCAAGAAATAAATAAAGAAGAAGCTACTTGTTTACTACTATTTCCGTTGGGTTCCCGGCAAAATAGGTACATATCTTTTTACTTATTATAGTTATTCAAATAAAACTTCTACCATAATCTGGCCGTGACTATGTCCGGCTGAACAGTATCTTATATCTATGCTGAAGATCTAACTTCGCTGACATGTTAACTATGAAAGCTCCAGACTCTATCAAAATATGAAAGAATCTTTTTAATTTATTGACTTGGTTCCAAAATGGAGGTACAGTCGAGTTCAATAGACTTATGTTAACCTTGTCTCTGTGACGCCGTCTAGTAAGTTGTGCCTCTCTAGCCCGTACTGATGAGAAAAGGGCGAATTTCAGCACAATTAGAACTTCTAGATACACCGGTTCAACTTAAGTTTATTAAATCTCTGACAGGCCCCATGTTTGGGTAAAAGAGTCGTCCATACAGTCATAAAATTACTTAAGATTCTTTTCTATTTCGGTTGGTGCTTTGGTTCGGTTTACTTTTTCTGCTTTTCAAAAGTTTGTCAGTGAAGATGTGGGAAAAATTACTGTTTCTGAAATAAATAATCTCATCGCCCAAAATAATTATTTGAGCCTTTATGTTAAGGTTTTAGGCGAACACATTTCCTCTCTTGATAAAAAACTTGACGAATTAATTGAGTTAGTTAACAAACTTAGCTCTCAGATGAATTCCTCTAATAGTTCTGCACTCTTGCCTCTTCTCAAGAATGAGGCACTTATAAATAATAAAAAAAAAGAATCTTGCACAGTAATAGATGGGTCCCTGTGCACAGTATTTTTACTATTACAGATAGGAATTTATTACAATTATATCTCATCCATCAGTCATATGTTGTCTTTGCCTTTCCATTTCTTGATAAATGCTTCAGCTTTTTCAAGTTTAATAATAATAATACTAATAATAATAATAATAATAATAATGATAATAATAATTTATTCTCTATATATATAATTAGCCAAAGATATTTGTGATAAGGATAAATAGGATTTGAAAATTTAATTTTGAAATATATTATTTTCCAAAGTTAGTGACAGGATTTTGAAATTTGAATTCAAATAGAATTTGAGTTGGAATAAAATTCTAACTTCTTAATAATATACTAGTGTACGTACCCGTGCGATGCGCATATAATATTAAAATAATATTTTTAATATTTTATGTTATAGTGTTTGTTCAAAAATGTTAAATTCTATTATCTTAAAAAAAATCAACCATGATATTATTTCTCAATGAAATTTAAAAATAAAATAATTTTTCTCTACCCTCACCCACCTCTCACCCCTCCCACCACCTCCACCCCTCCTCAATTTGTTTTTTTTTTTTTTTTTTTTTTTTAATTCCCTTTTTTTATTTTATTTTTTTTTTTTTTTTTTTTTTTACAATTTAAAAATATTATATTTTTATATTTTCTTCAATATTTATAAATATTTTTAAAACTTAAATGCATATTTATCATTATTATTATTATCAATAATTTTTATCTTTTCCTAATATGTAAATAAAATATATTTAAATATATTTTATAACATTTAAATTTTAAAAGAGATAAGTTTGAAATGTACTACGTATTCTTATTTCTACCACTAATACTGGTTATATAGATATTAAAGAGATTTTAAGAAAATAGAGCTCTACTTCAATTTAAATTCAAATTCAAATATAATATGTATTTGTTAAAAGAAGATCAATTTATTATTCTTCCTTATCCATAATTTTTCAAATAAAATACATATTTATCTTATAATGTATATATTTGAATTAAGAGAAAATTTGAAATCAATAAGATTAATTAACATGTTATTTTCTTTTACAAAAAAGTTCCAACTTTTTTTTCTCCTATCACTATAACTATGTTCTACCCACTACTACAATTTATATATTTACTTATTTTATTATTATTCTTCTTATTATCATCATCATCATCATCATCATCATCATCATCATCATCATCATCATTATTATTATTATTATTATTATTATTCAGTACTACTACTACCACGCCTGTTTAAAAAAATAACTAAAAGTACTACTATGTACTAAGTGTGTACTACTATTATTAATATTAGTTATATTAATATTTTTATCTTATTTTTTTAATATTTATAAATATTTTTTAAAATTAAATGCATATTTATCATTATTATTATTATCATCAATAATTTTTATCTTTTCCTAATATGTAAATAAATTATATTTAAATATATTTTATAACATTTAAATTTTATAAGAGATAAGTTTGAAATAATATATATCTATTAGAACTCTTTAATTATTAGTTTCTATTTTTAAGATAATGAAAATCTTTGTTGTAAAAATATAATTTATTCAAATTCAAATACTTAATTTCTCAATTCAAAATTTTTATTACAATATTTTTAATTTTGTCTTAAAATATTTTTTAATATTGTCTTAAAAATTTTCATGTGGCTATTTTAGTAGCTTGACACATGGCATCTTGTCTTGCTTATGTTTTCCTTTTATTATTACTATGTACTACGTGTTTACTGCTAAATCATAATATTATTAGTTATCTTAACATTTTTTATCTTTTATTTAATATTTAAGAATTTTTTTAGAACATTAAGAGGAAGAAATTTATGAATAGTAAGAGTTCATTTATTATATTATATTATTTATTTATTTGTTACTTTAGTATTGTTAGATTTTTATTTTTATTTAATATATTATTTTTATTGTTATTAATGTATATTATAAAAATGGTAGTAAATATTATAAATTTACGAAATATTAAGAATTTAGAATTCCATTCCCATTTAAATTCTATTTAAACTCAAATTTAAATATTATATTATATCAATTTGTTATAAGAAGATCATTTTATTATTCTTACCTTATCCTTAATTTTTTCAAATTAAATGTTATTCTATAATTTATAAATTTTAATTAGAGAAAATTTTGAAGTCAATCTAAATAACTTTTTTATTTATTATAATTATTATATTTATCCCTACTACTACTTATCAGTACTAACACATATTGTTTACTATTGTGACATAGAACAGTTACAGCTTACTGAGGACATGACCCTTGATAGAAAGGTTTGGAAGAAGAGTACTAAGTTAGAGGGCTAAGGTGTGTGGTCGAGTCGTAGTCTGTAAGTAGGAGGGTTAGGCGTAGTTTGGTTGGCAGTTCTAGATTCGGGGGAAGGGGGTCTTTGGTTGGGTAATTGCACTTCTTTTTTGTGGATGATGCTTCTCTGTTATTTAATCATTTTTCTTGCCTTTTGGTCTACGGTCCTTCGCCTTGAGCCAGGGGTCTATCAGAAACAGTCTCTCTACTCCCTCGGGGGCAGTGGTATGAACTGCATAGATTTTACCCTCCACAGACCCCACTATGTGGGAATATACTGGGTTTTTATTATTGTTGTTGTTTAATTATTTATTTATTTATTATTATTAGATGGACCAATCCACGTAGTGACAATAACAACCTTGGCTTTGTACGCTTGTCATCGAGATCTTAATAAGAGTACAACATGACTAATAATAAAAATTTGTAAAAATATCAGTCGCAAATTAATTTGAAATTAAAATGTAAATATTATTGTTTGTTGGCATACATAAGTTAGAAACTCTAATGTTTGCCTCCCCCACCCCCCCCAAAAAAAAAAGTTAAAGACTCTAAGAGATGTTTATGGGGACCGATCCGATACAGAAAAACATATATTTTAAATATTAATTGTACTTTATTTTTTCAATTATAATATTATTATATTTTTTTCTTTAACTATGATCTGATAAATATTACGTGATACTTAACATTTTAGTATCATATACGATGAAAAAATATGAACATTTATTTTAATAAACTAATAGTATAAAAATGGTAATAAAAGTTAGCATTTAAAAAACTAATATACGACTCAAAATCTTAAGAGAAATGTAATTTCATTTTTCATTTATATAATCACATGTATTATTTTTATCAAAAATCAAACAAATAATATTAAAATAACAAATTACTTACTTGAATTTGTGCCTGTATATACAAAAGAAAAATAGCCAATAATATGATCATCACTCATCTACATATAAAAATGAAGAAATTAAATCAAAAGTGTTTCAAGAAAATGAAGATTATGAAGAATGCAACAACATTAAAAAAAGAGCGGAAAGTTTAGTGTGTACATCATTGCAGGAGTATATATAGAGAGGTTAGGAAGCTAACTTCACTCCAATTCAAATTTGAATTTGAAATTTAAATGCCATAATAGGTGATTACATTTAAAGGATTCTTTTTTTTTTTTGTGCAATAATAACAAAATAAAAATCTGTAACAATCAAATAATTGTGCATCTGTGCATAATACAATTTATACTGACCTCTATTCCTCAACCTATAACAGACAAATGATCACCCAAAAAATAGTTTTAAAAACAAAAAAGAAAGAAGAGATGGTGGTAGAAGGAAAAAAAAGAACAAGGAGCAGGTCAGTGCATTTAAAAGATACTATTATCCTATTTCTATGTACTACGTAATATAAAAGAGATTTTAAGAAAATAGAACTCTACTTCAATTTAAATTTCATTTAAATTTAAATTCAAATATAATACGTATTTATTAAAATAAGAACAATTTATTATTTTTTCTTATCAATAATTTTTCAAATACAGTACATACTTATCTTATAATGTATGTATTTGAATTAAGAGAAATATTTGAAATCAATAAGATTAAGGGTGTGTTTGGTATGAAGGAAAATGTTTTCCATGGAAAATTAGAAAAATATTTTCCTAGAAAACAAGTTGATTTCTTACTTGTTTTCTTATGTTTGGTTGGTGGATGGAAAATACTTTTTGGAAAATATTTTCTAGTATTTGGTTGGTGAATGAAAAAGTATTTTTCAAAAAATACATTTCAGTGTTTAACTAAAGCATAAAAATACATTTTAGAATCCTTTTTTTCAAAAATAAATTAAAAAAATAAAATTCTTTTTTGGGAAAAGGGTTGGTAGATTGGTGGGTGTTGGTGTCAGAATAGGCAGTAGGGGTGGGGGGAGGGGGGTTAGTAGGAGCTAGGGGTCAGGGTAGGGGAGTGAAGGGAAGAAACAAATTGAAAATTTTTAAAAATAAATTTAATTTATTTTTGTTTTTAGGTTGGGGTGGGGGGAAGGGATGTGAGAGGGCGCTGGTAAGGGGGATGGAAGGTAAGGGTGAGGGATAAGAGAAAAGTTTGAATTTTTAATAAAATATAGATATTTTTTGGAAGGGGGAGGGGGGCTGTTAGGGGTAGGGGTGGGGTGGGGGTAGGGGATGGACTAAGAAAATTTTTTTGAAATACTTTTTAAAACAATTCACTACGTTCACTAACCCTAACGTCCCCGACCCAACGTTCACTGACCCTTGGCCAACGTCGCCGACGACGTAGGAGTGCCGAAAACTGGTAAGGTTACGTCCTCGCCCCCGTTCTCTCGCCTTAGTACTCTCTATCCTCTCCCCTTCCCTTTCTCTCGCCGTCTTCTAAACCAACCAACCACTGCTTTCGCTGGAGAGTTAAGGTCATAGTCGGCTCGACTCCGGCGACATAGGCAGCTCGCAGCTCCGGTCACAGGCCACCAATTCCGGCGGGTCTATTTGAAGGATCTGTTGGTTCCGACTAGACCTGATTCTGTAAGTTCTAGATCTGAGTCTTGCGGGACTTCAACGAATCCCCAGTGATAATATCCAGGCGACCAGTTTCTGCAATCAGCTTGAAGGGATACAACATTACAACATTCCAACATAACATGCAAGAAACAAGAAATTGGTCTACACGCGTATCCCGGTGATTTCTAACCTTTGTTATTTTCTCCTTTATATTATTTATCGTATTATCTCCTGTATCTTGACTTACATGTCTGCTGTAGTATATTCGTGACTTGCACCGCTCCTTATTATTTGTTTTGTTGTCCTTGGTGCCAGGCCATTAGTGTGCTCTATTTTTCTTACTGTTAATTTTGTCCTTACCTTGTTTTTGTTTTTCTCCCTATTTGAGTTTAGTTTTGTTTCTTGATTATTTCTTCTAAATTGTGTGAGCCTTGTATTTCCGACTGCTCCTTTATTACTATCATTATTTTTATTTTCTTATATTTTCTTGTAGTAGTGGTTGTGGGCGTTGATGGTTGGATAGGGTCATGTCCGAGGGGTTAGGGTGGGGGGCTATTGTGGGGGCGGGGGAAGAGGGAAGGGTAGGGGTGGGAGGGAGGCCAAGGTTTCGCGTCAGGGGCGGTAGAGGGAGACATGATGATAGAGTTGGTAAGCTGAGGGTTGGGTCTTGGAATATAGGGACTCTTCAGGGTAAGTCCATAGAGCTTGTGAAGATTCTTAGAAAGAGGAGGATTAATATTACGTGTGTTCAAGAGACCAAGTGGGTAGGGTCTAAGGCTAGGGATGTGGATGGTTACAAGCTTTGGTACTCTGGGAGCCAGAGGCGTAAGAATGGATTTGGCATCTTAGTAGATGAAGAGCTTAGAGGTTAGATAGTGGAGGTTAAGAGGATCAGCGATAGGTTGATGACTATTAAGTTGGTCATTGGGGTGTTTACCCTGAATGTGTGTAGTGTTTATGTACCGCAGGTGGGCTTGGATGGGGAGGAGAAGATGCGGTTTTGGGAGGCTTTGGATGAGGTGGTGAGAGGCGAGCCTAGCTCGAAGAAGATTGTTGTAGCAGTAGATTTCAATGGGCACATCGGAGCGTTACCGGGAGACTTTGGTGATGTGCATGGTGGTTTTGGTTTTGGGGAAAGAAATGAATATGGGGCTACTCTATTAGATTTTGCGAGGTCCTTTGGCTTGGTGGTGGTGAACTCGGGCTTCCCAAAGAAGGACGACCACCTGATCACCTTCCGAAGCGCGATAGTCAAAACCTAGATTGACTTTTTATTGCTTAGAAAAAGGGATAGGGTGTTGTGTAAGGACTATAAGGTCATCCTGAGTGAGAATCTTTCGACCCAGCATAGGCTCTTGGTTATGGATTTGGGTATAAAGAAGGATAAAAAGAGAAGGGGTGAGGAGTGTAGATCTAGAATTAAGTGGGGTGGCTTGACGCCAGTAAATGTGTGGGAGATAGGGGAGAAGTTGGCGGGAATAAGGGTGTGGGAGTGTAGAGGGGACGTGGATAGTATGTGGGATAGGGTGGCTAGGTGCCTCAGGGAGAATGCTAGTGAGGTGTTGGCTATTTCGAGGGGCTGGGCCGGGCATCATCGGGGGGATTAGTGGTGGAATGAAGAGGTTAATAAGAAAGTGGAGACCAAGAAAGGGGCGTATGCTAAATTGGTTGAGAGTAAGGACGAAGAAGAGAAACGGGTAAACAGGAAAGAGTACAAGTTATCTAGGAAGGAGGCTAAGTTAGCAGTTACGACGGCTAAGACAAAAACATTTGACAACTTGTATGCGGGGTTATAGGAGAAAGGAGGGGAAAAAGGTTGTTTAGACTCGCTAAGATGGCTAGGGTGGATAATATATGGGATAGGGTGGCTAGGTGCATCAGAGAGAATACTAGTGAGGTGTTGGGTATTTTGAGGGGCCGGGTCGGGCATCATCGGGGGGATTGGTGGTGGAATGAAGAGGTTAAGAAGAATGTGGAGACCAAGAAAGGGGCTTATGCTAAATTGGTTGAGAGTAAGAACGAAGAAGAGAAGTGGGTAACAGGAAAGAGTACAAGTTAGCTAGGAAGGAGGCTAAGTTAGCAGTTACGGCGGCTAAGACGGCAACATTTGACAGCTTGTATGCGGGGTTATAGGAGAAAAGAGGGGAAAAAAAGTTGTTCAGACTCGCTAAGGCTAGGGAGTGAAAGGGTCGTGACCTCGATCAGGTGAAGTGCATTAAGGGGTAGGATGGTACAGTGTTTGGATTTATGTCCAGCCGCTCGATGATGAAGACAATTCACCTGGTGTGGAGGCTAGTGGAATAGTATAGGGAAAGGAAGAAGGACCTGCAGATGGTTTTTATCGACTTGGAGAAGGCATACGACAAAGTCCCCAGGAAGGTGCTTTGGAGATGCTTGGAGGTGAGTGGATTTCCAGTGGCATATATCAAAGCAATTAAGGACATGTATGATGGAGCTAAAACCTAGGTGAGGACGGCGGGAGGAGACTCAGAGCATTTCACTGTCTTGACGGGATTGCATCAGGGATCTACTCTTAGTCCCTTTTTGTTTGCTTTGGTGATGGATATGTTGACGCGGCGTATTCACGAAGAGGTGCCTTGGTGTATGATTTTTGCAGATGATGTAGTTTTGTTTGATGAGACGCGGGGGTGTGAATGATAAATTAGAGGTATGGAGACAAACTCTTGAGTCTAAAGGGTTCAGGTTGAGTAGGAGCAAGACAGAATATTTGGAATGCAAGTTTAATGACGTGAGACTGGAAAGTGAGGTGGTAGTGAAGTTGGAATCACAGGTTGTATGTAAGAGGGATAGTTTCAAGTATCTCGGGTCCGTGATTCAGGGTAATGGTGAGATTGATGAGGATGTCTTACACCGTATTGGGGCGGGATGGATGAAGTGGAAGCTCGCTTCGAGGGTGTTGTGTGATAAGAAGGTGCCGCCCAAGCTTAAAGGCAAATTCTACAGGATGGCAATCTGTCCGGCCATGTTGTATGGAGCGGAGTGTTGGCCAGTTAAGAACTCCCATATTCAAAAAATGAAGGTGACGGAAATGCGGATGTTGCATTGGATGTGTGGGCTGACTAGGGGGATAGAGTTTGGAATGAGACTATCAGGGAGAAGGTTGATGTGACTCCAGTGGAGAATAAGATGTGGGAAGTCCGATTGAGATGGTTTGTACACATGATGAGGAGGGGCATGGATGCCCCGGTTCGTAGGTGTGAGAGGCTAGATTTGGATGGTTTTAGGCGGGGTAGGAGTAGGCCGAAGAAGTATTGGGGAGAGGTAATTAGGTGGGACATGGAGCAGTTACAACTCACTGAGGACATACACCTAGATAGGAAGATCTGGAGGACGCGAATTAGGGCAGAAGGCTAGGGTCAGTTTGGGTCGCTAGTGTAGGGCATTACTTGGTGGGGGTATTATTTTTGTTATGATACCTTGTTTCATGCTTTATTATGAATCTGTTTACTTTTCTCTGTTTACTATTACTTGTGGGTGTCGTATTTATGTTATTCCATCTTGTTCCATGCTTTACTATGAATTTGTTTATTATTCCATGTCTCAAGCCAGGGGTCTATCAGAAACAGCCTTTCTATTTCTTTAGAGGTAGAGGTATGGACTGCGTATATCTTACCCTCCCCAGACCTCACTATGTGGGAATACACTGAGATTGTTGTTGTTGTTGTTGTTTTTAAAACAATTGAATTTTGGGGGATGGAGAGTGGGGGTAGAGGATGAGGTGGGGGTAGGGGTAGAGGTGGGGTGGGGGTTGGAGTGGTGTCGGGGTGATAGGGTATTGGGGGCGGGGTAGATAATTTTGAGAATTGTATGAACATTTCAACTTTAAAGTGAAGTTGAAAGCGAGTTTTGAAAAATATTTTCTTTACTTTTTGAAGAGAAGTCATTTTCCTTAGATTTAAGGAAAATAAGTTGATTTGGAAAACATTTTCCAAAACATATAAGCCAACCAAATATAAGAAAACTGAAAAATATTTTCTGGAAAATGTTTTCCTTCATACCAAACACACCCTAATTCACGTGTTGTTTTCTTTAAAAAAAATTCCCCACTTTTTGCTTCTTCTTCCATCACTATAACTATGTTCTACCCACTA
>NC_061112.1:150087062-150096404 GCF_002878395.1 Capsicum annuum | reverse complement strand
ATATATATATATATATATATATATATATATTTATTATTATTATTATTCTGTACTACTACTACCATGTCTGCTTTAGAAAATAACTAAAAGTACTACTACTTGCTACCTACTAATATTAATATTAGTTATATTAATATTTTTATCTTTTTCTTCAATATTTATAAATATTTTTAAAATTTAAATGCATATTTATAATAATTATTATTATCAATAATTTTAGTACTGGTTATATAGATATTGAAGAGATTTTAAGAAAATAGAACTCGACTTCAATTTAAATTTCATTTAAATTCAAATTCAAATTCAAATATAATATGTATTTGTTAAAAGAATATCAATTTATTATTCTTCCTTATCCATAATTTTTCAAATAAACTACATACTTATCTTATAATGCATATATTTGAATTAAGAGAAATATCTAAAATCAATAAGATTAATTCACATGTTATTTTGTTTTAAAAAAAAGTTCCTACTTTTTTTTTATTCTATCACTATAACTAGAGAAAATTGAAGGAAAGGTGTCTTTTAAGTCTTGAATGAAGGATTGGTGACATTGACCAACAGATAGGGTCAAACATTATTAGGAAACTTGATCAAGTTAATTGTGGACTTGATTAATATTTTACAAACTTTCTAATCGTTTCAAAAATACAAATCAACCCAACCCACACCCTCTTCAATCTAAATCAACCAGTCTCCCTCTCCAGCTTCTCTCAACTCTCTCCCAACCAACAGTTCTACAAAATTTCTCCCTTCAACCTCCGGCGACAAATAGTCGGGCGAGTTTCTTTTCGACTTTCAACCTTAAATCGACGTGAATACTTCTCCGGCAACAACAACTTCGAGTTCTTCGTCCTTCCATTTCCTTTTTTACAGGTAAAAAATTATGAAGAAACAGAGGAACTTGAGCCAGATATTCTTTTGGTATTGAAATGTGGTCTGAATAAAATTCTAATTTCTGGCATTTCTGCATTTCTTCTTCTTTTTGTCGTACTGTTGATTCAAATTTATTGGTGATTTTAGATCACAGTTGATGTTCTTAGTGTGTGTGTGTGATGTGTTGGTGTTGTTGGGTTGATTTGTTGTTTGTCTTGGTAGAAATGGTATTGCAACAGTTGAAACATCTAATATAATAGATGAAACATATGATGCAACAGATGAAAATCTAATGCAACTAAGAAAATCTGATGCAACAGGTGAACAATCTAACAGATCATTCAGCTGTTGCGGCATACGACTCTTCTATTTGGAAGAAATCTAAACAATATTGATCCAACAGATAACTGATTAGTGATCTATTTTTATTCTTTCCAACGGTTTACTCTTCATTTTGCAACAGATTAGGACTATTTTTATTCTTTCCAATGGTTTACTCATCCATTGCAACAGGTCGGTTATCTGTTACAACAGATAACATCCTGGTGCAACAGATTAGTGATCCATTTTTATTCTTTCCAATGGTTTACTCATCCGTTGCAACAAGTCGGTTATATGTTGCAACAGATAAAATACCTGGTGCAAAAGATTAGTGATCTATTTTTATGGTTTTCAACGGATTACTCATCCATTGCAATGGGTCAGTTATGTGTTGCATCAGATAAAATACCAGGTACAACAAATAGTGCTATTTTTATGGTTCCCACGGATTACTCATCCGTTGCAACAGGCCGGTTATATGTTGCAATAGATAACATACCTGGTGCAACAGATTAGTTGTCTGTTGGAACTGTTATGCATTAATCAATTATAATCTATGTTATGTTCCTGTTAATTTAAGATAACATGGCTCTCAAAATAAATGAAATCGAATCAAGTCCAAGTAAAGGAACAAGTGCAGCAGCTCAGCTACATCCACCACTCTATGAGCTCGTTTATAAGTGTTATCTCAATCAGGAGTAGAAGATATTAAACACGGGGAGGAGGAATCTTTCAAAAGAGATGATCAAAATGCTATAGCCCTTCCACCGAAGAGTTGGTCAAAACCTTCAGCATTGATCGTTATTCTGTGAGAATGCAAAGTGATGGTGCCACAGATTTAACGGGTGATCTCGTGGTTAAGTCAGTCATGGAAAAATCTTTCGACGCCTTCAGAAAAATACTTCGAGAATAAAAATTAGATTCTTATTTTCGGGAAAGCTACTTTGGACAATATCTTGATTTACCAGAGGACAACAATGCTCGTTTTCAGATGAAAATGGTATATGATCTTCTCAAGCGCATGTTTATGTATGAAAACAAAGATAAGATGGATAAGATGTGGATAAATTACTGTGGCATGCCTGTTTGTTTTGGTTGGGAGGAGTTTGCCATAGTTACCAGACTAAAATATTATCCTCCTTCTCCTTCTCCTTCTCAAGTTACACCTACTCTGACCCAAAAAAGCACCCCGCACACCCAAAAAAGAAAAAGGCAAGTCGAGTGATCATGATGGCCTGGTGTCCATTGTTGGTCCAAGCTTCAAAAACAAAAATCTGATTGAAGCGTTGAAAGGTAAAGGACTTTCAAAGAAGCAAAAACAATCATTGTGCTTGGTTTGGTTTGTACATAATGTTCTTTGGGCGAGAGACGTTACCAACAACATAAGCCTTCGGGTTATGAAAGCTTCAAAATGACCGACGAATATTTGTTGACTCCGTTAATGCCAAAAACAGTCAACTTATATGATTTTCCATGGGTCTTCATGGTAAATATTTCTTTTATCATGATATAATTCATCATTTTTTTATTCAATAATGCTTTTAATTTATTGGCATTATGTTATAGGCTTAGGCATTTGAAGCTATTCCTTATTTGAGACAACAAGTGAACTATTAGGAAGAATTTTCCTGTCCAAAAATTCTGAGATGGTTGTCGGCCAAAATCGATAAAAATGCAAAATTTCTTGATCTTTTCAATCCCCCAAGGAAGCAGTAAGTCCAATTCTAATCAAGTTTTTGTTTTAATTAATGATTAAATGATTTCATCATCATTCTTAGGATATGTACCGATTTATTTTAGATTGTCCATCCATGGCTTTTTTCGACCAACCGAGATTTGAAGATGCCATTTTTTCTTACTTTATGGTCTGTGCAAACTTTATCGGACCCTAAGGTCGTTGATGAAATAAAAGTGGAATTGTTTGGAGCAACAGCCATCACAAGAAAAACATTTTTGGAGGGTGGGGCTAATGATGCTCCTCTTACAGTTTTTGAAACAACAAGCTATTATGATTATGATCATAATGGTTGTACAGATTTTTCTCCAGATTTTGCCACATCTAGTGAATTTTCTTCATGCAAATGTCAAGACTGCAAGGCAAAACACGATGGAGTGATTAATATTATTAATGCACTAACTGCTTCTATAAAGAAAATGACATCTAAGAGGGGATTCATTCCATCAAAGAGGATTTCATATCCAGACACTCCACTAGAGATCAAGGCGGCTAAGAGGAGAAGGAAAGACACTTACAAGGCATCATCAATCATAAAAAAAGCAAGATTGCAACACCTCTGTCTTTGTATTGCACTGATGTTTAGTGTGCAAGGGCCACAGAAGAGCAGCATGAGCTGAAGAAGGTAAATGTACATCATCTATTCCAAAAAAATAAATAGGCACATATCTGTTTCAACAGATGATACATTTGCTGAAAATTATCAAATAGATATATACATCTGTTGCAACTGTTGTCTAACCTATTGTATTTGATTCGTTATCTGTTTCAACAGATGAGTCTTATATTGCAACAGATGGGTCATTTGTTCGAAATTATCATACTGCTCTGATTTACCTGTTCGAATTTGTCCCAACAGATAATCCATCTGATACAACATTAGACTCATCTGTTGCAATAGATAGAAAATCTATTGTATATCTCTACTTAGCATTGACAATTCTGGCTTTCTAGGTGGATGTCACAGCTACTGCCGAAGAGCATAATATGACAGTTGATAATCCATCAACTGCTTCCAAAGATGAAAAAGTGGAGCCTGTCGGTTTGGGAGAACAAAAGAATTACCCATTTGAAGGGTTCAACATCTCGGACGATGCTCTAAAAAAACTAACACCATTGATCAACGACTATTAAAAATAGATTGCCGACGGGATATTAAAGCATCATGGCGGCAGGTACATAAATCAATTTTATGGATATTGGTTTATACAATTCTTGTTGTAAGAACCTGACATTAACACATATAAATCATCATGTAGAAAACAAAAAGACGACCGCTACAAAGTAAACGAATCGAGTCTTGGTTTTGATATATTCGACTTTGTTGTTGCACATCCCGAAAGGAAGAATTGGTTCTACTTGATGTCACAGTCCCAAACTTGCTGGAATGATGAGGTTTAAAGGTCATGCATATTCCTACTATTAATACTTTATTTAATTGCATCTGCGTATTAGTTTTTCATCATGTAATCTGAAATGTTTGATAATATGTGTAGCACATCCATGTCATTTACCTCCGAAAGAAGGCCAAGTTGCAAACACAAGAACAATACAGATACACAACAGGCAATTGTTTATACAAAGTTTACATCAATAATGCCTACGATAGGTATTGTCAACAGTAGCCGGAAGTTTTTCAAAATGAGGAATGCTTAATCAACATCATCAAAGGTTTTAGCATTTCGGCTGGCTTACCTTGGCATTTGGTCGACGAAGTGTACATCCCAATCAATTGTGGTGATGAATTCCATTGGGTATTGGCTGTCATCGTTCTAAAAGAGAGGCGCATCTGAGTTTTTGACTCGATTTCGCAAAAAAGACGTTCCGGGCCGTCGTCTGAGATACAAAAGCTGGCCAAAATATTGCCTACTTACCTTGATATGAGTGGCTTTTTGGATCAAAAGGTTCGTACTGATTGATTAACAATAGAAGCATGCCGGGATAAAATGTCTAATCTATTTGATGTACAATATGTTGATGGAATTGCAACAAACCATTGGTAGCCTGTAAGTTTAAGTGTCATGATTTAATTTCATTTCACAAATTTCACAACGCTTGCATGAACTGCAAGATATGGATTATCTGTTTTTGTATAATGCAGGGATTGCGGTTCTTTTGTTGTCGCCTATTCCGAGTATTTGAGCGATGGATTACAAGTACCAAATGATGGATTTGATGCTGGATTACTCCGCAAAAGATATGCTGCGCTTTTATGGAAATATGGAGAAGCAAAAGCTCGTAAGCCGTACGCAACCGACGTTAAAGATCCACGACGACGAAAGCTGAATTCCATAGCACTAGATGAAGAACAACTTGTCCATATTGATTAGATCTTTATAGCTTGAGTTCATCAATGTAATAACCTATCCTCCTTGATTTAACTTATTGATTTATTTGTAGAGTAGATCGTTTGTACTCATAATAATTTTTTTTATATTTCATTTATTTGTTGAGTTATTTCATGTAATTTCTGAAGGCTTCGATTTATTTTATTCTGTCTATGAATATAATTAATTTTGAATTTTGAACATGTTAATTGAAATGAAGTACTAGATTCAAATATCACAACGGATAATACATCTGTTGCAACAGATGACATATCTTATCAGACAGATTTAGACATATGTTGCAACATGAAATGCAACACGTAGGTCATCTGATGAAAATTATATAACAGATCTTCCTGCTTTTTTTATTTGCTCCAACAGATTTCGACCAGTTGCAACAGATAAGTTATATGTTGCAACAGATCGTAAATTTGTTGCGACAGACAGACGGGGAACATCTGCATAACGCAACAGATGACCAACCTATTCTAACAGATAATCAATCTATCACAACAGGTACTCTATCTGTTACGACAAATATAAAATTTGTTGCATTATAAAAATTCAACTTTGCCAGATATAAAAATTATTGCCCCTACATGTACAGTGAATTGGCTTGAAAAGAAAATTTGTTATCATATTCGTCTCTGTCTTTGTACATGTTTTTTTATACACGAGCTCCAACCATTTAGCTAGTACCCCATATGCCCAGACCCATTGCATCTTTCCCACAATGGTGTCGCACATACCGGTCATTTGTGTATCGGTCAGAAAATTCTCGATGTATGCAAGCGAGTACGGCCCACACGCTGCACCGATTGTATTTTTTGGGAGATGGATGTTCTTATTTCAACCTTCAAAAATCCATGATTCCTTTGCCTAGACTTCAGCTGACAAATGATCCATCAGCTTGCTTTGCGTCAACAACTTAGGTAACAACTTCAACAGTGGCTGCATGTGGGTTAAAAACATCTTCTCGCTGAACACAGGAAAGTTGCAGTCATAAACCTTAATATTTCCCTCGTATAGTAGTATCTCAACAGTGAGAAAATGGGTGACATCTACATTCATGACTGCAAGGATTCTCTTTACCTTGGTCTAGCTCTTGCCGTGTGGATATGGCCTCTTCTCTCTAACATATTTAATCGCTTCTTCATCCCATTGGAACGTAGAAACTAATCGATCAAATCTCGGGCTACCATAATTAGCTATCTTAATGAGTGTAGCGTACCTATCCTTGAAATTATTGTAGAAGTTGAGGTCCATTATCCTATCGGCAACATCATTAGCATCCGGGTATGCTAATTGTCTGCCCCTCATGAGGCAGAGAATTTCATCAACATACTGTGGTATAAGAAGACAATTTTTAAATAGTTTAGTAATTGTAAAGAATAAAAACACAGTCAAAAGAATCTGATGCAAAGGGTTCTCTGAATCAATTCACAAATTACCCAGCCAATGCAACTTATGCAATAGATGTGTATTATGTTGCAACAAAATACCAAGTTTTCACAACAGATTACACATCTGTTGCTTAGATTCTTCTTCATGGAGTGGATTGGAAGGGTAGGTTAGCAAAAATAAACTTACCTTGTCCTCATACCACACACACATATTGTCATATTCGAGAAGTCTTTGACGGCAAATGAATGCATGGTGTATTCTTTTTGAACCTTTATCTTGATGAATTCTTCAATTTCCTTCTTCTTCTCCTTGCCAAGCACCGTAAATATGTCCACCTTCTTCGGAGGCCCCTGAACTTCAACAACTACTGGAGCGGGGGGAGTTACAATTTTTGTTGATTTCAGAACGGAGAGAATTTATCTATTTTTTCTTCTATTTCTCCTAACCTCCACTGTAGGAGTGCATAGCTCCCTCACCTCATTAGATGGTATGACACCTCTCCTGGATTTCAACTCCTCGGTAGCTTTAGAAATAGCCTCTAACTTGTTGAGGAGTTTATCCTCTCTGTCCTTACACACTTTGCATTTGTAATAAGAACATGAGGGTGCGGAGGGGTGAGAGGGACCACTATAAGAGTGGGAGGGATCGGTGTAGGGGTGAGAGAGAGGATCTGTGCAAGGGGTGTTTTCAAACATATTTATTTTTTGTTGAGCACCAACATGCTCATAATCACGACTGGAAACAGAAGCAGCAGCAGGATGGCTGCCACCATCACAAACAACTCCACCAGCAACACCCCCAGAAGAAGCACCCGGATCTGTTGTAGTTTGAGTTAGGTCGTAAAGAGCTTCAACATTAGACTGACTTTGCCTAACTGCTCTTCTTATGGATATTGCTTCATCTAATTCCTACTTTATTAACTCGACCATTGGGTCTTCTTTTGTATCAGCAAGACCCATAGTAAGAAAAGAAGTCATCCCCAGCTCATCAACTGTAGGCACGATCCAAGGATGCACAACCTATAAAAAATGACAGGAGGAATTTAAATCATATAATAATAATTTATAGTCAGTTAGGTTACATGGGGCTCGGGTTATGTTAACACAACCAACTTATGCAACATACGATCTAGCTACCACAACAGCTAATCTGTATGTCAAAACTGATTGATAATATGTTGCATCAGAATACCTATCTGTTGCATAATTTTCAGTAGATAGGTAATCTGTTGAGTAGGGTTCAGAGAACAAAACAACATATGGTTAATCTGCTGCAAAATATGGATCATCTGTTGCAATAGATTTCCCATCTGTTGTACCAGTTGCAGGTGACGAGTAATTGTTGCAACAGATGGAACATCTATTTCAATATCTTTCTTTGAGGCAAATTATTTTAGTTGAAAGAAGACATACTGCATTATCCAGAGGGTTAAAGAGATCAGCCTCGTTAATATTTTTTTTGCTGCTCTCTACTGCAGCCAACCACCTAAGGATCTTTGGATGAGAAATCTTATCCGAGTAATCCGTGAAATGCTTTTGGAGGGGAGGAGTGGCTTCATATTTCCAAGCCTAAAAATTGTAAAAAGGAATCAAGCAAAAAAAAGTCACAAGTATATTCGATATAAATTAATAAATGAGTAAAAATAGTGATCAATTTTACCATGAAAGCCAAAGAAAAGCCGTATAATGTGGTCGTCTTTGACTTTAGCTATTTCAATAAATATTTGACAGTCAAGTAGTAGCTGTCGTAGCCCCAGGGATATTCGTTGAATTTCCCAAAACCATCAACAAGCGCCAACAAATCACGTTCTATGACTTTCTTGACATCTCTTGCCAATAAAATAGAATGGTTAAACCAAACTAAGTATAATTTCTCCTGTAGTGCTTTGGTATGTCTTTATTCTTAAGAACCACTATCAAATCCTCACTTTGTAGCTAGGTCCAACAACCCATATTTTTTTACCTTGCATTTGTTGGACCCTTTGTGGGGTGTTTTCTTGATGGCAGGTTCTTCTAGATGATCGCATCTCAAGCCCGTCACAATGACAAACTCTTTCAATCAAAAACAAACCGGCATGCCACAGTAGTTGATCCAGACTTTATCCATCTTATTTTTGACCTCCTTCGGACCTTCATCATACCCCGCATACATGATCCTGCACTTGAGAAGGTCATATACCATGATCATTAGGAAATGGAGAGGGCGGGTCCCAGACAGCTCAAAAAAGTGTGCAAAACAGCTCTTCTTAAAAAGTCCATCTATGCTTTCCTTTTTCATAATACTCATAAGTTCGTCAAAAGGTTTCCCCAGCTGACATTTAAGTACAAGATCACCAAATATTGCATTAGAATTATTCATCGGCATCGCAACTCAAAACTTGTCAATACCAATGGTTTTGACAGAACGTGCTGGAATTTTGATATTATTTCACGCCCCATTGGTGAGGAGGAGTTATCACTTTCCTCGGCTTCATTTTGCCCTGACTGAGATTGTTCTGGAAGTTCCTCCGAATCTATCTGTACTCTAGCCTTTTTTGTTTGGTGATCGGAAGCTGATCCACTTTCTCTACTTTTTGTTTCTTTTCTTTTGGGAGACATCTTTTAACTACAAACAAAAGAAAAACAAAAATATACATTGCATTTGATGTCTGCATAATTTTTTTTAAAAAGGTGAGAA
>NC_061112.1:150007343-150086962 GCF_002878395.1 Capsicum annuum | reverse complement strand
CCCATTGGTGAGGAGGAGTTATCACTTTCCTCGGCTTCATTTTGCCCTGACTGAGATTGTTCTGGAAGTTCCTCCGAATCTATCTGTACTCTAGCCTTTTTTGTTTGGTGATCGGAAGCTGATCCACTTTCTCTACTTTTTGTTTCTTTTCTTTTGGGAGACATCTTTTAACTACAAACAAAAGAAAAACAAAAATATACATTGCATTTGATGTCTGCATAATTTTTTTTAAAAAGGTGAGAAAAATTTCAATAAATTATTCTTACCACATAACCAAAAAAAAAACTCCAACGGACAACCCATCAGTTGGAACAGATGGGGAACCCGAATCTGTTTGAAGACCTATTTAATATCTCCCCACAGATACTCCACCTGTTGCAACTGGTGGAGAAATTTCAATAAATTATTCTATGCCACATTACAAGAAAATACAACAACGGATAACCCATCAGTTGGAACAAATGGGGAATCTGTTTGAAGACCTATTTAATATCTCCCAACAGATCTTTCACCTGTTGCAACAGATGGACCACCACCACCACAACCAATGCCACAACTAATGCCACCAAGACCACCACCAATGCTACCAATACCAACACCAAGACCACCGACACCACCACCAAAAAACACAAATACCAACACCTCCAAAAACAGCCACCAACAACACCACAAACACCATCCAATAATACCACGATAGTAAAAAAAATACCGAGAGAAAAACTAGGGTTTTCTGGGATGCTTCCTACTTTTTTAGCATCAAAACTCAAAATTGTTAGCCCATTCTCAAAGATAATACAACTAAAAGTCTTCTTTTTTATCATTAACTAAAAAGCCCTATTTTTTAAAGTAAAGAACAAATGTAGAACTCTTCTCGAACTCTGTTACATGCGAAGATAGAGGAAACAACGAATACAAGCGGGAATGAAGTCGAAAAAACAACTATATGTAGTTGTAAATGGGAAGAAAATCGACCTATTTTGAAGGGTTGAGCAATATGTTGAGTAGTTGTTGTTTGTATTGTTGAAAGGGAAATGACACCCCGCGAGAGAGAAAGAGAGACAGAAGAGCGAGAACTTAAGATTTTAAATGAAAAGTTTTTTGCGCAAATAGATAATTTGTATGGGTTGATTGGTAATTTTAGAAAAGAATGACAAGTTTTGAAATTGCTAATTTGGTCCGAATTGATCTTAATTAATTTTAAAATTTTTAAAAGATATAGTTTTTAAAACATTGAGTTGATGAGAACTCATTTCAACCCAGAGTGATCGATCGACGACACGGGTCGGGATGAACGCAATACCAATGCCATGTAATTGCAAAAACTCGATTGGATTTGTAGTTGACCTTGCGAGCTCATTCATTCATCCTTAGTTCCACTTAAATCAACTTAGGTACTATCACTATCCTAACTTTGAGTTGATGAGAACTCATTTCAACTCAGAGTGATCGATCGATGACTCGGATCGGGATGAACGCAATACCAATGTCATGCAATTGCAAAAACTCGATTGGATTTATAGTTAACCCTGTGAGCTTATTAATTCATCCCTAGTTCCACCTAAATCAACTTAGGTACTATCACTATCCTAACATTGACTTGATGAGAACTCATTTCAATTCAAAGTGATCGATCGACGACTCAGGTCGGGATGAACGCAATGCCAACGTCATGCAATTGCAAAGACTCAATTGGATTTGTAGTTGACCCTGCGAGCTCATTAATTCATCCCCACTTCTACCTAAATCAACTTAGGTACTATCACTATCCTAACATTGAGTTGATGATGACTCATTTCAACTCAGAGTTATCGATTGATGACTCGGGTTGGTAAGAACGCAATACCAACGCCATGCAATTGCAAAGACTCGATTGGATTTGTAGTTAATCCTACGAGCTCATTCATTCATCCCTAGTTCTACCTAAATCAACTTAGGTACTGTTACTATCTTAACATTGAGTTGATAAGAACTCATTTGAACTCAAAGTGATCGATCGAAGACTCAAGTCAGGATGAATGCAATACCAATGCCTTGTAATTACAAAGACTCGATTAAATTTACAGTTGACCCTGCGAGCTCATTCATTCATCCCTAGTTCTACCTAAATCAATTGCAATAAAAACTGTTGCAACAAATGACTAAGCTGTTGAAAATTTTCAAACAGGTACATATATGTTGCAATAGATGACATCTCTAATTTAATTATCAAATAGATATTTGCATCTGTTGTGACAGATGACTGAGCTATTAGAAATTTTCAAATAGATATTTATATCTGTTGTAACAAATGACATATTTGATTTTATTAATTATCAAATGAACATTTTTATCTGTTGTCACAGATGACTAAGCTGTTGTGATTTTTAAATAGATATTTATATCTGTTATAACAGATGACTGAGCTGTTCGAATTTCTAATCAGATATTTATATATGTTGCAACAGATCACATATCTATTTGAAAATCTTTTTTTCACTTTTAATTTTAAAGCAAGAAGCTTCTGGTCCGAGTAGATAATATCAAGTAGTAGTACTTATTACTTACTACTGAAGGCGGTAAAAATGTTTCTTGGATATCTCAAAAGTGAGTTCATTGAGCAGTCTTGTCTTGTCTTTTTAATGTCAGTAGTCTTAGTCTTCTTCTTTGCAAGTTATATACATCTGTTTTTTATTTAATTACTATTTACCCATATTATATTTATTAAAAAAAATTTAAGGAACTTGTAAGTGTTGAATAAATAATCCGAGAATTTTTATTACAATATGAAAAAAACGTCATCTGTTGGAAGAAGTTTAAAAGCCTTGTTGGCAGTATCATTTTTTTTGTATATATTTTTTTGTTTCATTATTGTTGATGTAGTTATTGATGTTGTTGGTGGGGTTGGTATTGTTGGAACTTGTGGTGTGGTGTTGTTGATGGTTCTGAAAAAAAGATGTTGCTTCTTTGTTGTTGATGATGTTGTTGGAACAAATGTTGTTGTTTGTTTTTTGTTGATGTGGAAACAGATGAAGAAACTGTTGGAACAAATAAAACCACCAGAAAGGCTGGTTTGATGTATTCCATCAGACTCCAGATCTATTGCAACAGACTCCACATCTATTGAATAGACTCTACATCTGATGTAACAGATGAACAATGTTCTTTTTGTGACATCAATTTTTTCCTCTTCTCTGTAAATATAAGGAACTAACAGTTGATCAACTTTTGATGGACTATCGCAAGAGGCTACAGTAAAGATGGGATCATAGGAATAAGCTGCTTGCAGATGGAACCACTTCATATGTGAGAGGTATGTATTACAGATTATGTTATCGTGGAAACATACATAAAGTGCACTAATTTTGTGAAAGATGTTTTTACTGAATAGTCATAGCTCGTTCAAACAAGATGTCTGCAATTTTACAGTTAAGTTTGGTAGGTCCGAACTGATAAGGCTGAGGGACCATGAATATGGTTCTAATAGCCTGTTAAGATTTAATGTCGGTTATTGCTCATGTTTATTTGTTAAGCATTGTGAAGGGATCTAGTTTTTGTGTCATTGTAAAGAGATTCAATAGCTATTGGACTAACTTTTAGGGCGCATTAGACCCTTAGAGGGCCTTCGAAGCTTAGCACTGCATCTAACAAGAACGGAAAACCAATATAGTTATTGCCCTGGAAAAAATTTATACGGCTGGGTTGCTCGCTCGGGGTGACAATTTTACGCCAGAATGTGCGGTAGGAGAATGCTTTCGAAGGAAAATGGGTGGTTGATGGAAGACTATATCATCTGAGAGCTAATTAAAGAAGAGACATAGGGTAGAAAGTAACTTCTAACGAATTTGGCCGGTGGAATTATCTTAACAGATGCGAGATTTGAATCAAGTGCAAATATGAAAGTGTATCCGGTAATGTAATTTCATCTGTTGTATCTCTAAAAGAAAAATAATGCATCTGAAAACTTTGTTAGGGAGATGCGTGGTCGAGATTATCACCTAGATAGAAAATAAGAGAAGAGCAACAAAGAAGCCTCACGAGCATCGAGGGTTGATATAATGTACAGCAAGTCTAGAAAACTTATGCCAACAACAACTGCAGTTAAAATAAGGAATCTAAGTGAAGGCGATAAATTTTTGAATTTTAAATTTCATCCCATGCTTTCTTGCTTGTGTTTCCGATCAGGTCCACTATCGTTGACCCAATCGGAACCACAAACGAGATTGAAAGGCAAATAGAGTATCATTGCTTTCTTAGTAATATGGTTAAAATTGATTGTGTTTTCTTGCCTTGACATGCTTTCAACATTCCTTGGAGAAGGTCAGATGCTTGCTGAAGTATATGAATCCCGATAATTTTCAAGCTTGCCTCCAGCTTGTTGATTCTGTATTCAGGCTAGTCGTTGCCGTCTTCAAAGTTGGTAAGAAGTTCCTCGTCTCTTGTGAGCTCTATCAGGAACACTACTTTCAAAGTTGTGGCATTTTAGAAGCCCTTCAGAACACTTTCTTCAGAAGCCTTAAAGGATACATGGAGGGTCTCTGTGTTTGTTTTACGTAACTCTAAGCTCATTAATCTATAAAAAATATATGACCGAGTTAGTGCACAAATCGAACGAGCTCAATCTCTCAGCCTTTCTGCTGATCTCTCTTCTCCAATATAGATGACAAGATATCTGTTATGCAAAAGTCTACACCATCGCCAGACATGTTTGCCTGGGAGAAATTCTTCAAAAAAATATCTGTTGATGACTTTTGAAGAATTGCTCCCAGACAAGCATGTCTGGCAATGGTGTAGACTTTTGTATAGCAGATATCTTGTCATCTATATTGGAGAAGAGTGTTCAATAGAAAGGCTGACAGATTGGGCTTTTTTGATTTGTGCACTAACTCGAACATATTGTTTTGATAGGGTAATGAGCTCGGAGTTACGTAACGTTTGATAGGCTTGGTAGAGCCGATTTAAATCACATGCTACGTAACTCCATACATACTAATTTATCAAATTGGTTGAGCAAGATGCATGGAGCAACACTCGATAAAAGTGTGTTGTTCAACTGTTGGAACCACATCTTCAACGTGCATCAATATATTTTAACCTAAAACAAACACCGCGACCCTCCATGTATCCTTTAAGGCTTCTGAAGAAAGTGTTCTGAAAGGCTTCTAGAATGCCATAACTTTGAAGGTAGTGTTCCTGATCGATCTCACAAGAGATGAGGAACTCCTTACCAACTTTGAAGACGGTAATGACCAGCTTGAATAAAGAATCAACAAGCTGGAGGCAAGCTTGAAAATTATCGGGATTCACATACTATAGCAAGCATCTGATCTTCTCCAAGGAATGTTGAAATCATGCTAAGACAAAAAAACACAATCAATTAATCCATATTGCTAAGGAAGTAATTATACTCTATTTTCTTTTCAATCTCGTTTGTGGTTCTGATCAGGTCAACGGCAGTAGACCTGATCGAAAACACAAACAAGAAGGCATGGGATAAAATTTAAAATTCAAAAATTGCCGCCTTTACTTAATTTCCTTATTTTAACTGCAGTTGTTGTTGGCGTAAGTTTTCTAGACTTGCTGAACATCATTTCTACCCTCGATGCTCGTGAGACTGCTTTGTTGGTCTTCTCCTATTTTCTACCTAGGTGATAATTCTGACCATGCAGCTCCCTAGCAAAGTGTCCATCTGCATTGTTTTTCTTTTAGAGACAAAACAGACGAAATTACATTACTGGATACACTTTCATATTTGCACTTGATTCAGATTTTGTATCTGTTAAGATAATTCTATCGGCCAGATTCGTTAGAAGTTACTTTCTACCCTGTGTCTCTTCTTCAATTAGCTCTCAGATGATATAGTCTTCCATCAAACACCCATTTTCCCTTGAAAGAATTCATATCGCACCTTCTGGCATATAATCATCACCTCGAGCGAGCAATCCAACCATATAAATTTTGGCCATGGCAATAACTATATTGGTTTTCCATTCTTGTTTGATATAGTGCGAGGCTTCGAGGGCCCTCTAAGGGTCCAATTCACACTTGAAGTAAGTCCAATCGCTATTGGTTCTCTGCAATGACAACAAATATTGATCCCTTCTCAAAACTTGACACGCATAAACATGAGCACCAACCGTTAGTAATTCAAAATAGGGTATCTGCACCATCTTCATGAGGTCCTCAGCCTTATCAATTTTGAACCCATCAAACTTAACGGTACAATGCAGGATCTTGTTTGAATGATCAATGCCTAATCAATTAAAAACTGCATTTACAAAAATATTGTACTTTGTGTGTGTTGTCCCGGTAACCTTATCTGTAATACATACTTAACTCCCACACATATGATAGTGGATCCATTTGCACGCACCTTATTCTTCCTAGCCCATCTATGACTTAAATTGAATAAACAGATGACTAGCTTGTTGCAACAGATGACACTTCTGTTTATATTGTTAAACAATTGGAGACATCTGTTACGACAGTTGATCAACCTATTGTAGAAATCAAACAGATATATACATCTGTTGCAAAAAGATTGCCAGTATGTTGTAAGTTATCTAACAAAAAGAATATATTTTGCAATAGATTACCCATCTATTAGATTTATTTTAAAGCAATTTTTTTTCTTTTCGAGATACAATAATTTATAAATAGGTCCCTCCTTACAAATATGGATGATCCAGATTTGTACAAGAATATTCATATCGAGTCCTTACGTGAACTTCAAAGGCAGTTTGATGAACTCCAGAGAGATTTGGCTGACTTCAAAGCAAGGTTGCCAGATGAAAGATGTCTGATTGACAATAATAATAATAGTAGTAATAATAATTAGGTAATATTTTTTATTTTAGCGATTATTTTCCTCCTTTTGTATATCAAATCTACCCAAGGGATTTAAAAATCTATGAACATTCATTTCATTTTGTTGTCGACTTTGAATTTTTAATTCTTATTTAGTATTTAATAATAATCATCCTACTTATTCCTTGTTCTCAACATGTCGACGGTTGGTGGTACGGATTGAGTAGCAATTTGTGTCAACAGTTAGAGGTTAATCTGCTATGACATATCGATCATATGTTGCACCTGGCGGTTATTAATAAAAAAGGGCTATTGTTGATATTGAGAGGGTGAAAAGAAAAAGAAATGACTTTCCGTTCCGATTATTCAATATGAAAAATATTTCGTAAATAAATAATAAGGAAATAAATAATAAACACAATTTATAACCATAATTTTAATAACCGATCGTGACTTTTCACCATTTTTGTTTTTGAATTTATTTTTAAAATTATTTATTATATAATAAAATGGTTATTATTTTATTAAGGAATTTGAAAAGGTATTTTTTATTTATTTATAAAATAAAAAAGTAAGCAAATTTGGATTAATGATATGATGATATAGCTATTTTAAAAAAAAAGTAGACTATATGTTGCAACAATTAAATTATCTGATGCAACGGGTTCACTATGGTTGCAACAGGTGATATATATGTTGTCATAGATGATTTATCTGATGCAACCAATATCGAGTCACAACTCAATAAAAGCAGTTCTTGGAAAGAACTAATTAATAATAATAATAATCTGAAAAGTCATGACTTATCACAATATTTCGTAATTTAATTAATTCATTACTTTTCACATTAATAAAAAATATAATTAATAAATGGAGATGAACAATTAGATTATATATTGCAACAGATATGTTATCTGATGCAACATATTTTATATTTGTTGCAACAGATAATATATCTGTTGTCACAGATGTGTTATCTGATGCAACAGATATAGAATCTGTTGCCACAACTCAATAAAAATGGTTCTTCGAAAGAACCAATTAATAATAATAATCTGAAAAGTCATGACTTACATCACAATATTTATTTTCTTAATTTAATCAAAAATATAATTAATGTATGGAGGTGAATAGTCGCGCCTTTTTGCCTCTCATTCAAATTCAATCCTCTATAAATAGGTTCGTCCTTACTCAATCGTTCATTCAAATACACTCTGTTATTTATTGCATCTCGTCTTTCATATTACACTCTAGAAGATAAGATTATGGCTGACCCAGTATGGGACGTTGCTTTTCTGCAAGACGCCGTGAATGAACTTCGTAATCAAGTTCGTGATCTGTAATGGGAACTGGGAGGAGTTAGATCAAGAATGCTCCGTGTGATACGCAGAGGCTGAGGAGGGCCTTGCTACTTCCGGTTGAAGATTGGTCGGCTGGCAATGATGATGCTGATAATAATAATAATAATAATAATAATAATAAGACTATTATTTTTCTTTTAGTCTATTATATGTATTTTTATTTGTTTTTGTTTAATAAATAAATTATGTTTGATCTTTGATGTTTTAATCTATATTTAATTTTCATTCTGTCTATTATCTTCTCAACAAACATGTCGATGATTCGACGTAAAAAGGAATAATTTAGAATCCAGTAGCAATAGCAAGATTTATCTGTTGGGTTTGTGGTAGGGGTTGATTTGTGTTGTTTCAAACAGATTAATCATTCGTTGCAACAGATAATTAGTTTGGTACAACAGATAAACATTCTGATGCAACAGATAGTTAGTCTGGTGCAACAGATAAACATCCTGATACAACAGATAATACGTCTGATGCAACAGATAAACCTTTTGATACAACATATTACTCATCTGATGCACCAGATGATTGATCTGTTTAAATTGTGGGCACTTATGCTGGATTCATAATTGGGGTTCTATCCATTGTTGGAAAAACAGAAGTGTACCCAGATGACAAATACGAATAAAAATCATATTTTTACTTACCAAAGTCACCTATGAAGTAATGCCAAAGTGGAAAGTGATGTAGTAAACAAAATTTGACCTAAGAAATTGGTCAGATCGCAGCAGTAGTGTTGTACCAACAACAACAACAAATGATCGACAAGAAGAAAATGAAGATGATAATGAAGTAAAAGATGATGATAATGAAGCAGAAGATGATGAATAAAGCAGCAGAAACAGAAACAATTAACAACAAAAATTGCTAAGAGAGAGAAAACAATAATGGATGAGAAAAGAGAGAAAAGTGTCTTCTTTTCCCTCCGTTTCCCGTTGTTTTAGGTATACATTGGGATCAAAGTGTAAATTTAAAAACTTGTGGGTTATTTTCAAACTTTCCCAACTTTCTTAATACATAATAAAGTAATTGTCACCTCCAACTAATAATTAAGACTTGTGTCACCTACACCTCATTTTAAAACTCTTTTGTCACCTGTGGCCCAAACCTATAACTATGTTCTACCCACTACTACAATTTATTTATTTATTTTTATTATTATTATTATTATTATTATTATTATTATTATTATTATTATTATTCAGTACTACTACTACCACGCCTGTTTTTAAAAATAACTAAAAGTACTACTACATAAGTGTGTACTACTATCATTAATAATAGTTATATTAATATTTTTATCTTTTTTTTTCATAGTTATAAATATTTTTAAAATTAAATGCATATTTATCATTATTATTATTATTATTATCATCAATAATTTTTATCTTTCCCTAATATATAAATAAATTATATTTAAATATATTTTAGAACATTTAAATTTTATAAGAGATAAGTTTGAAATAGTATATATTTATTAGAACTCTTTAATTATTAGTTTCTATTTTTAAGATAATGAAAATCTTTTTTGTAAAAGGATAATTTATTCAAATTAAAATTCTTAATTTTTCAATTCAAAATTTTTATTACAATATTTTTAACTTTGTCTTAAAATATTTTTTAATATTATCTTAAAAATTGCTACGCGGCTATTTTAATAGTTTGACACGTGGCATCTTGTCTTGCTTATGTTTTGCTTATATAGAGAGAGATATAGATAGATATTTGTAAAATAAAACTAAGATCAAATATTAGTCTTTTCAAGATATATTATTTTTCTTTTTTCCTTTTTATTTTCAGCGAAGAAAAAGTTGAGACTTTGGACGAGCGCCGAGCGCCGTGTTTTCCGTGAGGTCAAATTAAGTTGTTTAAATGTTTCATTTTTAGACTTTTTGTATTGGAAAATAAATAAGGAAAAGAATTTTTATCCAGAAGTAGTCCATATGTAAAACCAAAAAGGTTCATTTTGTATCAGTGCAATTAAATTTCTGAAAGTTCAACGTTTTTTAGGTTGTGACTTATAATTAAAGTCAGAAAATAAGCCCTAATAAAATTTTAACATATATACATATATAACAAATAAAATATCATGGAAAATTCATCATAATTTCACTCGTATGCTATTTATTTAAGGTTATCGGTAACAGTTTTTTACACAATGAGTGTTTTGTTCTCCCTCTCTTTTCTCATTCCCTCTACCCCAGCAGGTAATTAAAACATATTTTAAGGGAAAAGGAAAAAAGAAAAAATCACAAACCGATTATATTCTTTAGGATTCCATTGCATGATAGCAGTGACAGGATCTTAATATTATTTTCTTCTATTCAAATTATAGAAGTATAATGTTTCCCCATTTCCTCATTATCTTTTAACATCTCAACATTATTATATAAACTCAAGCTGTATTATATTATCGTAACATTTTCATGAAGCTGTTTGCCTCTTAGGTTATAATCGATATCATATTCCATAGGATGAAAAAAGGGAATATTGGCGGAATAGACAATTTTGGTAAAGTGCGTGGTTATTTTATTCCTATTTCTAAGGGAAAGTGCATCAACTTAAATGCACTGAATTAATTAAGAATTATTACAGATAGGGGCAGATCTATCGTTGTTTCAGCCCGTAATTAGTAAGTGTCGAGGAAAGTAAATGAACTAACATAGGGTATTCGTTCCAAATTATATCTTCGATCTACGTGAAGGGTGCGGCTATAAGACATTAATGGTCTAAAATCAAAATTGAACAAAGTCTTAAACTTTTTTTAAAAAAAATAATACATTTTTTTATGAAGTTTATTTTTTTTAATCTCTTCATATGCAAATAGTTGATAATTTTATTTTATAATTGGCTTCTTCTAATGATTCTTTTCAATTGATAATATAATCAATCCATGAATCTTTTTTTTCAACGAGCACTCCATGTATTGTCAATTTTTTTTCGAATAATTCTTATTTTTTATATATGAAAAGTTCACTCTTTTTAGAAATAGTACTCTCGTAGTTAGTTTTGTGTACTATCAGTATACCACTTAATCTCACGATAAATGTGATACATGGGAGGATGACCATAACAAGGAACTCTGCCTGGTTGTCATTGAGGAAAATCTTTGGAATACATACATAACACGCTCTTTGATTCAATCCAATTAAGCTTCATCTAATCAATGTGAATTAATTATGCAAGATGAACTTTGATTTTGTCAAATTAATTAAGTCGATATTACAATATTGGGTCAAATACGCATAATTATTGTCTCCAAGCCACCATTTTTTAATACTTGAACGTATTTCCATAGGATTATGTATCAAACGTTGGTATTACTTAAATACTTTGGCACATTAGGGGCTAACCTAGCTAGTATATAGCTTTAGCCTTGCTACTAAACAAATTAGACAAACGTAATTATCTTCATTTTTTTTTCCCACCTTCTATAATAATTTTGGAAAGTAGCTGAGGTTACTTCATAGCATAGGAAACTGCTAAATAATGAGGCTGTGGTTCATGCATGCATTGTTTGGACATTAAAAGCCCAGCTTGTCTTGCTTATGATGCTTATTCTTACCTAATTAAACTAACATTAGTCCCAATATTGGAAGTTTGGAACCTCTAGCTCACTTCTTAATTAATAATTTTTTGAATTAACTAATTTTCAGTCACTTCTGAATAATATTTCAGATAATTAATCAACTCAAAGGCCAGAAATCTCTTTGCCGCATACATGACATAGAAGTGTCGCTAGCGATAACTAACGAAATTGTAAAAATACAGATTGAGCATATAATCCGAAAAAACTTATACCAAAAAGAAAATGTATTATTATGATACATTCCGAAAACGTGAAGACAACGAGTTGGTTGGTTTAGGCCTCATTTGGTCATGAAAATAATAATTTTTTGGAATTGGAGGTGGAGCGTTGAAGTTGAAGTTGGTGTTGCGTTTGATCATGAATATAAATTGGAGTTGCTTTTGAAATTTTGTGAGAGAAATAAAAATGAAAAAACTGAAATAATTTTGATGATCAAACACTACCATTTTCGAAAAAATTGAAAAATTTCATCGCCAAACGCCTACTTAAAATCATTACAACTAATTTTGGTGTTTATTGTATTATGTATACCGGAATTATTTTCAAATTTGGCATCGTTTTTATCTTTTGTTTGGTTGTTTTGATTTTAGGTATAAATATATTTTATGCCAAAGTTTTGGCATAGTATAATATCATATCACAACGATGATAATGATCTGAAGATTTCCATACAGCTCTGTTTTGGTTTTCTAAATTATTTCTTTTGCTCAAAGACCTCATTATATATGTCGTATTATAAGTTGTGACTTTGTTCTCACTTTGAAAATATTTTGTAAGTATTTTTGGATTGAAAATGAATTCTAGCGTAAACTTGATATATCAAATTATTGATGAGGAAGAGTATGATCATACTAAATTTGTTTCACTTGCTTGTGTTAATCATTGACGCAGATTTCTCAAGAAAGTCTTATTTCTTTTAGTTTAGAATTGAGTCTGTGAATTGTTTATCTTTGTAAGCATGTTTAACTCTTGGCCATGTTTGGTAGGGAAAAGTTTTTACTTTGTTCGAACTAAAAAAAGATATATGGTGTATGTATGACACAAATATATTTTTTTCATATATATATATATATATATATATATATATATTATAATTTAGAGTTACATTTTTTGTTCTTGCATATACTATTTTTTTAGTGTGATACTTTTAAAAAACACAAATATTTAACTTCATATAATAATATTATTATTTATAAAAATAAGTTTTAATTCTAGTTAATAGGACGGTAGTCATTTTTCTTATAATACTTTAAGTTGGATATTGTTGTAAAACTTTATTTATTAATATGAACTTTAAGTCGATTAATTCAAGTTTTAAAATATTTCTGATAAAAACTAGATGAATTTCTCTTTATTTCTTTCTTTTTTTATATAATTTTTTTGTAATATCCACTATTATTTTAAGTAAAGCTAAAATCATAAAATTTACTATTAAAAATTTTTATGAACTTAAATTTTAGAAACTTAAAGCAAACAATTTACCAGCAACACCCTTCAGCCGCCCTGCCTCTCGTCCTAGTTCTAAAAATAAATTTGCAGCCTTTTCCTTTTTATATTAATTTTCCTTGTGGAAAAGTCTTGTCATAGCAGTGATTATAATATCGTAAGTTGGAATGGAGAAAAGAAATAAGTAGCTTTGCAAAAATATACACCAAAAAAAATACTCTGATGAGCATATTAACTATATTATCCTTGTAATCTTTGCGAAATCAGCTCACTGACTTTCAAAATCTTTAACTACCAAATGGATTAAATTTTGTTTAGTCAGATCAGAAGTTCAAGATCTCCTATATTTTTATTTAACTTTCTCCTCCATGGATTCAAGTATTCATATGACTAGTACTCGTGATAGTTTGGGTCTAAGGGAACAATTGTGTAATAAATTTGAATGGATGGTTTGATGATCATTTCAAGTTTAAGGCAAAACAAAACAATTAATAAAATAAACAAGTAGATGTAAAAATAACTCTTCAAAAGATGATTTGTGTTGGGGCTTCATCTATATCGCGCACAAGAGAAAGGATGAGTCGTTGATCCATTTTGTCTAGAAGCCATTTGGATTTACACCCGGTGCCCAGTATCCGTATGGAGTATCGGACTCCCGATTAATTCGAAGCGCGCATTGCAGGACCCATTTCGGGGTAACGCTTTCAGGGTAACGCTCCCAAAAGGATTTTTTTCTCCATGCCCCGAGACCTCCAATGGAAGGCGAGCCGTGGAGTAACTGGTAAAGTTGCTGCCATGTGACCAGGAGGTCACGGGTTCAAGCCTTGAAAACAGCCTCTGGCAGAAATGCAAGGTAAGACTGTGTATGATACACCCTTGTGGTGGGGCCCTTCTCCAAACACCGCGCAAGCGGTAGCTTTATTGCATCGGGCTGCCCTTGCTTTTGCCCGAGACCTCCAATTAGGGATGAAGTAGTCCCACCACTACACGACAATCCATGTTCGTCTCGCAGCCAACTCTCTTGTGTGCACTAGTCCAATCCTTTTTCTTGCTCTTTCTTAGCTCACTTGAAGGACAAAATTTATAAAGTAAAAAAAAAAGAAACTTTTCCACATCCATGGACACCTCCACTTTCTTTTTAGATGCCTAGCTGCTAGTTTCATCCAACAGGGAATGCATATATTACAATTAAGTAGTCATTTCATTTAAGTTTGTTTGTCTTTATTTTTTTTTAGTTCATTTATAAAAGAATAGTCCTTTTCTTTTTTGACAGCTCTTAACTTTAACTTTCTTCATAATTGTCTAATATCATAAAATTAAAAATATTTTGATACGTTCTATCCACCTTTAATTTAAGACTGCATGTCAAAATAGAAAAAAACAAATTAATCTGGATGGAGTGGTATCTAAAGGAGTGTATGAGTGCCATGGCCACTTGATTCAGTTCAAGTTTCAAAAGATATACATGCCGAAAGCAAAATAAAGGAAAGTTTCTAAATTTGGTTGGACATTTCATTCTTAGCTTTGCCTCTTTTTTGTTTGCTGCTCCAAATTTAGACGACCTAATCTATACCGATTCGTTGAATTTACTATCCTTTTATAATATCTCAACCTTGTTATTCATTTCCATACAATGAACCATCTTTCAATCTTTATCCATTACCTAATGTTCTAGTACGTAATTCCCAATAGTATTAATTACATCTTAATCAACCCCTCAAATTTGATATTAATTAATCACAAATATCTCCCCTTTGACGGATTTTGGTTTTTGTATTTGGATGAGAATCAATCAATCAATTGATCAACTCATATCCAATCCTAAATTAGTTGAATTCTTATGATCAGAATACGAGAAAGAAAGGGCTTAAACTCAATTTTATGTGGCTTAATCTTATCTAATCTAATTAAATACTCAATTAGTCGTCCTGAACCTAATCTTTGTTAGTATATGTTAGTATTTTTTTTAACACAAGATAATGTTGTTAGTATCAACGTCAATAATTTGGACATTCGTAGGAATCAAAGGAAGCCACGTGAGTGTTTCCCATTGTGGCTACTTGTCGGTGTGGATGAAACATGGCCCACTTTCAGTCTTAGCTGAAAGTCTACAGTCAATTTTCTCTGTGTGTGTGTGTGTGTGTTTTAGGAGTATTTGTTTATAATAAAAAAGTTGGGTTAAGTTTTACGTTTTGGAGAAGGCACCAATTACAACTCCTAGTGTGGAAAGTTTGGTTATTTCTTTATCTGTATTGGCTGCAGAGTCTTATTTACCGCTTCTCAATGCCAACAGATTGCCAGGACGATAGATGTTGACACGATAATTGTGTTCAAATCATATTATTTTATTGTTTAGATACATGAGATAGTCATATATAAGAATAATATATGGCCTTAAGAGTATGCAAAAGTTTTTGGCTAAGTTGGACTTTTATTGCCATCCATTAGCAAAAAGAAGTTCACGGATTTGGCTAGTGAAGAAAAAAAGTAGTAAGTTCGTATATGAAGAAAGTAACGTGTGAAAAATATTAGAAAAATAAGAATCAACTCTATTTATGAGATTAAATATTTAGACGAGATAACTATGCGTTTTAATATCATCGAATAAAGATTGTTTCAATTGGACATATCAAACTATCTTTCGATGCAAAACATGTCTTATGTTACTCCATTCATGCCAATTTACGTGTCGTAGTTATTGTTTGATGAATCATAGATTCTTTTTCATATATTTTTTTTTTTTTGAAAATACTTTTTAAGTATTTTGAATCGTTAATTATTGTATGACCTATCGTACCTTTTATGTAGTTCTTCTACATATGTAATATTTTTTATTTCAAATAATTCAACATTTTGTAAACGAATTTATGACAAACGTTAGTCAATTTGACGATCATACTTCGAATCAAGCCACGTAAATTGAAACAAAAATAGTCATATAATTGATGAAAGTTAAAATAAAACTCAAGTGATCAAGCATTTTACCTTCAATCTTTTAACTTGGTAATTCGAGTCATGAGAGATGATAAGTGACTAGTGATAATCCGTATTAATTGAGCAAAGTTAAAAGAAAACATGAAGATAGAAAAAGAAAGATTCAGTGGAACTCATTATAAAATGTACTTACACACCATAAAGATAGAATTACAATTATTGTCCCCTCATAAAGGTGGCTTTACTAGACGAAGAAAAGGTCAATTAAGTCCACATAAACAACTTTTTTCATTCCTAATGAAGGAGCAGTACATAAAAGCAATTTTCCAATAGGTTCGTACGACTGAAGTTTCCAATATGTGAACCATCTCCATGTGGGTCACTACTCATTAATCAAGTACTTTAATTAGCACACTTTGGCGATTATGTGAAGAGGATTAGACAATAATGTAGGGATAATTATCTGTTACGAATTGTTAATTAAGAAACATTAGTAATGGATAATAAGGAATCTTGAATCTAATATATTGTAATATATACTCCAGCAGTACTAAATAAACGTGATTACGTGTGAATGAATATAATTGACGGCTCTCTCCAACTATTGCTCCATTTTTATATTTTAGGCTTACAAATACACTTTTTACGACTTCGAGAACTACTATGATTTGTAGCATTCGGAAAAAAAGTTCATGCTCACCAAACCGCACACCAAAAAATAGAGAAAGAGATGAAACAATAAAAGGACTGACTTGAAGATAAAACTTCTGATTTTGGTATGGACAAAAACATTTTCCAAGTATTTTTCAATTTTCTCATTTTATAGTTAGTTGAAATGTTTTTCTTTTGGAAGATAACAACAGGGTGATCTTATAACTAGGGTCTTGGAAGGGTGAGATATGTAAACAGACCTTTTACTATCTTATATACTTAGAATAGAGATGTTATTTAAATTCTTTAAAAGATAGAGCAATTATTTTGTTAGATCAAATACATATAAAACAATTAGTTTCATAAATGACGTTCAATGCTGTCCCCTTCCAAAACACCACTCCACACAGCAATGACAGAGTCAGACTTTTGATTAAGGGTGTTCATATTTTTTTTCGGCAAAGAACTATTTAAAAAAAACGAAAATAAAGCACTGCTGCACCTGCCAAGGTTCAAACCTGGATTGTTGATGCGGAAATGCACACTCTTGACCACTGGACTATGCTTCTCTAGCTTGTCAAGGGTGTGCAACAACATGTATATAACCATAAATATCTATATTTAACCTAAACTCAAAAAAAATTTCTGACGAAGGGTGTTCATCTGACCACCCTTCGTTGGTTGTGGCTCCGCCACTGCCACACAGCTGTCAATGGCCACAATTTATTTCCACTCTACTATTTTTCGAGATTACATATAAATTTTCTTGAAATAGTACTCATTTACCAAATATCTGAAATTTAAGTAAGAGGCACTTATTTTTTGAACGAAAAATGTATGAATATATCCCTGAATTTTGATAAATGATACAGATATACCCTTCATCATACTTTAGGCATAAATATACTCTTACTGTTCATGAAAAGGTATATATATATATATATATATATACCCCTGAACTTTGATAAATGGTACAGATATACTTTCCGTTATATTTTAGGTACAAATATACACTCCTGCGTTAATGAAAATGTACATATATACCCTTCTCACTAACGGAAGGACATGTTTCACAATCTTGTTCATTTGGCCTTTTTAAAATTTAACTTATCCCAATCGCAACCCAAACTAATTCTAATTTAACCCATAACTCGATCCAAATAATAACTCAAACTCAACCCAGTCAAATAGAAAGAGAAAGAGAATGAATATGCGTGAATAGAGATACATCTTGAAGGTTCGATTAGACCGGATTGGATTTGGGTTATTATTTGAATCGATTTGTTGGTTAAATTAAAATTATTTTCGGGTAGGATGAGAATAAATTAAATTTAAAAAGGTAAATGAACAAGATTGTGACACGTGTCGCGTATATATGCACCTTTTCATTAACGACGAGAGTATATTTGTATTTAAAGTATGACGGAGGATATAGTTATACCATTTATTAAAGTTACAAAGGTATATTTATATGTAAAGTGTGACGGGGGATATATCTGTACCATTTATTAAAGTTTAGGGATATATATATATTTTTTTTTCATTAAGGACAAGAGTATATTTACTTATACCTAAAGTATGATGGAAGGTATATTTGTACCATTTATTAAAATTATGGGATATATTTGTACCTTTTTTGTTTTTTTTCTGAAAAACATTTCTCTTTACTACTAAATACATCCTTGAGGGGATCGATTTTTGAAGGTTATTCAAGTACTACACCGCCCACAAAGACTTTTTATTATAAACTTTATTATTTTATCAAGTGTAAATAGAAGAAGAGAATCAATGGAAACTGGTAAGAGTATACGTGAGTATTAGGAAGTGTAGGTTATATGTGGTCATAAAGTAAATAAAAGAGTACAAGAGTGTGAGACAGATGTAAGCCATGTGCATGGTGCAGCATGATATGATTGAATTTAATTTCTTGGTCTTAAAGATACACTTCCATATATATGATCATTGATCAATATATATAGCACAAGAAGCTAATTAAAATATTTCTTCCTGTTAAAGGACCAAACTGTTTTTATTTTTCACTTCTATGATTAGTGATTGGTCTTGCAAGATTTATACGCTGTACCTAAACATACTAGTATAATTAATTGAACCTTTTTGCGACTGTCTCAGCAGTAATTTCGCAGTTGACATTGATGAACTTTCTTGACAATTTCGTAAAAATAATTAGGCTAACTGTGAAACTCGTTTTCTATAATGTTTTAATTATTCCACCAAGAAGATAAACCTCGAAAATATTGTCAAGACTTTGAATTTCATTAACTTGTTGCCATTGCAAAATTATGAAGTATCATTTGTTTCAAAATAATTGTCACATTTTGCGTTTTGACGGTTAATTTAACTAATTTTTAAAGTTAAATTGATTTGATATTTTAAAATTATATTTAGATATTAAAAAATTATTCCAAAAGAACTACTACCTCCATTTAGAAAAGAATGACCTAATTTGACTTGGTACTAAATCTTGTGATCCTAAATTAAAATTATCTCAAATGTACAAAAATGTTCTTTAATCTCGTGGTCATAAATCTGTCACGTGAAAAGTTGAAGCTAATGTATTACCAAAAGAAAGGAGATTTTTTTTAACAGATTAAAAAGAAAAGCAGATTATTTTTTTTTTAAATGAAGAAAGTACTTAAATTGTAATTTTTCTCATACCAATTTGACGTCGTTTAAAACTCATCTTGTTTGTCTTTCAAAAACAAAAATTATAGCAAGTATTTTGGAACGAGCGAGTAGATTATATTAGCTAAACAAATGACAACTAACAGAGCAATTTTCCAGCCCGTTTGAATTTCCAGTGTTACCTAATGGCATACACATATGGTTACGCCATTTTTCATTTTAATTAAATCATTAAAATTGGAGTTGAAATATGAAAGCAGAAAGTATGGAGATAAGGAGGTGCTTTTGGTCAACTTCAACACGAAAGCGACGATTTTTTTGTTAATAAAAACTAAAGCCAAAAACTGCCCAACTCAAGTTGATTTTTAGAGATTTAATTAATTTTTTTTTTAAATTATTTGTGTGATAACAAACTACTATTAAGAGACCTGGTGTTCCTCCTTAGCTACACTTTTATCTGAATACCAATTATCTTTCTACTATAAGCTTTCTTGTTTTCTTCCCTTAGCCCCACTGACCCTTTGTGCATATTTTTTCACTTCTTCATATAATTCTCCTCTTCAATTGCTTTCAATCATCAGATTATTTGTAAGAATCCAAAGGCTCCCTTTTCTTCTATTTATTTATTATTACAATTTGGAGTAAGGAAGTATGGAAACTATGTGTGGATTTGGTGGGCAGGAAGAAGAAATGGAATTGCCTCCTGGTTTTCGATTTCATCCAACAGATGAAGAGCTTATTACACACTATTTAGCACCAAAGGTTCTTGATAGTAGCTTTTGTGCTAGAGCTATTGGTGAGGTGGATTTGAACAAAGTTGAACCATGGGATTTGCCATGTAAGTTTTCTTGAATTTGAAGTCGAGTCTTGTGTAGAAAAAAGGGCTAATTATTGCGTTGATTTATTTTTTGAATTGTGTAGGGAGGGCAAAAATGGGTGAGAAAGAATGGTACTTCTTTTGTATCAGGGACAAGAAATATCCAACAGGGCAGAGAACAAACAGAGCCACAGAAGCAGGGTATTGGAAGGCAACAGGCAAAGATAGAGAAATATTCAAGTCAAAAACACTTGTTGGTATGAAGAAAACACTTGTTTTCTACAAAGGAAGAGCGCCCAGAGGTGAAAAAACCAATTGGGTGATGCATGAATATAGATTAGATGGCAAATATTCAGTCCACAATCTCCCCAAAACTGCTAAGGTAAAACCAAGAACCATTCAATACTTCCCTCTTGTATTCAGGATTTAATCTTTATGTGTTATATTCCCATATTCTTGCAGAATGAATGTGTGATTTGTAGAATTTTCAAGAAGAGTTCAGGTGGGAAAAAGATACCTATCTCAAATCTCATAAGAAGCAACAATATGACCGATAATTTGAGGTCTTCAAATTTGCCACCATTAACGAACATGTCACCATACAACAATAATATTAAGATTACAACAACAGCTCGAAGTAGTGGAGAGACATGTAATTCACATGTGACCTGCTTCTCCGATTCAGTGGAGGACCAAAAACCTCAAACACATCATCATCATCCTCAGCCTCTGTCTTGTTCGCCTGTTTCTGTCGAATTCCCAAAAGACCCTTCAAATGTGCCAAACCAATCCATGTCCTACATCGATAATTTCCAGTACGCTGATTCTGGATTGATGCAAGATAACTCTATAATGAGGCTTTTGCTAGACAACAATTATGGGTCAGAATCAAAACAGAATTTGAGAGGTTACGAGGATCATGACTTCAATATCACTTCAACTGGCCCAGTGGACATCGATTGTCTCTGGAATTATTGAAATTTGAGAGCTGGACAAAACATTTAGTAGGGACTAGTTAAGGCTTGAAAAATGAAATAGAAATAGAAATGGAGAAGGGGAAAAAAAAATAATAGATTGAATGTGGGACAGAGGATTTGTGCTGATTATTCCCAGATATTATTTAGATCAGTTGCAGTAGTAGTACTCTGTTGTGTATAGATTTGTCTCGATTCGAAATAATACACAAGTTAATTGGTTTGTTAATATTATTACAATGAAGTTTAATGTAAATCATCTCCTACTTGAATGATTGATTGGTTTGTTTTCATTGCATCAAAAACTAACTTGTCCAACTAATCTGAATTCACTTTGAATTAATTCATCGGGGACGGAATGAGCATTCCTATCGAGAGTTTCTTTATTTTTCATAGCTCAAATTCGAGATGCGTAAAGCATCTTTATTTCTTGATGTTGTCATTAAGTACTTGGCAATAGAAAAATGTGATTGTCATGCTATCAAAAATCTCAGTTAGTTAGGATGATTCAGATATTTTTTTAACGTATTAGTTAGATTAGTTGGTATGTGATTGCATCATTTGTTGAAGTTTGTGGGTTGCACCATCTTACAGCAGTAGCTCAGTCTTGCATCACATACACACACAGGAGGATTCGTATGTGAACTCTCTGCCATTCCTACTGTTAGGCTACCAACCCAGTTTTATGGCTTATCTTCCGTGACAGAGCCAAGTGGATGGGAGGGGTTCATCTAAATAATAATAGATATTAATTTTTTTTAAAAGTTTTTTCGCATGTTATTTTTTTTTATTATTATTATTAGTTTTTTGAACTGCTTATTGAAAAACATGACCACGAGCCACTTATCTTACCAATTACAAACCTATTGTTGGAGAGAAAGAAAATCATAAATAGCAATTGACTTTTTCTATTTTGCAATTACACAAACGCCATATTCCATATTTGACAATATCGTTTTTTACCGGGCCATTTTCGTCTATATTTATCAGGATAAGAAAATTTACGAAAAAAAATTCGAATTTTGTACACTAACAATGTCTTTTTTTATATATATATAATTAAACTTTAGAAACCTATAAAAGTATGTGCAATAACCGTCTGTAATAAATCTAATTGGTAACCTAGAAAGTACTTTAGTAAATAACCTACTATACTGTGAAAAACATCTGTAAGAACTTTCAAAGTAAGTGACTTTTATCTGAAGAACAAAACTACAACTTACAGTACTTCTCATTTATTGAATCCTGATGAATATCTTTTTGCAGGAAAAAAAAAGTCCAATAGGGACCAACTTAGCTTTAACAGATTAGTGGACCCTTGATTAACCAAAAAAAATAATTATTAGGAGAGTACCTATATTACTCGACTCTTGAAATATTGACGGATGCGTATTCAATACTTCAAAACTAATATATTTTTTCAAAAATTTGACACGAATGGAACAATTTTTTTTCAAGTTCAAGCAACATAGGAGAATAGGACCAAAGTTTGATCTCGTGATAGCAAAATGATTGCTTTTTTGGCTAATTTCAAGTCTGTTATTACTAATTATGAATATTCTCACTCTCCCCACGGATTCAGGAATTTAACTAAACAATTTTATAAAATTCTGAATTCAACATCCTTTTAAAATTATGAGTTCAAACTATAATAATACTTATGTTCCGTATTTTTTAGTAAAAATATTTGGTTCAGTTAAACATGTAACACCAAGCTGTAATTTTTCCGCCACGGACTCCACACGTGACAACTCTAAATAGTCTTGATATAAATTTTTAATTTTCCATGCTTCAAGTTGTTAAATACTTAAATTAAATTGATTAAACTAGGATAGGTATAAAATTAGGAGTCTAGTACCCTGAGCTTAAAAATTCAACTATACTGTGCTCATAGGGCATTAAAAAATTTAAATTCATATAGGATTTTAAAAAAAATAAATTATTGTTCTAGTCAGTTGGAGGAATATTTATTGCGATCCCGATGCAAATGGTCTTCTGCACTTATTTTATTCTTGGATCTTTGAATTTTTTTTGTAATTTAATTTTTTTAAATAATTGATTGGGAAAATGATGATTTGACTCCATTAATTTTAGTAGTGCTGCTGGATCTTTTTATGAAGAAATATAGTACAATTCTGGAGCATTTTAATTTTTGTTTGTGTTTAAGAAGTTTAATGAATATAGATATAACCTTTTTTACTTATTTTTTAGCAGTTAGATTAAAAAATTTCAAAGCATTGTTGTCGAATTTTATGTAGTTTAATTTGATCATCAAAGAAGACGAGGGGGTTTATTGATTTTTGAATGTTTTGAATTGAATCAAATTATTGGGATTGTATTAAAATGATTGAATATAAAATTTGGAGTCCTTGATCAACTTGGATCAATTTTGAAGTAAAAATATGCAGGTGAAAGTTATGTGGAATAAAATTTGTGAACAACTTATTTCAAAGTTACGATACAATTTTGTATTGAATTCTTGGTGATCTATCACGACTCAAAGCAAGCGTATCGATCATTGACTTTTGGTGATTCGTCAGAAAAATATGTACTAAATCCTTAGTGATTGTTCGGACTCGTGACAGACTTGTTTATCAAAAAATTTTAGTGATTCGCCATTATAATTAATACTAAATCCTCATGATTCGCTAAGACAATTTGAACTAAACTTCTTTATAATCGCCATGAGTTGCATCCATTCTAACTTCTAGCAATCTACAAAACTTTGCACCCAAAGTCATGTATATATTGGCTACAGGCTTTCTTTCTAATTATCTTTTTGTGAAGTGAATTTGGAGAATGTTGGAGCTAATCCGACATAGATTAAATAAGTTTGGAAAATTAAATAATCTAAGCAATTAGAAATTACTTGTAGACTACTATATATGTCACAATTTTTCACATCACAAGTGACAAATAAAAATGAACTAAGTAAGTTAGCCAAATGGCAAAATATCTTTCTCATCAAATATGTAAGAGCTTTTGAAAAGAGCCTGTAACAGTTTTAAATTAGACTTTAATTAACGTTCAAGTTTTTTCATTATATACATTTTAACGCAATAATTGTATATCTTATTTTTAAGAAATTACTAGATCTAACAAAAATATATGTTTTCCACTTCATATTTTTCCGTGACTCAAAAAATTGCCTATTGCTTAAATGGTCAAAGTCTTTCATAATATTATACCATCTATGAGAGAGTTAAAAATCTACCGTCCATTCCAACATTAATATTTGTAAAATGTCAATTAGAATGATAACATATAAAATATCTTTTTAATAATGAATTGTGTAGGAAAGAAGAAGAAGTTTCGATTTTAAGTATTTATTAATTACTTGGATCGGAAGAATAGAACTTGGTCTATTTAATTCTTTGTTTCAAACTTAATATAGTTTATTTGTAACTTTCAAAATTATTAGCTCAATCGATTTATTTATTTGCTAAGTGAGATACGCGCTTTCAGAATAATCATGTTTTTGAATAGATTTATCATACATCATTAAGTCATGGATTATGTGGCACGAAGTTGAGAATTTACCAAAACATACCAATTATATTCTTTATTTATTTTTTTTGTTTAATTCTCACTCTGTCACTCAATGATTTGGTCAAATTCCTACTTTTATGATTGATGTTACTCATTTTTAATATTTCTTTGTTTCTCAATTATCAACATATTGAACCTCCATCCCTTTTGGAAAATAAAAATTTATAAAAGAAAGAAAAGCTGGCCATTGCTGATGTATATGTGAGTTGAATATACTTGATCAAATATGTAATATTGTCTGAGTTTAAAACTAAAAGTTGAAAATCTCATTATCGTTATTCTCTATTCAATTCTAAAATCCTTTTCTTGAATTATTTCCACATGTTAAATATTTCAATTGCAGCTCCAACCAATATGACTAAGTGTAATCATTTTTTTGTTTTTTAGTATAAGGTCAGAGAAGGAATGGAACATCAAACGTGGAAGTACCAATACATGGGTTTCCATATAGTATATGATTTTAACTAAAGGGAAAAGACAATACAAGAGAGACAAAGCAGCATTATATTCTGCGAATTTACGTCATTTGTCTTTGGTTTCGTGGTAATTTGTCTTTTGCTCCAACAACTAATAACAATGTTCGACTAATGTCATGGTTTCTCCAATTTATCCTCCTCCGATTCGATTTGAATGCAAGATTTAGAGTTTATGAATTTTTATAACAATTTTAGGTTTATATACAATAATAATTAAGTTTATAAAGTTAAAATAAAAATTAATAATTTCAATAAGTCGTCAAATTTTAAATCTTTCTTAATTGAGGATCATGATTTGACATTTATAGGCTACGAGAATGTTTTTGTGTTAATATAAAGAAATAACTAGATTCATAGAGTCTAAACAAAGATAACTAGTTTTCATAAGTCTTAAAATCTCAATTCTATTTCAATTGAGAATGACGTATATAAATCAAGAGGATGTTGTATAATATATCGTTATCTTGACTACTTAATAGACACACTCTTGAAACGATGAAATTAAAGAGAGTTGATTCTCAAATAGTCCTCAACTAGACACTTTTTTGTGAAAATGTATATTAAAAAAATGATAACTTCGTGAGATAACAACTATTAGGTGAATGATCATTTTGAGAAATCAATCAGATTAAAGAATGTGCGGATAAAAACAAGCATAGAAACCTTAAGGATTGTAATGAAGTGGTAAGTACTCATATATTTTTAATCAAATGTCTCGAGTTCGAGTCCCCTTGATATAGAGTCACATTTGTTAGGAAGCGCTTTACAGCTTACTCCCTCCTCCTCCCCCTCCCTAAAATGTGAAATTTTTTAATATAAATCTAAATTAATTAGACTTTAATGGAAATATCCGACATCTAATAAAAAAAAATATATAGGAGTAACTGAAAACAGAAATAGGAAATGTTATAGAGGACACATATTGGGGAAGAAGACAAAAGTTTAAAAAGATGATAATGTTAAGTAGTAACAAACGCTGAGACGACAGCATTGGGCTGGCCTACAGGCCCACAAAAGAATGAGCCCACCTTCCTTCTTTGTTCGATTCCTCAACAGCTCAACGGAAAACGTCACAAGTAGGCCCATACATCTACTAATCCATTGACACGTACTATAACAATTCCATATTGTGTGGCCCACATGGGTCTTTTCGTGACACGTCAGCTTAGTTTTCACCCAATTATTGTCCCTTTGCTCATTGGACCACGTGACCCAATTCAAGTCTACTAGAAAGTAATACTCCCTCCTATTTTTCTTTTTAACCCGATTAAAGAAAAAAAAAATAAAAATATTCTACATGACATGTTGAAATTATAATATTAAAAAATATTTTGATATATTTAACATATATTTAATTTAATATCATAAGATTAAAAATTTATTTTTAAAAAATGATCATTTTTTATAAAACAATTCTTTATTTAATTTTTCACATGACATATTTAAGATCACAAGATTATAAATCTTTTTGATATACTTAAAATAATATATTTAATTTAGTACCACAAAATTTAAAAAATTATTTTAAATTTTTTAAAGTTCATGCTAAGATAAAACAAATCATTTTTTTTTTAAATACGGAGAATAATTCAAAATACCACCTAATAGTTGAAGTTCAATAATTATAACTCAACATGTACTTAGTTTAAACCCCGTCAAAATCTTTGGTTAGATTCAAATATTACATAAATATAGCTATTAAGATTGATAAAATATTAAATGCTTAAGTCATCGACAAACACTTATAGTTGTTTCGAAAATTCTCTTAAACCCCTCAATTAAGACGTGTACCTATCAGATTCCTTACGCACCCGAATTTGATTCAATCAGATCTTTTTTGCCTACATGGCACTCCGCATGTTTTCCTCTCAATAGGAACGTGTGAGTAGGTATTTTTTAACTAAATCACGAATGAAAACGTGTCAAGTGGCACTGAGAACCCCAAAAAAATATTAATAATTTTTTTATTTTTTTTAAAGAGGCTCCCACCCAGCCACCCCATCTGATACTCCCTCTTCATCTTCTTCTCCCACTCTTCTTCCTCCTTTTTTTTCTTAAACTTAATTCTCTTATCATTTTTTCTACTTTTTCTCCCTTTTTGTTCTTAGTTTTGAATTTGTTTGAATTTGATTTGAATTTTTTTTTTCTTAGTTCGATCCTTTTCTTAATTCTCCCCCACCATTAGTTTGTCGAAAAAAATGAATGTTTGCCGGAAAAAATGGAAGTTTACCAAAAAAAATGAAAGTTTGTCGGAAAAAAGTAAATTCATTTTTTTTCCATAAATCAACAAAATTATAAATTTAATTCAAAAAGAAAAATCAAAATGCTATTTTCATAAATCAATAAGCTATTCATCTTCCTTAATCCATTTTGAGTTTTCTCCATCTCATTTGTCATTGTAGAAGAGGTAGAATTTTATCGGAAAAAATGGAGCTACGTCGGAGGATTTTTTAGTACAAGATGAAGAAGAGGAGGAAGGGGGGGGGGGGGGGGGGGGTGGGGGTGTTTTGTTTTTTTTCTTTTAAAAAAAAAGAAAAGGGAAAAGAGTAGGGTGTGAGGCGCGCGGGGGGGGGGGGGTATTTATTTTTTTATTTTTTTAAAAAAGTTATAGTTCTTTTTTAATTATAATTTAATTAGTTCTGAAATATTTTTTAATTATTTTTGAATTCAATGTCAAGTGTCACTTTTAATTCGTTGTTTATGCCACGTAACACGAGTGTGTTATACTCTCTATATACCTTTTGCTGATTGTGTAAAATAGGTCTGATTGGATCAAAATTTGGGTGGATTAGGGGTCTGATAGGTACAAGTCTTAATTGAGGGTCTAAATGAATTTTTGGGACAACTTTAAGCGTCTGTCGATGACTTAAGCCAATATTAAACTATGATTTAATGTCTACATCTAATAATTTTTTTTGCAAGATTTTGAGGTCACTTAGTTTAATTTTTACTTCGTGATATAAAAGTCCATAAAACTAAGAAAAATAAATAAATAAACGCACAATATTCATAAACAATTATAGAAAAAGAGTGGTTGAAACATAACCGAGTTTTGAACTTGTAGTTATATTACAACTAAGGGACAAAATTGGTTCACATCAATTAGCACATAGTGATGGAGTTGAGAGTTATTCGGAGAAAATGAGCGATGGAGAGCATGGGCCGACGTATTAAATGGGCCCACATTCTACTATTATTCTGGCCCATAACAATTGGCTGCCTAAACAAGAAGGAACAGACAATCATATGTATGCTTTTCGATAAGTTTCTACTTCAAAAATATCACTCCATCATTCATTTGTTTGTTTGTTTGATTCTTTGTTCAGTATTTATATTTTCTTTTTTAAATACACTTTGCAAAATTATAAGAAAACCTTGGGTAACCACATTCGTCCCTACTATACACGTGTTTCTAGTTCCCACCTTACTTTTTTTACTATTATTCCCCGCTCCTATATGATATTGCAATTAAGTAATTCAACTAAACACAGAATAAATTAATTTCACGTTTTATCTCAAAATTATTATCTTTATTCGGAATACAGAATGACCTTTGTATGAAATTTAGAATGGTACGAAATATGGGTAATGTGATGTAACAAAAACCAGCTTATAAACTCCTCTTATTTCAACCATGAAAAGAAAATTACAACCCAAACTCTGTTTTGTCTTCGGCTACCTAAAACATCCTCTCTACTTCCCTCTTAAGGTAGTAGTAAGGTATGTTGTTGTTGTTGTATAATTTCCATTTTTTTTGTAATTTCTTGCATGCAAGATTGTCCCGGCAAGGATTGGGCTCAACTGAGCCCAATATGTAGTACAACCCACGCCCACACGTTGTTCAATGAGTCTGAATAATGGGCTGCAGTACTGGACTAGAAACTCAGAAAACGTAACGGATCGAACATAAATTTTGAGTCCAAGACATTAGGTCCCATGCCTTACTTCAATAGAGTTTCAGGAGCAAGTTACATATTTGACCGATCGATTAAAAATAATTATATTTGGTAGCAAATATATAAAAGATATAAACAATTTTGTATTTAAATACGGGTAAAAATCATTCCCCCTCGAGTTTACTTTAAAAATCAAACCCCCTCTCTACTTTGAATAATAAGCATTTTCCCTCTTTTACCTTGACAATGTCTATTTTAACATTGGCATTAACAATATCTTCTTATAGTATATATTATTTATTTCTGTCAAGTATTTATATAGTTTTATTTAGTTTTTTTAGTTTAACCATTTTATTGAACTTGTCACAAAAGCTAATGTTATTTTTTATGATTGTTATTTTAGTGGAATAACGCGCAAGTATTTTACGTCTTCCTTAAAAGGAGTACAAAAATATTCTGATACTTGACAGTCAGATCAGCAAAAATGAGTTTAGGTGATAATAGGCCCTCTTAAAGTTAAGTGTGTCAGAGCAACTTCAGATATAGTTTAGGGGTACCTTATACCTTATCTCTTATTTTACATGCATACATTAGTTCTTTTTTACTTGTCACTTTTCGTTTTTTCAGGTCAATCGGCATAAATTTTGACAAATATTTTAAGGTATATTTTTTCATTTTATTAATATGAAGAAGGATTGCAACTTATAGCATGTTTCATATATTTTCTGATTATCTAAATTTTAAATTTAAATATTAAATTATACATCTTAAATTGTTGGTCAAAGTTCATGCGGGTTACCTCAAAAAGCAAAACAGTGACAAATAAAAGTGAACAGAGAGAGTATATATTTATAATATAAGTAAACTTTTGAATTAACTTAGTATAAAATATATATCCATTTTTGTTATATGTTATTATCTTACATAAAATTTTACAACCGTGAAACTGTGAAATCTGAATTCTTTATCTCAATCGATAGATTATACCAGTAAGGCAAAAATATTGAGGAAATCAGATTATGACTTGACAAGGATATATATGATGCTACTTCAAATTATAGAGTAGCTAATTAAGGAAATAGCTAGGGAGCAGAGAAAGAGAGCTACTCAGTTTCGATTATCAATCATGTTTCAAAAATGTCATTAAAAAGTGAAAACATATATAAATGATTGATCCTGAATTTCTAAAAGCTCATTACTGGCCACTTCATTTTTATTGATAAATAAGAATATATTTTGATCTTCATGTTATTTTTCTATAACCATAAGTTTCATATTTATTGGAAGTTCGTCATTATAACCTTAATTCCCCCAACGCCCAACCCATGTGAATGTGGGAGTTAAAGGGAAAATTAAGACAATATGCATGGTGGTTTAGTTTGTAAATGTTACAAAAGAAGCTAGGTGCATACTATAGCTACTTCTATACAATCCACTTTACTCCAAGAAGTAAATTACATTCATCGTATACTAATTACCTGTCTTATGTGAATTTGAATGAATTGTTCTACTAAATAAATACTTATAACATTGAGTAAAAAGTCGAAAATAGTATTAATCATTTTCAATATTTGCTACGCTTTTCAAAATGTTCAAAATAATGTCATGTTACAGACAGTGAAAGTGTTACCACCAAACATAAAGGACTCCAATCAAGAAGAATAAGTGAAAAGTTTTTCTTATTGGAAGATAAGTGTTTTGACACTAAATTCTTGAAGAAAAAGAGCAAACACTAGCTAGCAGTCATTTAATGATCAAGGTTGGGGATTTGTTTCTACTGTAGCTATAGTGATTCAAAAAATAGAACAATAACATATATATAATAAAAATTCTTTCCTAGCGTGATAAGTCTTTTTCAAATTAATTACTACCTCTATTACACATATGTGATATTCTTTTCTTTTGAGTCGGTTACAAAACAATGATATATTTATATATACTTAATAATAATCTGACTTTAAAGTTCTCATTTTTAATCCATAGTGAAATAATTTACAATTATAAAAATACCTATGATTTATTTGAATCACATATATTCTTATACTTTTTTTTTTCAGAAACATCTTTACGTAAATTGGGACAAGGAAGTAATAATTTATGGTAATCTATGTGGACCACAAGTTTTAAGTTTATTGGAAGGTGTTTATTAACCTTCCCCTACCCCATGTGGAAGTTAAATGGCATAACAATTGAAGAGAAACACTGTTTAGGTCGTAAATATGAAAGAAGCTATATTTCTATGTACTCCAATTTATTTCAACTCCAAGAATTAAATAGCATCTATCCGTATATATATATATATATATTAAATGTATGTCTTTCACAAGTTGATGCAGACCAGTCGACCACCCAACGACTTGCCTGCCGTCAACGTTTTTCTGCAGCTAATTTACCCTTCATCACTAGCATAACCTTGAGAAAAAAGAAAAGTAATATTTCAAAGTGTACTTACTTTTTTCTAAGTGTTTACCCTTAATTTGATACAGATGAATTTATTAATGTGGCTCGAGGATTTGTAGATTTTTTATTTTTTTTTTGGGGGGAAAAAGCCCAATATGATCCGCAGCCGCTACAACCTCTGTTATTGAGGTGAGCACTCTGCGGTAAGCACTTTGTGCGTATTGAGTAAACGCTCAACGGTATGATACCCTAGCATGCAAATCATACCTAGAATATAAACCGTCCTGGGCAATGCTTGTGCGAAAATGTTAATTTGCTTATTTTACGAGATGAATATTAATAAAAGAGAATGACCGGCACTACAACAAAAACAACATATCCAGTGTATTCCCACCTAATGAGATCTGGGAAGGGTAGAGTACACGCAAACCATACCACTACCTCAGGTGAAGTAGAGAGGTTAAACGAATGGCACTACGAAAGTAATTAAATATATTTAGTCTCCTCTAGTGCGACTGTCCAACAACAAAATCAAGAAGCAATAATATTGAAGAGCTTGAGTTGGGATAGATGGAGTATTTAGTTAGATAACTCAATATTTTATTATCAATATGGGTTGTGGTGTACTGGATAAGACTGCTTCATCCTTAACCAAAGGTTGAGGGTTCGATCCTGGATATGAAGAAAACTCTGTTGGGAGCGTTAGGGCTCCAATGCGTACACCAAACACCGGATAGAAAACAAAAACAAACTTAATATTTTATTATTATAATTTAAATTTTTAGTGTCATTCAAATAAAAATTAATTATTTGGAATGGACGGAGGGAGCACGTCTCCTCCGCCACGATATAAGAACATATATGTATACTTGAACTCATTTTCTCATATGAATAGTTGAAATATGTAACAATATATTTCTCCTCCTTCATTATTTTTTTTTTTGAAAACTCCAGGAAAATTCGCAAGAAGAAAATTTGGTTATTAAACCTTTTTATTTGTATTTAACAAAATGTCCAACCCTCTTTAAGTTTGTAATTAGCAAAATGGTCTATTTTTATTTTTTCATTTATCGGACAAATAATAAATCTGTCAGACAGTTAATAGATTTGTCTATATATCTGTCGGACAGATAATAGATTTGTCGGAAAAATGGGTCATCTTACTAAATTAAAAACATATGGTCCATTTAATTAAATAATATACTTAAAAGGTCTATTTAACAAAGAATTCAGGCAACCGCTACATCCTCTGCCACAGCCTTTGTCCTTCGGGTGAGCATTGTGTGCGCACTGGGTAAACCCCTCACTATACAATAGATCGCAAACCACACAGGAGATGTAAACCGCACTAGGTAAACCTCGTGCGACGAATTCAATTGAGAAGACATTAAAAATGAATCGAACCCACAACCTTCGCTATGGAAAGTACCCCTCAAACGAACTCAACAACCCCTTGGGGGCTCCTCTTTCATTATTAACGTCGTGAAAATAACAAACCTATAAAAGAAAAATATCCTTTTCACTATTCTCTTTAAATCAAAATAATAGGCACGCAGAATTAATTAATCTATTGGATAATATCTTGAAAGTGACATATTTGCAAATCACTAGATGGTTTTGCAGGATATCATTCCTGGGACTAGAATTGCATTCATTTTCTCTTGGTTTGGAGTTTAATTTATTTTCACCCATCAAAATTAATACCAATATATTCATATTTTAATATTACTTCCTACACTTCATATTAATTCGTCATCTTATTACAAATAGTTATTCCATATTAGCTGATTTCTTACTAATTCGAGAAATCATTAATTAATTTTTTCTCATATCATCCTCACAATTATTTCTTTTTTAAAAGTGTTCACACAGTTTTAAGAGTTTTTTTAAGCGATGAGTAAGTAAAATTACCTTTTTACTGATAATTTTTTTTTAACATGTTGTGTAGAAAAAAATATGACCAACTAATACGAAAGAAGGGAGGATCATTTTTCAAATAAAACATGATGTTTGGTCATAGAATTTTTTTCTTTTTTAAAAAAATAATTATTTCAAGTTAGTGAAAAAAGTGAAAATACTCTCCGTTTGGTCATGAATATTCCAACTCCAATTTCGAAAAATTATTTGGAAAAGTAAAAACAAGTTTTATTTGTTTTCACTTTTTTCACTCAAACTTCTCTTACAAAATTTTAAAAATAATTTTAATTTATATTCATGATCAAATACAACTTCAATTTCAACTTTATCTTCAACTCCAACTCTAACTCCAAAAAAAAAGTAACTTTTATGGCCAAACAGGGCCCTAATAAATGAGGAGTTTTGCTGGACCACGGTGGAACAAGAAGCTGGGCCGGGGAAGGAGTAAAGGAGAATTAAAGGATTATGACCCACAGGTCACAGTGCGCCACGCTATGCTATGGATGCCCTTTGGGTCTGGGCTACTACATCTCCGCTCAGCCTACGTCGTTGTGGGCCCTACTTTTTGTCTTTTCTTCTATTGAATGTAGGGCTTATGATCTTTGAACAAGTGTCCAGGCCCATCTTTCCAATAATGGCTTGCCATTTTCTCTACTCACTTGCCACTCTAGATTCCATTTTTTTTGTTGCATTTTTTGTATCATATATATTGTATTCTTATGGTTTTATATTTACTACTTATCTAGGTTATCTTATATCATAGCTGTTTATTATTTTGTTTTAGCTTTTATTTTATCATCTTGTTATTATTTGTTTGGTTTTTTTATTTTTATTTTGAGTCGAGCTGAATCTATTAGAAATAGTCTATTTTTCTCTGAGATAAAGGTAAAGACTTATGTATGCTCTATCTTTTTACATGTTATTGTTGTTATTGAATTTCTGTGCTCAAGCTATACCTTTTCCTTTGGTTTCCATTTGGTCTCTAGTGGTATGTGTGTTGGAGCTCGATTAATCTGAATTCGCTTTGCGTAAGACCAATCCAAGAGAAGCACTCCCTATAAGATTTTTTTTTATATATCTATGAATTGAACCTGATACCTCTAGTTAATGAATGAGTAACCACTTCACCACAAACTTTGGTGGTCTGCTCAAGCTCGGGCAGGTGTACGTGAAAAAAAATAATAAGTATTTAATTGTATAAAAATATTCATTAATTCTATTAATGATAATGTAAGAAAATATTAAAATAATGATTGATCAGAAAGAGAACAACTATCTTATGTCAAATTAAAGTTTTAAGTCGTTGAATTTAAGTTGTTAAAATTGTATAGAAATAGAAGGGCAGTAAACATTTAGAAACGTTTAGAAGTAGAAAAATCTGTCATCTACATCGACGCTAGGAGAATACTTCCTTTCTTCGTGGACGAATGAATAAAGTGAAGGAATTTATTGTTTGTGCAAATCAACACTTTGAGCTTTGATGGTAATGATAATTTAGGAAAACTTTCAAATTGCAATATATAATTATTGGAACTTCTTTCTAATTTTAAACCCCTCAATACTGGAAGTTCTCCAATCTATCAATTTTAAAATAGACCAAAGAGTAATCATAAATAAAATTTCTTCTTTCGGTTACAATAATGATTACATATTTAATGAGAGGCATTGCCAAAAAATATTGCAGCGATTGGCGGCACGAAGGCCTGCACTGTCAGTCGATTATTATATATATATGCTGCTCTTTCTATTATTTTTTTCAAACATATAATTACTCTCGACTTCAATTTTTTGTAGGTAATAAATATGAGTACTTCACATAATTGAATTTCTTTTATTAAAGCTTCCAAAATAAGTAGTTTAAGGTATTTTATTGGCAATATTATTTGTTTTAAAATCTATTGTACAAAATATAGAAGTAGCAGTACTAATCATATAGTAAAATATAGTGTAGCTTTGATAGATTGCACTGCCCATTCATTTTCCGCTCAAAAGCGCTTGAATCTGGATCAACGAGTTATTACGCAGTCTTTCAAGGGCGATTGCGTCTAGACAAAAAAATGAGAAAAATTTAGGAAAGCATAAACAAACGACTTTTTAATAATTTTCTTGAAACATCAAATATTCTTAAACAAATTAAGTTTATCACAATATCAAAAAATTTGGACCAGAGGGAGTATTTGATAAATAGTTTAAAGTATTTCAATTATATTTTTGTTTCTTCAATCTTAATTTTAGTTACATAACATAATATTATTGTATCAACATGAATCTATAACCTATATTCTAAACAATGCGAAAATATTTATATTTAAGGTATGGCAAAATATTTAACAACAATCGCCTAGTACCATCTTTTATTTTCTTATTTAAGTATTGCTATTTTATATAATTTCACAAGTTTTTAAAACTCATTTTTGTTAAAGTTAATAATAGAATTTAAATTTTGATATGATGTTTTAAAATCTATTTATGATATGTTGAATCAAATAATGTCAACATAAAATTAAAGAGGGAGAGTAGCGTGGACTAAGGTTAGCTAATGTTGTTTGTTAGGCGAACATTCGGCAAGACCCTACTGTATAAATGACCATTAACAGCACGTTGTTGTTGTTGAGGTTGAGGCTCTTAGGTTCTTCTTGTCAATGTTCATGCAAGTTTATATATATATGCAATTGAAACAAGATCCTAACAGTTACTTTATGTGAAGGGCTACATTAAATAAAAAAAGAAAAAAAGTGTAAAAATGAATAAAATAAAGCTACCATAGAAATCATTGGGAACTTTATAAAATTGCAAAAAGAGAGGGTAATGTGTTAAAATAAGAAAGGAGAAGTTAGCTAAGGGGAAAGGCAAAGGAAATACTAAAGGGACCACAATATGTTGTGATGAGATAATAACACCCTTTCATGAATATTTTGAGTTTCAACTTTGTAAATAGAGTATCTTGTAATGATAGAGAAATTGTTTCTTATAGATTCTTTATTCAAGTAGATAAAAAAGAAATTTAGTAATGAAGAAGCCATGCTAAAATTAAATGAGAAGAAAATAATAGAAATAACAAATAATACGATAATCAAAATAAAGGAAACAATAGATAATAATAGAATCAAAGAATAAAAGAGCATGAGAGTAATAATAACAATACTAATTAATTAATAAGAGAAACTTAACAAACTTTCGTTTATCTACTAACCTTCTTCCCTAATCCTTGACTTCAGAAGAGTCATGTACTCAGTAAGCTACAAGTGAGCTACGTACTATCTAATCACCGCTAGCTCTTTAATAATTCTTTGGCCTACCTCTATCTCTCCTCATACTCATCAAAGTCAACTTGTCATGACTCTTCACAAGAATATCTATGCATCTTCACTTTACATATCCGAACTATTCTTGTGTTGTCTTATACATCGTAATTAGTTGAAATCAAAGCAGGTATCAGACATTGAGTGAAAAAATTGAAGGAAAAAAAAAAAAAAAGGATCCTATTGGATACTTGTAGATTGAACATGATTTCATACTATATGATGTGCTGTGATGAAATTAATATCTTTATCCCGTCCCTGTCGCTGACCTTTCTTTCTTTGTTATCTCTCTCCTTATTTACTCCTCAGCTTTCTCTTCTTTTTCTCTCATTATTATTATTTCAGTGCTTAATAGTAATATCAACTGTTACTGCTACTCTCCATTGTCCATTTATCTCCAATAGTTGAAGCACCAGCATTTTACATAATATAAAGGTACAACAAGTGCTGCAAATTAAATTACTTGTTCATTATTATTTCTTCTTCACTATAGTCGCCATTTCTTCGATGGGTCGATCTCCATGCTGTGATAAAGTTGGGCTGAAAAAAGGACCTTGGACACCTGAAGAAGATCAAAAACTCTTAGCTTATATTGAAGAACATGGTCATGGTAGCTGGCGTGCATTACCTGCCAAAGCTGGTATGTATGTTCACGTTCACTTGCCACCTTCAGTACTGATGATGTAAAAATTCTTTACTACCGAAAGTTTTCACGTTTGGGCTTTGATTGATTTCTGTTAATTTGTAGGACTTCAAAGATGTGGAAAGAGTTGTAGGCTCAGGTGGACTAATTACCTAAGGCCTGATATCAAGAGAGGAAAATTTACTTTACAAGAAGAACAAACCATCATTCAACTCCATGCTCTCTTAGGGAATAGGTATTTCAATTTTCTTCACTCTTTTAACTCAGGGTGCAGGTATTTCTAAGGCGAGTTCAACTGAATACAAATGAGTACATATAATAAGATCACAAATTCATTTTGAACTCAGTGAATCTAGATCTTGAATTTGCGTTTGCTTCTTCTTTCGTTGCGTTAATCGGAATTCTTTAATTTAGTAGAGGACTGATTGGAGATTAAACCATGAAATCATCAATAAATGCTTATGCTAATTATTGTACCCTTTTTTTCCTCTTCTAATAACTACAAAACCATATGCATCAGATTTTTAACAGGCTCAACGGATGGCTAGAAATAGTTGAACAGTCACCCAAAATATTGGCAGAATCTGAACACCACTTGTTTTGGCATGATTTCTCTTCACTAGCTGACATTCAGTTATTTTTATAATTGGTAGATCTGCATAAATACCATTGCACGTTTATTTTTCCAATACAACTGACCCTGTATTTTTCTTCAGAAATTACACTGATAGTGAGGTGTCTTGTTGTACACTTCTCTCTCGGACAATGATATTGTCCTTTTGTCTCAAATTTGCTAAAATCAACTCATCAATTTCTAATCGATGGATAAAAACAAAGTATTCTCTTTTTTGTTGGTTGTTGTAAGGAGGCTTGTCTTTACATACCCTTTTAAAATATTCTTTTGTTGTCTTGTTCTTAGGTGGTCGGCCATAGCCACTCATTTGCCCAAACGAACAGATAACGAGATCAAGAATTATTGGAATACGCATCTTAAGAAGCGGCTAGTGAAAATGGGCATTGACCCGGTGACCCACAAGCCCAAAAACGATGCACTGTTGTCCAATGACGGTCAGTCCAAGAACGCGGCTAACCTTAGCCACATGGCTCAGTGGGAAAGTGCTCGGCTCGAAGCTGAAGCTAGACTAGCTAGACAATCGAAGCTCAGGTCCAGTAGTTTCCATAGTTCAATCACTTCTCAAGAATTTACTGCTCCTTCACCTTCTAGTCCTCTTAGTAAACCGGTCGTGGGCCCAACACGTTGTCTAGACGTGCTGAAAGCCTGGAACGGTGTTTGGACCAAACCAATGAATGATGTTTCTGTCGCGAATGCTAGTGCTGGTATTTCAGTCACTGGCCTCGCAAGGGACTTGGAATCCCCTACTTCTACACTAGGCTATTTCGAAAATGCTCAACATATTTCCACATCAGGAATTGGAGGAAATTCAACTATTCTGTATGAATTTGTTGGCAATTCATCAGGGTCTAGTGAAGGTGGAATTATGAACAATGAAGAAAGTGAAGAAGATTGGAAGGGATTTGGAAACTCATCAACTGGACATTTGCCTGAATACAACAAAGATGGGATTAATGAAAATTCACTTTCATTCACATCAGGACTACAAGATTTGACCCTACCAATGGACACAACATGGACAGCAGAGTCTCTAAGGTCAAATACAGATCAAATTTCCCCTGCCAATTTTGTTGAGACATTTACTGATCTCTTGCTTAGCAATTCAGGCGATGGTGATTTGTCCGAAGGCGGTGGCACGGAGTCCGATAACGGAGGGGAAGGTAGTGGCAGCGGAAATGCTAGTGAGAACTGTGAAGATAACAAGAATTACTGGAATAGTATTTTTAACTTAGTCAATAATCCTTCCCCATCTGATTCAGCTATGTTCTGATTAGAGTAGTTTTTTTTTTTTTACTAGTGAATTTGAGTTAATAATTCCTTAATTATGTTCATGTGTGTGTGTTACAACAAATGACTAGTGTGGTGTAAAATTTACAAGTGTGGAGTAAAAACACCATGTGTAGATTTTAGTGAGAATCTTCATTTTCTTTTGATCTCATGTTCATTGTCTTATGTCCATAGCTAATCAAGTGTGTTGGCTCAATCAATTCAACACCCAACTGTTCCATTTTCAACTCTCTGATTGACTTAGAGAAAATTTACATCATTCTGGTGTTATTCTTTTCTTTTTCTTTTTGGTAAAAAAAAAAACACCAAAAAGTAAAAATGCATAACAGACAAATTTCAATATATCCCTAATTCTTAGTTTTTTACTCTTGTTTTGCTTTCAAATCATTTTATAAGCAATCCCCGTGTGTTTTGGCCCACATCGCGACGGGCATCTCGAACCATCAAGGTCCGAGATACCCCTCTAAAAATGCATAACAGACAGGGCTGACACAGGAGCGGCTCTAATACCATTCTGTCACGACCCGAACCGAGGCCCTAGCCATGACGGGTATCTCGACCCATTGAGGCCCGAAGCAGCTCTGATACCATTCTGTCACGACCCGAGCCGAGGCCCTGGCCACAACGGGCATCTCGAACCATCAAGGTCCGAGAGATCCCTCTAACTCCCAACCCACTAATGATATTGTCCGTTTTGGGCCCAGGCCCGGCTTTAAAACTGTCACTAGGGAGTAAGACTTTCTTACTTATATACCCAGTATCCCTCCTGTGTTTTGCCGATGTAGATTCCTTCCTAAGTTGGGGTGTTACATGTTAGCGAGATGAACGAATTGCTCATTAAAAAACTTGTTATAGAAAAAAAATGCAGATATAGAGTATTCAGGACTTTAGAGGTGTTTGTTTCACGTCACATTCGTGCTAGAAAGCATATCTATTATATACAATCTGCTCTTCACCATCAATATCTTTTAACAACTAATTGTTATAATTCTGGTGTATATGGAGTTCGATGGAAAATGATTTGTTATTTTTCCAACTTCTAAAATATCTAAGTTTTAACTTGTAAAATTTAATGTCCTATATTTATTCCAGCATTTCATCAAATTTACCCTCGTAGAAGTAGCTTAAGACAATTTTTTCCTGCTACGATTCTAGCATGCAACTTTAATTTGAATTCTTTCCATCTAAACGTTACTGTAAAAGAATATATTGCCATCAACAGTCTAATATATAGTCACGTTAAAGTTTTCATATGTGTTTAATAGCTATAACCTTATATTATATATATATGCACCTATAAGGTTTTCCGATGTAAATAAAGACCCATAATTTATAGACTAATGTCTGATTATTTTCTTTAACAGAAAGCTAGTTCGGACCAAGTACTAGCTAGCACTATTACATTTATATATCTTTGATAAACAACACCTAAATATCCGGCTACATATGTTTATGCCTCTTTAATTTGGGGTTGAACATTTCAAAGAACAATTAATACTCACTTTATTATTTGACACATCATGCTAACCATCCATTTTATTTGAGGGGAATCTTGAAGTAATCAGTAAAGTCATTGCATGCATGCGGGCTCAGGAGGTCATATTCTCAAGCCGTGGAAACAGCCTTTGGTAAATTTGCAAGGTAAGGTTGCGTACAATAGTTCCTTGTGGTCCAATTCTTCTCGAACCCAACATGCATAGATCGAGGAGGCTTTAGTGCACCGAAGTGCCTTTCTTAATGCTTATGTTGTATTAAGATGCACAAATAATGCCAGTAAAGATATTCGTACACATTAATGTCAAAATGGACAAGCGTATGCCATGATCACATTTAAAATTGTACTATATTTTATGATCAAACTATACATATATATGTTGCTGTATTATTCTATTTTTTTCTTTGCCTCCACTAATAGTAGAAAAATAATTACTTTCGCTTTCAAAATTAACACGAACTGAAATCAATTGTAAAAGCAAGGCAGACGAAAAGGAAAAGTTTATGTAGGTTTTACTACCTCAGATCCCATCCTATTTATGGAAAAAGGGAAATTCCAGGGAATATATTTCAGTATTAGAACGATGGTACCATATAATAAATTAGATTAATTTTTAGGACCATTGTATAAAGGTCACTTTAATTTTTGCCCTAGCAAGTGTGTGTGACCAATATAACAATGTGAGCCAAGACGAGACAAGAACTTTTAATATTTTCAATCTTGATATAGTATGGTCCCTTTTAATTAGTATGTTGACTTATAGAAAATATTTTCTCAATAAATAGTGCTAGTAGTATTATATTACAAAAACTATAAGATGGCATGGACAATGAAAAAAGGTGACGTGGAAGACAGAATATCTTGGACTTTGTCTGGTTCTCCTCAAAATCTACAAAATCCGAATATTAATTTGGATTTCAGCCGATCAGCGACAGAAATCTTGTAAATATCATAACCCATGATTTCTAAAAATAATTATTTCAAATTATTTATAATTTTAGAAATTTAAAATAAAATTAATTATTATTATTTTTATTTTACTTCAAATAGCTAAATCTTTTTTTTTTTTTTTACTTTTAGCAGTAATTATTATTGAGAAACACTTCAATTATAAAGGGCTGACGCATATAATTAATGAAATAAATATGCAGTGAGAAGAATTAGATCTTAAGATATAAATAAATATAAAATATTTAAAATACTTTTCTATTAATTTTTTTTTAAATGACATATAAAAGAAAAACATGCGTGATAATTTGAAATCTAGAGAGTAGTTATATTAATGTTCTAAGACTTTGGTTCTTTGTCTATTACAATGGTCCTTCGTCTTTTTCGAATTGAATTAATACTACTAATTGAATTGCTTATCAAAGTAATTGATGTTGAAAACGAAATAACACGACATGACAAGACAACAAATGAGAGAATTTAATACAACTACTTAATAGTAAAGCTACATAGAAGGAAGGATAGTCAGTTGAACAATTTTTATTGAAAGATTATAGTACTTTGTATAAAAAAAAATAAAATTATATTGTATGTGAAGGTCAAAAATTACTTTTTATATATACATATTAAATGTTCAACAACGTTAATGAAATTTTTGGTTTCACAACTATTATAATACACATTTCCATGAGAAATTACTATGTATATATATTCCCTTTTCTAAGATTTACTTATTGAAAATATATCCATCTTGCATTGCAAGGAAAATATCTGCCTAAATCCAATATTGTACAGCTATATGAAATCAATAAATAGATGACTGTATTTTACATACCACACTTTTATCATTAGCAATAATTAACGAATATGTATTATATCTGACTTACAACATGATCACAATGTATTAATAATGTTGTTCAATGTAATTACTGGATGTGTGATTCATAAATATCTGTCACTTGATTTTTTTTTTTTTCAAAAAAAGAAGAAGAAAGAAAAAAAAAGGATTTATAGAATTAAATCGAGTACCTCAAAGATACTCAGATTAAAAAAAAAAAAATATGAAGGCGTAAAACCTTTAAAGTATAGAAAGTAACAAAGATCTGAATAAAATAATTGTGACGTAGAGTGGTGTCCCATGACCAATGTTAACAAGCTAACTAAAAAGCATGTTTAACGTACTTTAGTTCTTTTTTCTAATTTAGGTTAGCACTATATAAGATAATTTATCTAGTTTATTACGGTAACAACTCCATTTCCTCTAGTTTAATCATATCTCTACCTTAACCCTCAAACAAAATGCAAATTATTTACACTACTGTACAACTTTGCCCTGGGGTTTAATTTTTCTTCTTCTAATGAACCTGGAGCTGTAAGAAACTCTATAGTATATGAGGTTAATGTCTGTTGTTTTTGTACTTTAATTATCATATTATTTTGTTGTAGTTATTGTTCAACACGTTTTGTTATGCTTTTACATCTGTTACTTCTTTTTCTTAATTACTTTGATTTAGTTTCTTTTTCCTTGATCGTGAGTTTATTGGAAGAAACATTCTCTATTTCTAAAATAGAGTTAAAATCTGCGTACACTCTACTATTTTGTTTAACCTATATCACATCATGTTTAATTTACTGAGTTCGAAATCTATTTCTTTCACTTTCATTATCCTGAATTTGAATGATAAAAGTTTAAATCTTAAATTTACTACTTCAGTAATTAATACCTTAGGTAATCTATGCATAATGGAGGAGCAGAGTGCTTTGAATATACCGGAGGGATGAAAGAGAAACAGCAGCTAGCAGCATACAAAATTAAATTAAAAGGCTCTATTTATTTATTTTTTAAAGGGGAGGGGGGATTGTTCTATTTGTGTCCATATTAAGATTCGACTAAATTATAATTTTTTGATTTCATAGAACTCGAATTAAACCCGAGGCCTCTAATAAGCAATACTATAAGAAATCTCAACCATTATATCACAACTCAGATCGATAAATTAAATTGGTGCAACAACAGTGGGCACTGGGGCATTGATATATGGTGGAATATAATTACACGAATGTAGGAAATGAAGGTCACGATGAGTCTCCATCTACATCTATTATATTATATATATGCATGGCCTTCCAAATCACATGCATTTATTATACATCTCATCAATGTATATTTATATCTTAATTTATTTGTTTCCTCCCTACCTTTGGCTTTATGTACTCAATCAATTAATATGCTTGTAACCCTTGCCAAGAAAAAAAAGAAAAAGAAGCATGAGCAACATGCGCACACACAGTATTATCTCTGATTCGTATTATATTCATATTTTAATATTTTTATAATTAATTCTTAAAATATATAATGTCATTAATGATAAAATATTTTTAAAATTACCGTTTGTCATTCTTTTAAATATATCATCAATGGACTGACGTTCCACTAATTGACGTTGTACTTAAGAGAATAATAATTTTAAAATGCTTCTATATTTGTAAAACATCAAATATTTTGAAATAAATTAAAATTGTCCAAAATAAAAGTATTTGGGATCGACCAAAGTAATCACAACAAAATTATTGACCCATAAAACCATACATAAAACAAGAAAAATGTAATAATTCTTCCCATATCCATAACTTCCAACCATAAAAAGATACTAGTAGCTAGTAAAATGATTCAATTATTTAGTAAGACTACATATATATTACCATCCGAAGCATTAACCTTAGCATAACAAACAACAATAACATAGCCTATGAAATCCCACAAGTGAGGTCTAGGAAGGATACAATATAATTACGTAGACCATACCACTACCTCATAGAGATAGAGAGGCTGTTTCCGAAAATCTCTTGACTCAAGTTTAACAAATTCAAGTACAAAGAAGAAGAAAACAGTGAAGAAAACATAGAACAAAGGAACCAGTGCAAAGTCTACGAAAATGGTCAAGAACAATAACAAAATAGTGCGGTAATCAAACACAATAAACAACAGATGGTGATAGATAACAAAAGCAAGAACTATGCCTAGCATCATAAACGAATTAATAAAAATTTATTTGCACTCATAACGTTTAATATATACACATCAAATGTGAATAAATATTTATTGAGAACACAAAGTATCGCTTAAATCCCTCGACAAATTAAAAAAGATACATCAATGAAAAAAGTGTATGAATGAATTAGCCCCAAAAATTATTAATTTTGGTAATAATTGGAAGAAATAAAAGAGCCAGGCTGTTAAGAAAGTAGACAGTGTGGGGAGTATTGAGCAAGAGTCCAACAATGTATTTATTAACGATGTTACATTTGTATGATTGTACAAACAGCACAGCATTTATTTCCTCTCTAATTAATTAGCACATGGCTCTCTTTTATTCATCCCTTTTCCTGGCCCGCTTCTTATTAGTATTATACTATACTCTTATATACTTTACGGACTTGTATTAAATTATACTGTAAATAATAAAGTACCTTCATATCTTTAGGTTTTTATTTATCACATGTCTCTTACATTTAATTGTGCAATGTGGGAGTAATATTTAATTAACATCAATGATTCGATGGAACAACCTTCCCAAACAAATTATATTTTGTATAGTTTTACAACACACACATATATACACACTCGATTGGGATAAATTGAGGCACTCCAAAGTGCAACTTCAGCTTCGTAAAAAAAAGTTACACTAAATTACTGTAAGCATAATATGTATTTGCATACAATCTTCAATTGCTTAATCATTATTCCTTCCAGTCCAAAATAATTGATGTTATTTCACAGAATCAAGAAGGTATTTAATTTTTTATTTTTTTTTTTCAAAATTTGCCCAAGGCACATTGCTAATTCAACCTACAGATTTAATAATAATTATGTCAATCTAACAGATGAAAATCATAATAGGGATATATATCTTAGTTATCGTGCATAAAATAGTAAAAGAGAAAAAAAAAAACCTTTTTCATAGTCACTTATTTCCTATAAAAAAGAAATGGAAATTTTTAGTTTCATCGGTACTTCACAAATCAAAATCATGTCATAAACGAGACATTATTGATAGAAAATTTGAAATGAAAGTAAGTCAAAAGGGTATTAATTGAATTGCTTATCCACCCCCACAGGATTATAATGAAACTACACTGTTACTATTTAGCAGATTATCTGGCTTATCTTTTAGATTACTAATTTCCACTTACGTAGCTTTTAAGTGATTATTATGTATTTATGTGATCTAATTGAGGAAAATTCTTTTACATTAGCAATGTGTAGAGTAAAAACTCTAAAGAAATAGGAGTAAATAGTAGTAATACTTGACTTTTTAGTAGTTTCATTTAGTGATACGTACCAACAATAAAGAAAGAGTACAGTATATTTAAAGGCTGCTTATAAATTTATTTTTTTTATATTAGCCGCTTTTACGGATGGAATACTTATTAAGATGGCTAAGAGGGAAATTATTAGAAGCTACATTATTTCTATTGGACAAATTAATGAGCATCTAATGTGAAATGACACTGACTGAAAACAGTGAACCAAGAAAAGACCTACCTTTTTATAATATTAATTCATTCTTGTGTCTATACGAGGATGTTATTAAGGATAAAATATTAGAACTAAAAAATTAATAACGTATAAATGTATAATTCTTTTGAACAGAATATAAATGAAAATGGTGTATACATTTGGTGATAGGAGTTTAGTTGTTAAGTTCAGAGTATGTACCTCTTCAACAATGTTCAAACTGTACGTAGTAAAAAAGATTTTGAAAATAATACTTACATTAGGTCCACATTTATTATAAAATTTTGGATTGCCCTTGTTGAATATATCGTGTATGCATGTTGTAGGCATGGTAGTAAAAAGTCAAAAATTCTTTTTTTTTCCCTTTTTTTTTTTTTTTTTTTTTTAATTCCAGAAACTAGAAAAATGAGGAAGGAAATCAGATCTCTTGAGTTCTTATACCTTATAAAATGAATAGAGTATAACAACTTTTTTAGATCTTAAGAAAATTAGAGTGACTCAGCTCCGTAACATTTTTTGGACTTGTTCAATGAAGGGGCCATTGGGCTTCTAGTTTTGGGCACAGAAGGACCTAACAAGCCCAAAGGAATAAGTAAAGTGGGCTAATCACATAAGGGAAAAAAAAAATCTAAAATAAGAAAAATCACATAGATATACACTCTAAGAGTAAATATTACAAAAACTATCACTAGTTTTTTTATTTACAAAATTTAGTTTTTATTTACAAAATCTACCAACTATTCATTTTTTTTTTTTTTTTTTTTTGTAAAAAATGTAATCCAGAAATCCATTCTCTTTTTCCTTTTTATCTCCTCTCTTCTTCCTTTGATTGAAAACCTCAATTATAAAACATAACTCCATCACCAGACAAGACAACACATAACTCTGACTACTATTCCAATAAGAATAACGAAATTTCCATAATTCACCTAATTCATCTTCAAAACTCTACAAGTATCCCTTTTCAACTGAATCATTTTTTGATTCGTTAAGTGAAAAGTACTTCTCTGCATATTGTTTAGGTATAACTAATCGATTTAGCTTACCTACATCGCTTGGTGTTAATAACTTCTCAAATAAATGTACTTTCTCACTTTCATCAATTTCTTCCATGATAATTACAAGTGTGTTGCTCATAATTAAAAGGTTAATGCTTATACCATTATGAAATTAGATCTGACAATCTAGTTGTCGACACATACCGTAGATTTTGCTCCATATAATTCTAAAAGCTTCCAAAAAATTTTTGGGTTTATCACTCTTGATGATGGTAGTGATGATCTGTTTGTTCATCGGTCAGTATGTTTTGTGTTTTGAATATGGTGGAGGAATTCGATGTGGTGACGACGGTGATGATGGATATGATTTTCAATGGATGTTGTGATTTTTTTCTCAATGTTTGTTACTACTGATTGCTCTTTTGTTCTTCTACTTCTACGCTGTTGGAAAAGAAGAGGCCAACTAGATTGAATATGTCGATAATTTTGAAGAGTTTCGAGAATTTTTTATGACAATGTCAAATGAAGGTTGTCAATGATTTTATGGTGGATGAATTGTATAAAAATTGGTGTATCATAGTGTATGAATTGTATAGAAAATTGGTATATGAATTATATAGAAATTGGTGTATTACTAGCTTTATGGTGTCTGAATTGTATAGAAATTGGTGTATCAACAGCTATCAATATTTTTATGTTGTTGAATTGTATAGAAATTGGTGTATTAATAATTTTGTATCAATAATTTTATGGTGTTTGAATTATCTAGAAACTAATTTATCCATATAACAATTTTATGGTGTCAAAAATATATAAATATTGGTGTATCAATAATTTTATAGTATTCAAAATATATAGAAATTGGTGTATCAATAATTTATGGTGTCTGATCTATATAAAAATAGGTGTATCAATAATTTTATGGTGTATTAGAAATTTTTATATAAAAATTGGTGTATTAATAATTTTATGGTGTTTAAAATATATAAAAATTGGCGTATCAATAATTTTATGGTGTCCGATCTATATAAAAATAGGTGTATCAATAATTTTATGGTGTATGAAATTTGTATAGGATGTGGTTTGAATCAACCGGAGAATTTACTACCATTGATGATGTTTTCTCCTAATAAATATTAAAAATTAAGGTCAATTGGATTAAATAAATTAAATCTGAAAACATAAAACAACTAGCAAATAAATGTAGTGTTTTTTTAAATAAGTTTTGTTTGCCTTGTTTATTATTTTTTGAAAAAAAAATTGATAAAAGAACAAAATAGGAGAATTTGTAAGGTAAAATATCAACTATTAAGTTGCCCCCTTAAATCATGCTATTTTATTTATTGTCTTTTCTTTTTTCTTTTGCCTAATTTAGTAGATTTTGTTATATTTCTATTGTTATATTTTGTAAAATAGAAACTATGAGTAGTTTTTGTAATATTGACTCTTAAAGTGTATATTTATGTGATTTGTCCATCTAAATATCCCTCCTTAGATTATAAACTGCAAGTTATTGCAAGACTTCTTAGATTACAACTAATAATAAGTTTAAAAAAAAATAAAAAAAAAATTAAAACGAAAAAAATTAAGAATAAACATCTTTTTAAATGCTAATTAAAAAAACTTTCATTTCAATAGGAGTTTGTTATTATATGGGCTAAAATTATGGAACCTATTAATGTGCATGCTTTTTTCTATTTCTTAAATTATATTTATATTCACTTTTTAAAAAGAAAAACAAATACTTCTTCTTTTTTCATAATTTATTCTCACTCAATCTCTATTTTAATTTCTAATTCATGAATTTTGAATTCACAATAGAATTGGTGATAGTAAATATTATATGTTAATAATTTATTTTTAATTTGTAAATTGTATACAACCTATTATTTATGTATTATTTTATACAATCAAGCTAAAATCAATTTATATATAACAAAGTCATATTTTAAATGATTTTTTATTTTTGGGATCTCAATTTATGAAATTGGTATATAAGATTCTATATAAATGATATATCTTATAACTATTTCTAGTGTATGAAATGGTACATAATATGATATCCACGAATTATTTTAATAAATTTTATTAAAGTCATTTTATACTCTTGTCTTATTTTTTTTTTAGGGGGGAGGCTCAATGTATGGAGTTGACGTTAAAATTGGTACCGCTGAATTTTCGTATATGTTACATTTGTATGAAATGAGTTTATGAATGTGACAACTGATACGAAAAAATGGTGTTGTATATTACATAACTTTTTTAGTGTATGTAATGGATATTTAAAGAAAATTTATCACTGTACATATTGAAAATAAACTAACCGATAATTGTTTGGTATCAAATAACTTTTTGTTGCAATAAAAAAATAATCTGTATTAGCCGTGATTGATATTGGTGTTGATTCACTGTATTAATTTTGCTTTCTCCAATCAGTATAGTTCAATAGTTATACAAAAATATAGTTACAACTTGCAATAAACAATCTAAAAATACATATAAATGTAATTTTCACATATAATAAAACTAAATCTATTAACTGGGTTGAGATTTTAATTGATAAAGTGTTACATTTCTTTACAATGTTGTACTTTCCCGTTTTTCATTTTTCCTATGGAATACTTTATTTGACAAAGTTAATTCTCAAAGTATGTGCCATATTTTAAAAAAGAAAAGATTAGAAAAGATTATTATTTTTTAAATAGCTTTATTTTATTATTATTTATTGAAAGTCACTGTTGTGAATCTATGAATAATGAAAGAAGAATTGAAGGAATAATGTGTATCAATGTAGAAATATTTTACCAAATTTTACTTCTTAATTTAAGAACAAATTTTGTTACTTTATTGATAAAGTTAAAAAAAAAGTATAAATAAAGATAACTATTGAAACCAAAATTTATTCTTAACATAATTATCAATAGAGTTAATGAGGAGAGATAGAATATTAAAGACTAAAAAATAGGAGATAATAACAAATACTTATTTTTTAAAAAATATTATTTCTAAAGAATTGCTATAACTTGCAATTAAATCTTTAATTCAATAATTATGTAAAAGTATTGTTATAACTTGCAATAAACAATCTAATAACTATACATAAGATAATTTTCACATCTCATAAATATACAAATTTAGAGTTTATATTACAAAATCTATCATCATTATTTTTTATTTTCAAAAGGTAGCTTTTATTTAAAAAAACTACCAACTATTCAACTGCCATAAGTTGTTTTGAAATAATCTTTATGAAACACCACTTTCTATACCATATTTATATTATAATTTTTCAATATAGTTAAATAATCTTTAGAGAAAACTAATTTCTATATCAATTTCATATTATATTTACAGAAACAACATTTTATATACTATCATTTTTATATAATTATTTTAGAAGGTAATTATACCTCATAGAAATATACCATATTCAAATGTAGGTTTTTGACATAACCTTTATGAAAAACCTATTTCTATACCATATTTATATTATATTTTTAGGATGTAGTTAAATAATTTTTAGAAGACAGCAATTTCTATATCAAATGCATATCATGTTTATAGAAACACCAATTTCTACATTATTTTTATACCATTTACAGAATATATAACCTTTATGAAACACCAATTTCTATATCATATTTATATCATGTTTATAAAAATATCAGTTTCTACATTATAGTTATACCATTTACAAAAATATGTAAATAACCGGAGAAGATATAAAACCACGATCTCTGTCGCTACAAATGGGATATCACCGATAACAATGTACACACAAAAAATACGATCAGCACGCACACAAACCCCCCCCCAACACGCCACCGCCGGAAAAATGGAAAAAATCTGATAGGGGGAGAAGTCGGAGAGAGGAGAGTGAAGAATGGCAGAAAACGAATTATTTCTCAAAGAAAGCAATCAAGATCTCGGAAAGTGATAGTAGCATCTAGTTTTGTAGCTTTAATGGGAATAACTTTAAGTATCAGTACATGGTTTCTTCTTTTCAAAAAGAGAAAACTGTTTGGAAAGGCTAGGAATCTTCTGGATCTAGAACCAATCCTATCGGGAATCCTTCTGAATCTTCTGGAAAGACACTCGACCTTGAAACAACAAACATAACCAAAACTCCAAGACCAAGACACTACAAGAAAGCGCAACGACAACTAACATGGATAACAAGACTGTCTTTCAAAATTACATTGAAAAAACTGAATCTAGTTCCTTCATACTGCATAAGTCCAACCAGAAAGCTGAAATGTGAGTTATTACTTTAATAGGAGATATACTTAGAAAAATGAGACGGAACAGAATATAAATAGGAAAGAAAGCCTCATAAAACTATGATAATGATATTTTGTGTCAATGTTATGAGAAATCACGTGGAATGACGATAAAGTGAAGATCATTTTTCCATAACTCTAAGTAAAAGGTCAATCAAATCTTCACCCCCAAATTCATTGTTGCCTTTTTTTCCCATCGGCTTTATTTTGTTTATGATCATTAATAATATTCTCCAATATTAAATCAAGCTTATGATGCATATTTATCAATCTTTTTCCCTTTCCACTGATTTCGTGATGTAGTTTCCAAGAAGGAAAGAGATCTACCATATCCAATGAGTTGAATATAATTAGAAATCTCAAGGAAGGAGGATTGTAGAAGCAGGATGATGATGAAGACCAAGAGGGGAATGAAAACAAGGGCTTAAAACGATGCCCTTTTTTCTATGTATTTAATTTTCTAAAAATAAATTCTCCTATTTAATAGGTTTTGTAAATTTTGTATTGGTATATTTTGTAAAATGAAATTTTATGGTATATTTTGTAATATAGACTCTAACATGGTATATTTATGTGATTTTTCCTAAGTTACGAAACAAAGGGTGCTCTCTTCTCTGTAATTTTTTGTTCAGATTTTGGCTCCACCCTGGGAAGAATACACTCGTGCTGCTCTATAAAGTAAGTTGAAGTGGTAACTGAAACACCATATATGATATTGTCCATCAATTTATTTAGCTTCACTTTAATGTTTTAAAGAAGCAAGCCTTTTAAGAGATCATTTGGTGTGATGTATAAGATATAATAATCTCGAAATAAAAAATATAATTATTTTATCCCATGTTTAGTTGAGCCAAAGAGTTATTTATCCTACCATTTATGCTTTAGTGATGAAATAAGTTATTCATATATATAATGGGATAACTAATCCCGGAGTTAATTATTCTGAAATAACTTATTCCCAACCAAACAACCCGTTAAGGATGGGGAAAGCTTGTTATGTGATTTTGGGACAACTCTATTGTGAGAAATCGCATGAGCCAAATGCCTAGATTTATTTCTTTAATGTGATAGGGATATTTCAAAGTCCAAGCTAGCGGCTAGCGATTCTTGTTGTGCTCTATTATTACCTTTATTGTTCAGTTATTGAAGCACATGAATACAAAAAAAATTGAGCATTGGGCAGAGGATAGAGTCCAACTCTCACCAATAAAGTGAAAGAATTCAGATAGTCCATCAATTGAGCTATTAAAATTTCCCACGAGAATGATTTTTTATTTTTTTTTGGTAAACTCACGACAATGATTACAGTCAAGCAGACGTTCAGTTAGTAGTTTCAACTTTAAATGATCACACCAAGTTTTATAAGCCCCTCCCCTCTTAAGGCACCAAGATTACTTCACATTCAAATAATATTAAATCCGAATTCCGCTAATCTTAGTCATTAGGCATATGTAACTCAAAATCCATCTGAGAAAATATTTTGGGAGATGGAGAAAGGAATAGTGAAATTAATCTTTAGGACACAGAGCAACAAACTAGTACTTTTTCAAATAGTGTTATGGTAAAAAGACTTCAAATAAAAATTGAATGGAATGTAAGGGCGATACAGGCAGCATAGACATGATAATAATTCCTAGCTGCAAAGCGGAGCCCTATAAAATAAGTCGATATATGCACTCTTTTACATATTAGGAGTTTGGGCATATGCTTTTTGCAGCCACAGATCCTATTTCCTGGTGCAAATTTCAATATCAACAAAAGTATTACCAACAATCAAATTCATTTTTCATATAATAAGAATTATGCAAAGAATTTACTCCAAAATCCATCCTCCATTGAAAGCTGCAAGCTCTCTCGTTAACATGGTGAGACGGGAACCCTAAATATCGTGCAATATATAGGGAGTACAAAGTTCTCTGAGTTGGGCTAGATGGGCCAATTGCACTTTCCAAGTAGGCCTAAAAGAGGCGTATGTTATGAAAATTCTCTAGGTGAACCTTTGTTGCCCATCGAGCATAAGTTGTGTCTGATCACTGATGGGCAACAATAGTTTTTCCTGATAAATTTGTTCAAGTTCGATCCACCTAGTTCCACAGCCATTCTTGTAAATCACTTGTTAAGAAGATGGTGAATTAAAGGACTTAACAATTGAAACAGTCGAGCTCTTAACATGTTGAAATTTGAAAGATGATGCACTAAGTCGCAACTCAGCCCAGATTTCAAAACGTTTCAAATTTGTTGTAACATATACTATTAGAATTGACATAATATCAACCAACTTCAATGTTAAGTATTATTTTGTAGAAAATAAGCTTGACGTTTGTTTGTACTTGTAGAGGCAAAATTTGAATAAATAAGAGTATCATTTATTGTAAGTGTCTATCATATTATACAATTATTACTTACAAGTTGACGTCTAATACAGTTTAGAGTTCAAAGCAATGTAAAAGAAACAAAGAGAATTATGAAATAGTATGTAATGACATAATGGAAAAGACTAACACTGTAACAATCGAACCACACCACATCTATTATTGCATCAAATGAGTCTTTTTGTCGTTACATAACGGATTTAACCATTCAATACAACATAATGTAACACTTAAAATTATTGTACTATTTGAAATAACAATACAACACAATACCGTAGGTCACTACACTACCATCCGAAAAGCTGTATATAATGTCATCAACAACTTACTATAAGCACACATGACATTTATGAACAATTCATTCACACCAGAAAATATGTAAGAAAATCACTTATTTTTTCACGGAAGTTTTTTTTTTTTTTTTTTTTTTTTACCGAAGTACCTTATGAAAAATATTTTTCATAATACCAGACTCACCCTGCTTCTCTTCGGGAAATGGGATGGAAGCACAGCAATGGAAGTAACCGTTAATATCATACACAAACCTTTTTGAAAGATGAACTTCACGGATAAGACATTCTCCCCATTCTTCCGAGCCATGTTGTGCAAAAATTGCTCGTGCATCGAAAGGGTCAGTTTTTTCTGAACTCTTTTTGCTACAATTTACAGAACAGTAAATCAGTGGCAACCTTAACAACAAAGCTAGTTATGCAACAGGTAGAATCATAAACAGACTATACGCCAACAGTAAACAATACGCAAAGAATTTAAGTAAAAGTATCACCTTTTTCTATATCGCGCATTCATTATTGTGGCATGCAACTGTATTAGAATAGAAGTTAGCAAAAACAAAAAGACAGATTTAGCAATTTTCACCAGGACAGTTTCAAGGATAAGCAATAAAAGCATTCTGGTATCTATCTGTAAAGGAAGAAAAGGCCACCAAAGACATAAGAGTATATCTAGAAAGTAACTGCATCAAGTGCAAGTCTGAGAACAGATAATACATATTTGAATAAACTGAAGCATAATGCAACAGAAGATACAAGTTTGAGGCATATAGTTGAAATTCAGGAGGTGAGAATAAGTCGGAGTTCGAGAAAGCCGAATACCAAAGGTATCAACATTAAAATGGTTGCAGCCATATTGGCTCTTGGTGGTGAGTAAAACTGCTTGCCTTTTCAAAACAGATTGAACCATTTCTGGCTGTATTAAGAGATTCTTTGCCAAGTGGCTTATGCTTTCATGACCTTATTCTTTTTATTGTCGGGGAAATTCCCGAGGAGGGGTAATGACGCAAGGTTTGAACTCGGTGGATCTGTCCACCCTTCTTCACTTAAATACCAGCTTATCGCATAGACCAAACCCCTTTGGAACTTTTAGGCCCCTGTTTGTGATGAATAAATTGTTTTTACAAGAAATGAAAAGTGGAGAGGTTGGAAGGGAAAAGGAAAAGCAAGGAAGCAGCAGCGCTAGATCGAATGGTCAAAGAGACCGCCCTAACGATCAAACCATAATGAAATAGCCTTCAACACCTTGAAAGCTGTACCTTTTAACAAAACTTACTAGAATAAAGAATTAACACTTTGAAAGCTATACCTTTAACTTCTTGTTTACATCTTCTTCAAGAACAAGACCAGCTTCAGTGAACGCATTAATTATCCTCTCTAGAAAGGCTAAGGTATAACAAATGCAGGTATGAATTCCCTTAAAATAACAAAGAAATTAAAATAATGGCTACAGTCAGAGAAGAAGAAGCCAGAAATTGTGGATACGACAGGCATGTTCAAGTTGGGCTTCACCACCAGTTACTTTCAAAGGAGCATGTACAACATAAGCTTTTTCCGGAGAACCTCTCATGCAAGCCTGCAGGATAAGAACAAACCTGAGTTCCAGCCAAGAAAAATTGCACCTTTGTGAAATCTCATTAGAGGCAATAACCGTGGAACATCAAGCATCTAAACAGAAATTTTGACCTCTCACAACAATCGATGACTTATCTACATGATATGCAGTCTCTCTCTCCCTAATACACACGGGGCAACCAATTGGGGAATCATCCATAAAAAGAGATTGGAGTCGCATGAAAAGGAAAAGGAAATCTGTAAATATTATATAAGATTCTTTTTGCAGTACTTAATCATTTTGTTCATTTGCTTTGCCTAATTCCAAGTTGGTCAATATTGCTGCCAATGGCATGGTTGAACGCTCTAATACACATTTACCCTTTGTTTCAGAGATGAAAATTTACAGAAGTCTATTTGCTAATTCACATTTCCACTCTCTCATGTGTTAACTGATTTTTGAAATTCTTCCTTTTAACTTCTAAGCATATAAAGTTAAAGGCAGGCCTGGCCTACGTAGTAAGTAGCCCATAGTTGCATTAACTTGGATAAACACTTACCAAGCCTGTCAGTCTTATACACACAGGTCGTCCTTCCAAATCTTCAGTTACTTTTGGTGAGACACTCTGGAAAGACAACAGAAAGCGATATTTATTATGAAAAGTTAAGACAGTGAAAAATATATCATACAAAAGGAATAAAATAGCTAGCCAAGTATAAACGTTTACCTGCAGAACCTTAGCAGCAGCTTTAATTTGATCATTATTCGAAAGTTTCAGCATGAGCACAGTCAAGTGAAATGTTTTTGGATTAATAAACATGGACTTCTCGATTCCCAAATCTGTTAAGAGTGGTTAAACATTCGACAATTTTGTCAGATATTACGACATAATGAAGGAAGCAATGAGCCCCGTGATAGGTTGAAACATAGGGATAGAAATTATCATAAACATAACAAGGAAATGCAGAGATGAAGAATTTTCATCTTGATTAACTTTAGTAGTTCCAACAACTGACTTCTGAAAGTTGTTGAGCTTCTTGACCGTTTCATCATGTAACAACAACGGAAGTGATATAAAGTGAGTGTAGTCAGGATTTCCACTTTTAACTGCCTGCGTTAGAAAGAGACACAAATAAAACTTATAGGAATAACTCAAGTTTAATCCTGAAAGAGTTCCTCGATGAATACAGAAGTCGAATACAGTGACTTTCTTTCAGAAATAATGCTACTGAAAATAAATTACTGTCTGGAAACATGCTATTTATTCATTCAGTTCTTATAGAATCAATCAGAGGAATCGACAGCGAACATCCATAGCGAAGAGTCCACTGATAAAAACAGCATAAACATGAGATAATTCCTGGCTGCAAAGCCAAGCCCTATAAAAGTATATGGACCCTTTTATACTCCTTCCTTTTACTTTTACTTGTGCATTATTCTAAAAATAGGTTTTCACTTTTAACATAGCAAAGAAAAAACAATTATCATTTGTTGAGTTCAAAGTATATGAAAAGTGTGAATGGAAAATGGAGGAAACCAAGTGCAAGGAAAAATAAAGAAGAAAACACTAAAAAGGAAAGTATACTCTAAACAAATGGAAAGTCTACTAAATCTCCCACATTGGTGGGAGAATGTGACTTTCAAATGTTTATATTAAGAAACACTTATTCCACTTGGTAAGTGAGGCAAGAAATAAGAGATGTCTTGCAACGTCGTCGTCGCTCGCTCGGCTTTGGATTAGGAAAATGATCGATCGATGAGATCTATCTTTTTGGATAAAGTTTATTTGACAGAAATTTGATCCGAAAATACCAATGGGAAAAACACAACTTTTCTATGTTTTTTATCCTCCATTTATATGCATGCATGCAGTGGCTGACACTGTTTCGAAATGCTATGCAGAAACGAAGTGATGCTTCGGAAAGGATGCAATCCTTCAACAAAATGACACACTGTTTCATGAAATGATATGCCTGTTCGGAAAAGATACATTCTTTGGACGAACAAACATGATTTTCCAGAAAGGTCACACCTTTTAAGTGAACCACTGCCACCTTTACGAAAAGACATCTGATTAGACATGAATTTTCTGAAATAAAAAACTCTTTTCTTGCCTTCAAAAACATTCTGTGTGATCAATCAAATCATTGGGTGAGTTCGTTGAATCTAACAATTTGAGGTACCGCTATTGTTTGGATTGGAGGTCATTTTATCCTGCGAAGAAGAACCTCGGGTACAGTGAGGAATTATTCCTTAAGGACACTCCGTGAAATCGGGAAACTTGGCCTTAAAATTCTATTTCATCTCTTTTCTGAACATTAACACACTTCTTAGATAGATTATTCATAATCTAGTGTTGAAGGTGTAAAGAACTTCATAAGTGTTCTTGTCTTGGACTTGAACTAATGTTGAAGTTCGTGTTACTTATATACAGATTCTTGTACCCGAATATATACTAAATAACATCATTTTTATTTTTTAACCTCAACATTAATTAATTATTCACCAAATCATTTCCCAAAACCCAACACTATAGAAATATGATACATGCATATTTCGATAAACTACTCACTCATATTAGTCAGTGTTCATTTAAAGACCTGCAAAGTATAAAGTGGACAAGTAAAAGTAAACGGATAGGTAAGCAGACGGAGTATATATATGCTTTTGCTACAGTAGATCCTATTTCCTGCTGCAAATTTCTACAAAACTTAGTACAGGACTAATAAATATAACAAAATTCAGCAGAAAAGATGCAAAAGAACTTACTCCAGAAGAACTAGCCATTGTAAGAATTAAAGCTGCAGTTGTTAATTGATATAGAGAGAAGGCAACTCTTTTAACTCTCAAAACTCGAATGCTTTTTTTTTCTCTCTTCTTGACTATATAAACTTCTCTATTGATTGGCCTGAACTGGTCAACACTCAAAACCACGTTACAAGAAAATGGATTACAGGTTTCGCCCGGCGGATGATTATTTTTGTCTTTACCAATTAAAAGATATAAAAAATGAAAAAAAAAATATTTAAAATTAGAGGATTTTTTTATTTTTTTGTTGTTGGTGAAGTTAAAGAGGAGTTGACTGAGTCTCACAGCTCAAAGCATTTTGATCTGAACAAAAAAAAAAATACTACTTATTAAATTATAACTTATTCATTAATTCAATTCATTTCATAACTTCTGCATTGGATACTTCTGAATTGATGCGACATGAAAAGAAATTAATAAAATTAATTTTTTTTACCCCTATAGGATATTTATACTAAATTATATATATATATATATATATATGCTTACCCGTTAATTTATGTCATGTATACATTTAAAATCGCATATCGCATATTTATTTTAAGTAAAAATACAATTCAATATTTTTAGAGCTCATTTGTTTGCACTTAATGCAGGTTTGAATCTGAATGGTTCAGATTTCAGACCATTAAATGCATTTGATTTCATTAAGATTTTAGCTCTTAATAGGTTTGAATAGCTCTTAATCAGTCAAATTTAGAATCAAGTCTTAATAGATCTAAAGAGGTATTTTGGTGTTGAATAATATTTACCGTCACTCTATTCATAATTATCAGTCATCATCTCTGTCACCGTCATCATTGTTAACCACCACCAACCACCTCCACCATCACAACTGTCATCGACAACAAATATTGATACCAACCACTATTGTCAACCGTTACCACACCTACTACATCTATTATTCTAATTATATTTAACGTCACAACTGCCGTTAACAACAACACCATCATCAATCACTACCGGTCAATCCCTACTATCGACCAACTCATTTATCACAACTGGCACCACCGCTAACTACCGCTAATACATCATAACCTTCACACATTCTTTGTCGGCTACCACCATTGTCACTAGTAACACCACCTCCACCATCACTTCAATCACTATCATCGCTACAATTTATCTCTACTAACAACCATCTTCACCATCACCACTAACAATATCTCCAACTAGTACCAACACATTATCAACCATCATTCATTCATTTTTTAGTCATCATAATCAACACCTGCAACTACTAACATCAAGCAACGTCACATCAAAACCACCACTATCAACCGTCGTCATCATAACAGTTACTACAGTACCAACCATCACAAATATCACCACTAACATTACTAATCACTAACATCAATCATTGTCACCGCAACCACCATTATAAACCATCTCCACTATCACTAAAAAACATAAATATTTTTTTTCAATCAAATAATAATTTTGTTGTATTAAATTACATACTTTTCTGAAATATAATTAGCTTTTTATTTGAATTGTATTTTTTATTTTATTATATATACAAATAATTTTTTTTGTACGTTCAAATGTTAAAAAACAAACAGTCTTAATCATTAAGCTTTCAGATCTAGAGACAACATCTTAGTCATTCAGACATGCATTTAGATTCAAAAGTCTGAATCTTAAAAAAAAAACAAATGCACCCTTAACTCAGTTAGTTTACAAAATATATAGTGCATAGTTTAGAGATAGTGTATACATTATCTATAATCTATAATATATTAAAAGTGTGAAGACCCTTAGAAAATTGATTTGAACTTTTTGTCCTTCATTAAAAACTTTCGTAATAGACAAAATCGTCTTTTCACTTATTTTCTTCAATTAATATATCACTATATTTATAATATTTAAAATTAAGAAGTCCTAAAAATGGCTAAAAAAAATTATATGGAAAACTAATATTGGTAAGTTTTCTTTTTCTTTGTATACATCAAAAAGAGTCTTAGAAAATATGATTAAAAAAAATTATCAGAATTTCCATCAAAACAAAAAAAAAAACAATAATAATATTTAAACAACTTTATTTATTAATAATTCATATAAGGAAAAGAAATATGACTCATGCGTCATTTTTCCAATTCCCAATTTTCGACCAAAATTTGATTAAGAAAAAAAAAAAGAAATATGACTACCAAAATTTGATTGCTATGATATTAAAGGAAAAGAAAAAAGAAATATATGGGACCACCTTAATATATGGGACTCATATATAGACTTCTATATTAAGGAAATACTTTTATAAATATTGAGATGCATGTTAAACTAGAGAAGAAATCGATTTACTTATTGAGAAAATATGATTGATACTCATCTAACTTGATTCGGTTCCATGTCTAGATTGATGGATGTTTAATTTTCTAACATTCAACTTCTTCACTATTTTTGTCAACATAATAGAATTTAACACGTGTGTATATATATATCTTCTTTGTTTTCATTCAAGGCATTCTTTAGTGTCAAAATTTTCGCTCAGACAATTACTACTTTCATCAAAACTGAAGCTTTGTGATCACTATTGTATTTGTTTTACATGTCGTAGATGAATTTACAGTGGTAGATGAATGTCAGTCGGCTTTGAAATTTTTTTTTAGTTAAAGATTAAGTTTAATTGTGTTGTTTTTATATCCCTGTTTTGAGATTTTTTTTTGTGTGTGTAAAGGTAAAGTTTAGTTATATTATTTTGTTATCTCTATTGTCGTATTATTTTGTTATAATTTGTAGGCCGCTTTGAGATTTTTTTTGTGCAAAGGGTTAGACTTAATTATATTATTTGATGTCTCTATCATCATGTTGTTTTGTTGCAGTTACAGATGGTAGATGAATGTCGATTGACTTTGAGAATTTATTTTGATAAAGTTAGGTTTAATTAAATACTAAATTCTTCAAAAGGTTGAATTTAATTATTGTATTCATCTTTATTATTTAAGAAAATACCCTATTTAGTGTAATGTTCAAACTCAATAAAATGAGGTACACGCGCGAGACGCGTACACCTAAACCAGTACGAATATACATACACATACACCACCCACACAATAGTTATACAATTTTAGTGTATATACTAGTTACTAATAGCCCGTACAAGGCACGGGCCCAACAAATATTTTTAAAAAAATTTATTTTAATTATTTGATTTATAGTATTCTTAAAAAATATATAATACTTTTTTTTTTTTTAGATATTTTAAGCTATTAGCTATTGTAATTTATAATACTTCTTATGTAACTTTTAAATAATATATATCGCTCTCGTTGTCAAAACTTTTGTGGCACTGATAGTCAATTATATTTTTTAAATAATTTAAGTTTTAAAATTATTGTGATGTATAATATTTTTTCTTCTATTCCAATTTAAGTGTCACAATATTTAGATGAACATAATAATTAATTATGAGTGATATTGTAAAGTTACGTGTCTTAATGACTCATGAAAACTAATTAGAAGTGATATAACAAAATTACAATAAAACATACTTGTGATTTTTTTTTGATTAACTTATCATTTTATATTTATTTTACCTTTTTTTTTATCAAATATTATATTGACACAATGTTTAAATGATCATAATAATTAATTAGGAGTGACATAGTAAAATTACGGTTGAAGCAGCGAAACAGACATGTCTAATTAGAAGTGATATAACAAAATTACTATACAAAAATACTTGCGAAAAAAATTAAATGAGTCTCATATAAAACGTTAAGTAAATTTAACATTAATTATTATAAATGTTTTAATACTCAAATGACTTTGTAATAATTTTTTAATAATTAATTAGAGATGACATAATAAAATTACGGAGAAAGTAACTAATGAAGCAGGTAAGAGAAGCAGCTAGAGAAGCAAGCATGTTGACGGAGACTTGCCTGCTTCTCACACGAATTCCCTCTTATTATAGAGTATTTTTCTTTTTAAGTGGACCTCATATAAGTCGTCAAGTTCATTTAAAATATGAATAGTTAATTTATCATTTCATATTATTTTTTACCTTTTCTGTCAAATATTATTATTTTTTAATACTAAGATGACACATAATAATTAATTAAGAGCGATATTTAATAAAGCTACGATTGAAGCAGCTGAAGCAAACACGTCATAAATATTTTATTAAATATTATTAATTTTTTAATACATAAATAATCTATAATAATTAATTAGAGGTGATATTGTAAAATCAGAAAGCAAACAAAAAAGCAGGCAGGCAAGAGAAGCAAAGATGTTGACAAATACTACACTTGTATTTCTTTTCCTTGATGCAGATCCGCGTATGAACTGCCAGCATTGACTATATATTATGTATATTTTGGATACTGTCTAGTAATTTTCTTTTTGTTCGTAGTGTGGCTCTAGTACCAGACGTTACCATGTTTTGGGTGGGATCATCCTATATAGTTTGTCCTCTTCCTTCCTTTCTACGGTATATTATATATGCATGTTCACCTGCTTCTACCCGTATCTTTATTATTGGTGTTAATTTATTTTAGTTTATTTTTTTCCACCCGTTACTCCCTATTATAGTATTTTTTATGTATTTTCTTAAAATATATAACAGATTATTTTTTTTTTAATATTTTAAGTTATTAATTATTGTAATTTATAATACTTTTTATGTAATTTTCAAATAATGTATATCGCTCTCTTTGTCTAAACTTTTGTGGCATTGATAGTCAAACATATTTTCTAAATAATCTAAGTTTTAAATTATTGTGACGTATGATATTTTTTCTTTTATTCCAATTTAAGTGTCATAATGCTTAGATGATCATAATAATTAATTATGGGTGATATAGTAAAATTATGATTGAAACGGCGAAATAAACATGTCTTAATGACTCACATCAGCTAATTAGAAGTGATATAGCAACATTACTATAAAAAATACTTGTGATTTTTTTTTTAAGAGGACCTCATATAAGACGTCAAGTTAATTTAAATCATGAAGAGTTAGCTTATCATTTTATATCTAATTTATCTTTTTTTATCAAATATTATTAATTTTAATACTTAGATGACTTATAATAATTAATTAGGAGTGATATTTAATAAAATTACGATTGAAGCAGGCATGTCATAAATGTCTATTTTACCTTTTTTATTAAATACTACTCTCTCCGTTTCATAATAAATGAATTATTGGATTTTGACATACAGATTAAGGAAAAAGTACTAAAGACATAAATTTAACACAACTTTCCATTTTTACCCCAAAAAAAAGAAAAAGTTAACCTTGTAATACTTTTTTAAAAGTTAATTGGTTGTCAAATCATAAGGATAAATTTGAAAAAAATTTTCAAGGATTCACTTATGTTGAAACACCAATAAATATCCCAAACAATTCACTTATTCTAAAACGGAGGGAGTATTAATTTTTAATATATAAATAACTTATAATAATTAATTAGAGATATATAATAAAATTATGGAGAAAACAGGAAGAAGAAGCAGACACGTTGACGGAGACCTGCCAACTTCTCTTGCTTTTTGCCTCTTGTTAGATTGTAATAACGACTATATGTGATAAATTAAGATGATCAAGTGATATATATCGGTAACGATCCCTTTATTGAATTAGGATAAGTCAGAACAAACTTTTAACTGCAAAAGTAGAAACGGGGATTGAGAGGACACAGACAAACACAGCTAAACTGGGCAGGACACTCCGTGAATTGAATATTCCTTTCATCAACATAAAAAGCCATTAAGAAATTCCCACCATAAAGCATTTGCTATTCTGCCTTTTGAAAACTCATATGCTTCTCTTTTTTATTACTAATAACTATTGGCACAAAACAGAACATCACTACAAATAGTAGAACCATAGTAATATATTGCTTACAATTTCACAAATGAGATCCCAAAAAAGATAAAAGTATATGTTGATTTTATCCTAACTCCAACTTAAATAAATAAATAGAGACAACTCGAATTTGAGTTTGCTCACTGTCATTGGTGGGTTGTGCATCAATATTCTGTTTAAAAAGATTCCCAATTCCATCAAAAGACTGCAACTTGCCTAAAGAATAAACAAAATTTTGCTACTATTTCCTCGCATGTTGATTTGTTCTATCTTCATTGGATTATATTCTTAAAAATCCCAAAAGCAAAAAAATAAAAATTAAATAAAAAATATTCACTGCGTTTACCACTACTGATATCCCCTTTTAATTAAAAAAAACATTTCCTCTTTGTTCTTTCCATCACATGATCACATCGCAGACCCAAAAAGGGAACTATTATTAGGTGAGTTGTTTAATCCAAATTTGATTTGATTGTTATGTATTTGAAGAAGTGATTAATCAATTAATCAAATTCTTGTTATGAAATTTGGGAAAGAATTTACAACGCATTTAGAAGAAACCCTACCTGAATGGAGGGACAAATATTTGTGTTACAAACCCCTGAAGAAACTTCTCAAACACCTTCCTTCTACCGCCGATAATAATCTTCCTGACGGTGGCGACAATCCTCCTCCGCCTCCACCGCCGCCGCATTTGCAGGATTGGTTTGTCAGAATTCTCAATGAGGAACTTGATAAATTCAACGATTTCTATGTTGATAAAGAGGAGGAATTCATTATTCGCCTCCAGGTTTCTTTTCTTTTTCATTACTGTATACACATAGATATCCTTTTTTATGTTGACTAAATTCACTAGATACTTTCAACCTCCGCCAACAATAAATATCAGATAACTCTATCTAGTAAGACTGGGACAAATGAGAAGAATCACTCAGTACTTTTTGTCTAAAACTGAAATTTGAACATGAGACCTTAGGCTCTGCATTGACAACTAGGCCAAACCCTTCGTGCTGTATACATACAAATCTTAGTATGTCAGTCAATCAATCAATTATCAACTGTGTCTTAACTGGGACCAGCTATATGAATCCATTATACTCTAGGCCCAATTTGTGGAATTTCTTCTGAAATTTAAAGGCAACTTGGTGCAGCAAAGCTCCCGCTATGCGTGGATCCGGGAAAGGACCGGACCACAAGGTCTATTGTAGACAGCTTTACCTTGCATTACTGCATGTTGTTTCCACGACTTGAATTTCTTCTGAAATTTGATTGATACCTATTCTTTTTACCTATTGCTTTTACCACATTAATCCTGTAAATTGCATGGGGATTAGATGTGATGTTTACTGTTTACAGGATATTTTTTTTTGCTGTTTTTACCTGCTGATTATTCCAACTTTTACAGTTTAATTTCAATAGATTGTTTATTAATTTAAACTTTTGACGGATCATGAAAGGCGTGAAGCAGGGGTTTACTTGTACTGTTTGTGACGATGGAATTTTAGAGTGTGATGAATTGAATGGATAGTGCCGGTTAACTCTATCCATCAAGACTTGGTAGATGGAAGAAATCACCTGGACGTAGAAATTTGTAAGGTTTCATCTGTTGCTACACGTAAAAGTTTGAATGTAGCATGGGCTGGAATTCTGCGAAAGTATAAAGCAGGTCAATTGGAATTATGAAAATTGATGACAGTATATGAATACAAAAAGAGAGGAGTAGATGCAAAGGAGATTATGAGGTACTTGAGAGGGATGACAAGAACTTAATAGTTCGTTCGGAACCATAAATAGCTGCAACATGTTGAAAGGCGATAGATATATACAAAAATAACAAATAAATAAGTGGATTAGAGAGAAAGTATCACAGGAGACCTGGAGAATATTCTTAGTTAAGCTGAAGCATAAGAGTATATTGATGGTATATTCCACCTTAGTGCCTTTCAAACTTGTTGAACTATTTTAAGGAGATGACCCTACTTGTCTTAAATAATAATAATAATTCTGTCTTAATCAACACGACCTACGTATTCTTTAGTATTATAATGGTGGTTCCAAGCCAATTTGTGAGCAACTTGATTCCACCGAGTACCTGCTACCTCCCACCAATATAAGTATAGGTAACTCTAACTACCAACGCTTCGGCAGATCACAAATGGGAAGAAATCACCTAGTTTTTTCTTCTTTTTGTCTTTACTAGGATTTAAACTCTAGTCTGTAAGGCGTTCATCCACTTCTTTGACTACTTGGCCAACACTTAGGTGCTTAATAAAATCTACCTTGATTGATGTAATTAAATAGTGTACACCAGCCAGTCAATCCATCATTCAAACAACTACGCCTTTATCTCAGATCAGGTGTATAAATCTTCTTATACCGTTCTCCTCTATTGGGTCCATTTTATTTGTTATACTTAAAATATCATGTTTGAACAAATTGTTATATTTATTTTGGCCAAAGAGTGTTTAAAATATTTGCTTGCCATTTGATAACATGGCCGGATTAACAGTAAGATGCACATTAAGTTTGAAGTAGTATTACGTAGTAATAGTTTATTTTAATTTAAGTTTTGGAGACAAAACTTTCATTTACGAAAACATAACCATCATTTTAGTCAAAGGAAAAGAAAATAGTTCACTTCATTGACTCGGGTTTAGTATCAATTACCACTAGAATTCTGGAATTGTGAACTTGCATGACCAGATTGTTCAGAAAATGAGTGTCCTAGATGTAAGTGTTTTTCAACACTAAAGACAGAAAATTGTAAGAGTGAACCGGTGCATCACTGACTTATTTGATGAAGCCACTCATTTGATTCCTTCATCCCCACCACTACCCCCTACTTGGAAGGAGGAACTTCCATGTCACCATGTGTTGTAGATGGGTACAACATTGCATCCCTAAACTTAGATTGCCGAAGAGAAGTTCCTCCAAATTTGATGGTGCTGCCATTTAGTTTCATTGTTGTTGTATGATTACTTCCCAGCTTGGCAAGGGTTTTGATGGTTTATTTCTCTTGTCTCACAACCGCTGGTTCATTGTGCTATTTTCAACTGCAAGTCTGTTTGTTAATAAGTGTGCATCTCATGTGGGCACAAGCAGTGGATTAAGTAAGATAGACACCTAAATATTGGATATAAAGTTGAAATTGCATATGAATTCAGTCAGAATGGATTGGCGCTGTATATTGTACAATTTGCTTCTTTGGTTGTTGCTAGTGCACAAGTAAGAGACATGAAATTTAAACCCTTGCTTTCATTAAACTGAAGTTCAAAGTACTTGAAACAATTGATACATGAACATACTATATCAACCCCCAAATCACCATGTTTAATTAATAGCTGGGTTGATCAATGATTTGATGGCTTAAGTTTATGATCTATTTGCTTACACTTGTCAGTGGCTTGTCACTTTTAGCTATGAGTCATGCTAGTGGCAGTCTGATTAAAATTTTAATTGAGCAGAAATTCTGTTAAAATCTGCATCAATCAACTTTTTCTGATAAGGTAAATACTTTTATTAATAATTTGAAAAAGCTGCAGCTATCAATTTTTATGCTTTGTGTGGTCAATCTCTTATTTTACTTTTATAAATTATTGAAAAAGCTGCATCTATCAACTTTTATGCTTTGTATAAAGCTATTGTTGGATCAATCTCTTATTCTTTTCCATTAATTTGATTAAGTTGGGTCTTTAAATCTCCATAATGTTAGCTTTGTACAAGTTGTCAATTTTTCATGACAACAACATACCTAGCATAATCCCACAAATGAGGTTTTGGGGGTGTACATTACCTCTACCTTGTGGAGATAATGAGACTTTTTCCCGAAAGACCCTCAGTTTGAGAGCAAATTTTCATGAATAGGCTAAGGTTTGGTCTTGACAAGGACATTTGGTGGTATATCATAATGATTTCTTTTTCTTTTTCTCTTTGCACAAATCAGAATTGGGTGAAATTTGGAAGGAAGGGAGTTGGACTTCTGTTGTTACTCTCATCTGTTTCATGCCTTGGGTGGAAGTTTGATATCTATCTTAAGTCTTTTATTAGGATTGTTCCGTGGTGAAATGAGTTATGCAATACATGATATATAGAAGTTCATACATTTTATATTTTAAAAAAATAAAAATATTTGGAAGTTCATTATTTTTTTTTGGATTTTACTTCCCCGGGAGTAGTGGTATGGACTGCGTACATCTTACCCTCCCCAGACCTCACTATGTGGGAATACACTGGGTTTGTTGTTGTTGTTGTATTATTTTTGGATTTGTTGTATGCTCTGGAGGCTGACATTCGCTGCTTGTGTCCCGTTTAAAAAAATTGTGGTAGTAAATGGGGAATAAGGAAGAATATTTTGGTTTGCATTTATTAAGGGAACTTTGTTCATTTGGACTTGGAGTCAATCTCCCTAACGGAGTTCCAGAAGGGGACTGATAATAAGAAGTTTTTAATTCTCTCTTTTTCTTGGTCGTTGAGAGGTAGGGATTAGGAAGGATGTGTTCAAGAAAATATGCCCCACAGTAAGCAAGTAAAAATAAAAGTTGAAAAATAAATAAATATTCAATCACGTGGGTATCAATCGTGATTGTGTTGTTATGTGAATTGATCCCATCTCATTTAATTCTATAACAGGAATTGAAGGAACGAATTGAAAGAGTGAAGGAAAAGAGTGGCAAAGATGGAGTTATCACAAAAGATGGTGAATTTAGTGATGAAGTGATGGGTATACGTAAAGACTTTGTTGCCATACATGGCGAGATGGTTCTTCTCAAAAATTACAGCTCTCTAAATTTTGCAGGTACTGCAGCATTTGCACTCTATTTTCAGCATATGTTTGTGATATCAGTTAGTTACCATTGCTCAAGCATTTGTGTTTCAAGAGTTGCATCGCTCTGGTTTAGCTGAATAACAACCTTAAGTGGAGTCTGTTCAAATTTTATACAACGTAGGTCCCATCCGCTTTCTGTAACAAATTGTTTTGTTCCCCCAGGTCTTGTTAAGATTTTGAAGAAGTTTGATAAACGAACTGGGAGATTGTTGCGTCTTCCTTTCACACAACTTGCTCTTGATCAGCCCTTCTTTGTGACGGAGCCTCTAAATAGATTAGTCCGTGAGTGTGAGGAAAATCTTGAGCTCCTATTTCCTTTGGAAGCAGAAGTTGTAGAATCAGATGCCACTGCAGAAGATGCAACAGGAGGAACTACTCCTAATACTTCAAATGTTTCTCCATCATTGTCACTTGGGGAAGAAAATGTGGATATATATCGAAGTACACTTGCAGCAATCAAAGCTATTCAGGGACTGAAGAAGGCAAGCTCCACATATAATCCACTATCGTTTTCATACATATTCGGTAACCAAGATAATGATAACACAGGCGCTATAACTGCAGAAAACTCTGATTCGGATCCGTTTGTTGCCTCTCAGAGTGATAAAGAGACAGATCAAGAGGATTCCAATCCCCTAGAATAGAGTTCACCATTCTAGTTTGCTTATTGGTCTTCACTTAGTGTGTATTGTCGTAGACTGAGGGAGATAGAATGGTTTGCTTTTTCATTTTATACTACTGTTCTGGAATAACTTGCTTGCTCCCTTTTTAACTTTTAGCACTGACGGGACTTTAGTGATTCTTGGATTACAAAAGCTTGTTGATTATCTAGAACCCTCAATCTGACTTTTATGTCATAAGTTTTGATGATTAATAATGTGAAATGTGTTATAATATATATCAGTGAATGTCAATCAAGATCTATTTGATGTATTTATCGTTTAGTGTGAAATTAGGGCAAATTCCCCCTATAAATAGAAGGGTTTCCTTCATTGTAAATATCCCTCAAGAGAAGAAATAAAAATTACTCTCTCTATTCTCTCTACTCTTCTTGTTTATTCTTTCTTATTTTATAATACGTTATCAGCAAGAGACTCTATTGTCTCAAATTTGAAGGCTACGGCTAAGATATGGATAATTTTCAAGAAGATATTTGTTTGATTGATTCTGGCACTGCACATACGATATTCAAAGACAAGAAATATTTTTCTCATCTAAACATGGACAAGATTAATGTTACTACAATTTCTGGTAGTGTTGATTTGATTGAAGGCTTTGGCAAAGCCATTATAATCTTGCCCAAGGGAACTAAATTCATCATAAATAATGCTATGTTCTCACCCAAGTCTCGGAGAAACTTGATGAGTTTTAAAGATATTCGTGAAAATGATTATCATATCAAGACATTTGATGAGATGAATCTTGAATATCTTGGTATCACCAAAAATGTCTCTGAGCAGACATTTGTTGTTGAAAAGTTTCCTACTTTATCTTCTGACCTGTATTGGACAAAGATTTGTCCAATTGAGGCACATTCCATAGTAAATCGGAAGTTTACTGATTCCAATACTTTCGTACTTTGACATGATCATCTGGGACATCCAGGATCAATAATGATGAGAAGAATAATAGAAAATTCAAATGGGCATCCATTAAAGAACTTGAATGTTCTTTCAAATGGTGAATTTTCATGTAATGCTTGTTATCAAGGCAAGTTGATTGTGAGACCATCGCCAACAAAAGTTGGGATTGAGTCCCCCGCGTTCTTGGAACGCATACATGGGGACATTTGTGGACCAATTCACCCATTAAGTGGGTCATTTAGATACTTCATGGTCCTAATAGATGCTTCTTCTAGATGGTCTCATGTGTGCCTTTTGTCATCTCGCAACTTGGCATTTGCAAAATTGCTGGCACAAATAATACGATTACGGGCACAATTTCCTGATAATCAAATCAAGTCTATTCGCCTTGATAATGCTGCAGAATTTTCTTCCCAAGCATTTAATGACTATTGCTTATCGATCGGGATAAGAGTGGAACATTCTGTACCCCATGTTCACACTCAAAATGGCCTTGCTGAGTCATTAATTAAACGTCTGCAGTTGATAGCAAGACCATTACTAATGAAAACTAAGTTGTCCACTTCTGTTTGGGATCATGCAATTTTGCATGCTGCAACACTTATTCGTCTTAGACCGACAAATTATCATAAATTTTCTCCGTTGTAATTGGTTCTAGGTCAAGAGCCTAATATATCTCATCTGAAAATTTTTGGGTGTGGTGTTTATGTGCTGATAACACCACCAAACCGCACCAAGATGGGCCCCCAAAGAAGGTTAGGAATTTATGTTGGGTTTGAATCATCCTCCATTATTCGCTATCTTGAACCATTAACGGGAGATATGTTCACTGCTCGATTTGCAGATTGTCGATTTGATAAGATACTTTTCCCAAAATTAGGGGGAAAAGATCGTGACATCAAAAGAGAAATTTTGTAGAAAAATTCATCACTATCTCATCTTGATCCACGTGCTTCTATTTGTGAGCAAGAAGTACAAAAGATTATTCATCTGCAGAGAATTGCAAATCAAATGCCGGACGTATTTACAGATTTGAAAAGGATCACTAAATCACATATTCCTGCAGAGAATGTCCCAAAACGACCATCCATTAGTGTCATAGCTAATGAATCTAAAGCACGCTTGAAGCGTGGCAGACCATTAGGTTCTAAGGATTGAAATCCTAGAAAAACAAAAACAAATGGTCAAGATGACACTATGAAAGATCCACATACGGAAATTCAAGATTTGAGCAATGTTGATATCCTCGAAGGAATCAATGAGCCTGAGACTCAAGAAAATGAGGAACTATCCATAAATTCAAGTGATGTTGAAACTAATCTGAATCGATCTGAAATAGTAGTGGATCATGTCTTTGCATATAATGTTGCAACGAAAATCATGCAAGATAGCGAGGATCTTGAACCTCGATCTGTCACAGAATTTCGACAAAGAAATGACTGGCCAAAATAGTAAGAAGCAATTCAATCTGAATTGAATTTGCTCGCCAAACGTGAAGTTTTTGGACCCATAGCTCAAACGCCTAATGGTGTTAAGCCTGTTGGCTATAAATAGGTCTTTGTGCGAAAAAGAAATGAAAAAAATGAAATACAAAGATATAAAGCACGCCTTGTTGCACAAAGATTTTCACAACGGCCTGATGTCGATTATGATGAAACATATTCACCAGTTAAGGATGCAATAACATTGCATTATCTTATTAGTTTCACTATCCATGAGAGACTTGAAATTCATTTGATGGATGTGGTAATAGCCTATCTATATGGATCACTTGATAATGAGATATACATGAAAATTTTTGAAGGATTTAAAATGCCGAAAGCATATAGTTCAAAGCTTCAGGAAATGTATTCCATTAGATTGCAAAGATCATTGTATGGTTTGAAGCAATCTGGACGCATGTGGTATAACCGTCTTACTGAATATTTATCTAAAGAAGGTTATACGAATGATGAAATTTGCCCATGTGTTTTCATAAAGAAAACAACGTCGGAGTTTGTTATACTTGCTGTCTATGTCGAAGACATAAACCTTATTGGAACTCCAATAGAGCTTCAAAAGGCAATTGATTACATAAAGAAAGAGTTTGAGATGAAAGATCTCGGAAAGACAAAGTTATGCCTTGGTTTGCAAATTGAGCATTTGACAAACGGTATCTTTGTCCATCAATCTGCCTACACAGAAAAGGTGTTGAAATGATTCTATATGGATGGAGCACATCCATTAAGTACTCCGATGATTGTTCGATCACTTGATGTGAATAAGGATCCATTTCGACCTCAAGAAAAGAATGAGGAACTCCTTGGTCCTGAAATACCATATCTTAGTGCAATTGGTGCACTAATGTATCTTGCAAATACTACAAGGCCTGATATTATCTTTTCAGTAAATTTGCAAGCAAGGTATAGTTCTGCTCGTACTAGGAGACATTGGAATGGGATCAAACACATATTACGGTATCTAAAGGGGACTACCGATATGATCTTATTTTATTCTAAAGATTACAATTCCGATCTTGTTGGTTATGTTGATGCTGGATACTAATCCGACCCGCATAAAACTGGATCTCAAACAGGCTACGTACTGCCATATCTTGGAGATCAACAAAGCAGTCTATCATAGCCACTTCATCGAATCATGCTGAGATTATAGCTATTCATGAAGCAAGCCGAGAGTGTGTGTGGTTGAGGTCCATAATACATCTCATTCGAGAAAAATGTGGCTTGAAATGTGACAAAGTACCCACAATTTTATATGAAGATAATGCAGCATGCATAGCACAACTGAAAGGTGGATTCATAAAAGGAGATAGAACGAAGCACATTTCGCCAAAGCTTTTCCATACACATGAGCTCCAAAAGAACGGTGATATTAACGTATAATAGATTCGTTCAAGTTACAATGTGGCTGATTTATTCACCAAGTCTCTTCCAACTACAACTTTCAAGAAGATGGTGCACAAGATCGGAGTGCAAAGGTTCAAGAATGTTCTTATTAGGGGGAGCTAGTACGCGCTGTACTCTTTTTCCCTTACGAGGTTTTGTCCCACTGGGTTTTCCTTGTAAGGTTTTTAATGAGGCAGCCTATATGCGTATTGTTAGACATTCAAGGGGGGAGTGTTATGATATATATCAATTATAGTGAATGTCTATCAAGATATATTTGATGTCTATCCGGATTTGATGTATTTATCTTTTAGTGTGAAACTAGGGCAAATTCCCCCTATAAATAGAAGGACTTCCTTCATTGTAAATCATCCCTCAAGAGAAGAAATAAAAATTACTCCCTCTATTCTCTCTACTCTTCTTCTTTATTCTTTCTTATTTTATAACAAAATGTTCATAAAGAACAGGGGTATTATCTTGGTCGTCTTTACTGAATTTATGTTCTTTTCCTCCGAGTTATTATGGAAAAATTACATAGATCCCCAAATATACTTTTAACATATTTACTTTTTCGCTCACTACTTTAAATTAATTACATAATATCTACAATAACCCCATATACATGTTGTAAATACATGTAACGATGCGATGTATCCGTGTCGACAATGTAACAATGTCTACAATGTATCCATCACGATACATGTGTATCTGAGATTGAATCATATATCTGCATCTTCAATGTATCAGTGTCTACAATGTATCCGCTCAATATGCAATGGGATATTATGTAATGTTTACGTGTCCACTTGCGTTGATTGTACTTTTATAGAGAATGGCCTTCAATGTGTTACAAGCCATTTTCATGTGATTTAACTTTTATCCTTGATTGCTTTGTTAAATGTTTTGGAACTCTTTTGATGAAGAAAGCTAGACGTGGAAGGATATATATTAGCTATTTTTCTACTCGTGGTTATGTCAATTTCATACATCAATCATTTTCCTAACAAAATGCCTAGTAATGTTAGAGTCAACCAATCATCATGGTAAAGTAATTTTAAGATTTTTGACATTCTTTTGGATCAAACAAGTCTTTTTTTATGCACTACTGTGAGACATGATTACAGGAGAAGTTCATAATTCAGATACAAAACATAAAAGCTAAGCAATACCTAACTGTCTAATTTCATGAACAAAACTTCATTACAAGCACCATTGACACATGAATCAAAAAAATGTACAAGAAAAGAGGAACTAAAGCAAAATGAAAATCTTTTTTTGTGCTTCGGGTACTCTTGATTTGCCTTTTACATACTCTTGTCTTCATCGTAGTTGAAAGGCAGGGGTACAGACTTGGAGGCACGATATTTACCGACGTTATTTAAGTGCTCATTTTCCAACCTGAACAATAAAAATACTGTTAGAGAAAAGCAGTATCTTCTATGTAACAGAGAAATATATGTAAAAGTTCTTTAAATAGCCGGTGTATAGTGTCAAGAATGGACTTTGGGTCTAATTCAACCTCAAAAGCTAGCTCAAGAGGGGAGGATTACTCAAGTCCATATAAGCAAACCACTAGTCCATTCCCCAACCAATGTGGGACTTTTTACCCACTCTAACACCCCCTCACGCCCAGGCCAAACTGGCACTGGCGCGTGGACCGGGAGCCCAAAATGGGGATGGACCTGACTCTGATACCATGTCAATAATGGACCTTGAGCCTAACTCAACCTCAAAAGCTAGCTCAAGAGGTGAGGATTACCCAAGTCCACGTAATCAAACCACTAGCCCATTCCCCAACCAATGTGGAACTTTTACCCACTCTAACATATAGAAGTTAAACTCAATATGTAATGCATCTAACCTGAAAAAGTTCCACAAGCCTCGGCGAAGGATTTCCAAACAGGCAACAATTGCAGTAAATGCTTTTGGGTGCAGACCTGGTAGTTCTCTTATATCTAGAACCAACTGCATCCATACTAGCCTCAGAATAATGTCAAGAACCTGCATTTACACAAACAATCAGAAACTTCCACTGCAAAGTGTATGACTGACTACTATTTGAAAGTTGTGTCTGCACTTACAATGGCAACAAAGTAGACAATCTTGTATGGCACAAGTAGCTTGTCTCTCAACCAGGGGTTTCTTGAATTCCTTTGCAACAGACCCCAATCGATGACAAGGTCCCAGTAAGTGTTTGCAATTGTGGTAATTCCTGATGTTGATGCTGCCATTACTTTCCAAAAAACTCCTCTCTTCTGATCATATAGTGTCCTCATTACAAGAGCGACAATGGTTGAGAAATATTTGAGGGCATTAAGCCCCTGCATCGAATCTTTCTCTTCAAATAAACGCCGAAGACACTGTATATATCATGAAATTCATACAAAGCACCATATTACATAATTGTCAAGATAACTATAGTGGGAAATGGGAATGATGATTTTCAGTGAGTAAAAATTCTCAAACCTGAATAAACCGAGACCAAAAGGGGATAATTGCAACGACTATGAGTAGGATCTGGTAAACATTGCTGTCTTGACAAGTGTTTGATCTTGTTTTGAAGTTGCCCCATACATAGTAGCAGACGTAGAATTGCAAATTCCTAATTGCTTGAACCTGAAATACAAGAGCATATTATGGTTCTTTTGCACAAGTACAGCAGAATTTGCACATTATATACAGACTGAATTATCGAAATATTGGATCCTATTTTGGTAATAACGCAGAAGTTTCCCATTTAGAAAGAATCTGAGAAGTCAAACCTGGCTGGTTAGTTGATCTGCCAAGATGAAATCTGGAAGAGTAACCTGCAAATTGACGAGCGACATTTTAGTATGCATGTACTTCCTATGATATCAATGCATGTGAATCTGTATATATCTTAAAAAGCTGCTGGTACCTTATAGAGGGGAGCGCACAGGCAGTGCCAGGCAGTTCTTAGAAAGAAGAAACGACTTGAACGATATATGATGTTTAGAGGACAAAAGATTATCAGAAGAAGAACCTGAAAAAAAGATTTAAGATCATTACGGGATTCTAAACGTTTGTATAGATCAGTTCTAAGTAGAAGGAGAAGTAATGTTTACAAACTTACAAACACCAACATAAGTGGGATCAGCTCTTTCACAGTCTCATATCTTCTTGTTATCGGGTTCATATCCATATCCAGGTGGAAAAGTGTAGCAGCCAATGCAAGTACTGAAAGACCAGAAGCAAGGAGGAAAACTTGTCTGTAACGTAACTCTGTGCCCTGCTTGAAGCCAAATATGAAGGGATAATTGACCCGGAAACGCCTCCAGTAGTATACATTCGCCCCGTACATGAGCATATGGAGAACAATGTATCCGAATAGGCTGCAAGATAGAGCTTCATTACTCATACGTATTGCTTAAAAACATGCTTTCGCTTGTAGACAAACATTGGGAAAGAATAAATTTGTAAAAGACAGATGGGTAGTTCACCTGTAGAGTGGAAATATGTTATCCATATACTTCCGACGATCCTTATGCTCTAGAAGGTGTCTCACACGTATCGCTACAATAATAGCTGCCACTAATGCTATTGAGCAGCCAGAGAACAAACCTGTAGTTGAAAGGTACACCAGTTGCTAAAATGAACATCATGGGCAACCTCCGGGAAATCAAGGACCTAGAGTTGACGCTAATAAGGATGCAGGCTTACCTAGGAAAAATGTTACTCTATGAGTTTCTCTTTTAGCTTGTGGTCTTAAGGATTTCATTCCTTTCCTTCGGTTTCCATTGACAAAATGCTTTATGAACGTGACCTCCACCCTTTCTATGAGCTTGTTAAGCTAAAAAAGATAAAAGCAAAGATTGATGAGAAGTTCAAACTTCAAACTGTAGTTGCAAGTGGAATAATTGAAGGAAATGTACCTCATCAGAGTTACCAAGATCAGATTTATCAATCATATCTGAGTATGATTTCGAAGCTTTCCTTGAAGTCGTCTGTACCAATAAATTGCAAGGTTAAAAGGCAAAACTTTAATACTTTTACTTTCTATTGCTAAATAGTGATAAGTAGTACCTTATCATACTTCTTCATGATCTTGGAGAATGCCAACACGTTTAAGAAACTAATACAATAAGTAGCAAAGTGTGAGTTAAATTGAACACGGAAACAACTACAAGTCCTCATTTAGAATAAAATAAAATACACCATTACCGGTAGCTTTTCAGAAGTCGGAGCTTTTGACAGAACTCAACAAAAGCCTTTTTCATTTGTTCTTCAGCTCTTTTGAGCTCGTCTTTGCTGAATTTTAAGTTTGCATTCGAAGTCTTGATCACATTTTTCAAAGTCGAGATAGGTGTTGCTGGTTCAATATTGATTTTGACATTGTCCAAAATCTCTATTGGAGCAGGCCTAAAACGCGAGAGATTCTTCTTTGCTTCATCCCTTTTCCCTGATGCTGATGATTCCTCTTCCAGAATATCCTCACCTGTCAGCTCAACTTCTTGAATTGACTCCATGTGTGACCTACCTGTATTGGGGTTAAACATGAATTCAAACAAATTACAAAAAAGCCTCGTGTGACCTAAGGTTCGAGCTGTGCAAGCAGCCACTAGTGCTTGCAATAGGTTAGGTTATCTACGTTACACCTCTTAAAGTGCGTTCCTTTAGTGCAATAGAAAGTTATAGTATATGGATTTACCTGGACTTCTCATATGAGTAGGAACCACTGGTGCTGGAGACAAGGAACTAGCATCATTGGCTGTAGAATCCATCATCACTTGTGCACTATCCATTCCAATTGAAGGTTTATCAACCATAATTCTTAGAGCAATAAGTGCATCCATTTGTTTACTCAGCTCATCAGCTTCAGCCTTAACTTCCCCTACTTTTTTCTTGTAAAAAGTTAAGACCTTGTTGAATTCATCATCGAGTCTTCTAAAGAAAACCATCTCATATTCTCCACCTTGTTCAGATGACATGAGAAACATAGTTTGATGATGTCCTTGTGAGCCTTCTGGCTGCAGTGAACTCACTAAAATAACTTCTTCATCCTCATTGGGATTTCTAGGTGAATCTTTGAAACTGAATCTATTTTGCAGTCCACTAAAGGCTCTATACATAGATATCCTTCTCTTTAAGGAGCCTTTTGGGGTGGCTGCAACTTCAGGTAATGGTGCATTTCTCTGCTTGAATTTTGAGATGTCTTTCAACACACCCTTTAGATAGTTATAATCCATGTAGGCTTCTTGCCATTCATGGACCATTTGGGAGGCAAATTCTTTACCAAATTTCATCTTTATCAAAGCTGTTTGTTTTTTCTTTTAGCAAAAAGAAAAGGAAGGGATTTCCTATGTTTTTTACCAAAAAAATGAAAAGATTGGTGTTTAAATAGTAAGAATATTGGTTTGGGGCATTTGGGTTGTAGCAGTCATTAGAGAAAAGGTCAAAGGGTTGTCAAAACTAGTAAGGTTCCAAGAATGCCGTGGAAAAGGAGTAGAATTATTTTTTGTTGTTGAAAGAATAGTCTTTGTAAAATCAATGGCTTTTCTTTTAGGTAGATGGTTTTGGGGATTTTGCAAGTTTTTTCTTGTTTAACACTGGGTACAGTAGCCACCAAGAAGGTGTCAAAATCAATAGTTCAACCAAATAAATTATGGACTAGTATTAAGTAGTAGTACCAAGTGGGAACTATGTCAGAGCAGGGCAGTTCTTCTCAATGGGTAGAAGGAAGAGGAACCACAGTTCACACTTCACTCTGGTTGCCAACTTTGAACTATTCACCAATTGACTGCCTCATTAACAACATCTTTTTTTGTATTTGTTTTATAAATGATCTTATTTAAGATTTCAACCTTACACTTTTCTATCACAGCTCATTTATTTGGGTTCGAAATATATTACTACCTCATTTCCATTTTAGTTGATCCTGTTACTATATATATATATATATATATATATATATATATATATATAT
>NC_061112.1:149971060-150007243 GCF_002878395.1 Capsicum annuum | reverse complement strand
TATATATATATATATATATATATATATATATATATATAAAAGAGACAATCCGGTGTGTTAAGCTTTTGCTATGTACAGGATCGAAAAAAGATTCGATCATAAGAATCTATTGCACGCAGTTTCATTTTATATTTCTGCAAGGGGTTGTTTCTAAGGTTTGAATTCGTGATCTCCTGATCACATTATCAGTTACCGAAAAAAAGTTGTTTCAATTTACTTGTCTAATTGATGAGATCGAGAAAAGTTTATCATGTTCTTTCAATACTTACTCCGTTTAAAAAAGAATGAGCTACTTTGATTTGACACAAAATTTAAGAAAATAAAGAAGACTTTTGAATCTTGTGGTTGTGTCAGATGTATCAAAATGCCCTTTAATCATGTGCTCCTAAATATGTCATGTGAAAAGTTGAAATTAAAATATTGTCAAAAAAGGAAATGAGTCATTTTTTTTTTAAACGGACTAAAAAAAATAGATCATTCTTTTTGAAATAGAGGGCGTACTACTATGTGTTAAATGACTACATAAAAGGTATAAAACTCATATTTATATTTTCAGAACATAATTAATAAGGTCAGTTTAGTAAAATCAATTCATAACTAATTTTTTTTTAAAAGGAATGTCAATTCAATAAAGATCCAGTAAGACGGAACGAAGGGAATGTTAAACTTGACATTGATTTTGGGTACAAACTTACTCACACCCAATTTATATATCAAGTCAATATGTAAATAACATGAATTTAAATTTTAGATTTGATTTTACTTAATTATAATTAATTAATATGTGTTTTACTTTATTAGATTAATTAATTGTGATAAATTACATTAGTTTGGAGAAGATGTGAATAGGCTTTTTCCTTGATTTTGATAAAGTAATAGTTCTTCTCTACCATTTTATCCGATATTGTTTGACTTAGACATGTTTAAACATCACTTATCTAATTAAGGGCAAATCTAGAAAGAAAAAACTTTATACTTTTTATTATTATCAGCCTGGACCCAATATTAAGATATTTTGATCATGTACAATAAGTTAGATTGATATCAATTTCAATTATGAATTATATATAAAATATAAATATACAAAATATATAACTACTTGATATTATTTTTCAATGAGTTAAATTATCTCACAAGATAATTATGTATAACTTACTCATATAAATAATAAAAGTTGATGCATTTTGAAGTTTAGATCTTTAATTTTGTGACTGGGATTTGTTTTACTAAGTATAAAATATGAAATTAAAATTGATACATAACACTTGGTACTTGTTGAATAAAATAGAAAATAATTATTGAAATTGATAAAGAGTTGTCTAGTAATTGCATATTAAATCACATGCGGGTTGCAATGAATAACCCAAAATTGAATTGTATTCCCCTACTAAACCGACTAAATATTCTTTGTTTTTATTTCTCCTTTTCTTTTATTTATCAATTTGTTCTTTGAAGATAAATTAAATTAATATTTTAAATTTAAATATTAAGTGTTTTGAAAATTAAAAAAGAAAACTACAAGTTACCATCTTTCATATTAATTTAAGTTATTTGACTTTGAGAACACAATAAAATATACTTCTGTAGATGTTTTATCGAACTTTATTTTTGTATATGTGTCTTTCATTAAAACGTAGGAGTCGTTTGTATGTTAACATTATGTCTTATACACTATTTGATGTGATGTATTATAACCTACCTTTTCAATTTAGATATATTTAACAAAAGTTTTTTTTTAAAATTACATATACATTCTAAGATTCATCCAGGATCTAGCACGGATTCAATAAATGTTATTTTTGGTCTCAATTTATGTGACACAAATAAAATTTAGATAATCAATAACACTTTTAATATGTATTTAGATAATTTAAGCTATTAATTTTTGTAATTTATCATATTTCTTATGTAATTTTCAAATAATATACATTACTTTTCTTGTTCAAACTTTTGTGGTATTAATAGTCAATTATATTTTAAAAATAATTTTAGTTTTTTAACTATTGTGATTGATAATACTTTTCTTCTATTCTAGTTTAAGTGACACTAAAATAATTTCGAGAGTCAATCAAATGTTTTATATTTTATAAAAAATTTAAGCTGCTAATTATTGTGATTTATAGTATTTTTACATTTTTTTTGAAATATACAAGAGATTAAATTATTTTTAGATATCTTAAGTTGTTATGTATATTAATTTATAATACTTTTTATGTAATTTTTGAATAATATATGTTACTTTCCTTGTCCGGAGTTTAGTATTGTCGATAGCCAATTATATTTTTAAAATAATTTAAATTTTTAATTATTGTGATTTATAATATTTCTTCTATTTCAATTAAGTGGTACAATGCTTAGATGATCATAATAATTAATTAGGGGAGATATAGTAAAATAACGATTGAAGCAGCGAAGCATAAATGTCTTAAATGACTTACAATAAATAATTAGAGCGACTTAGCCAAATTACTATATAAGATGCTCGTACAAAAAAAATTAAGTGGACCTCATATAAGACGTCAAGTTAATTTTAAACATCAAGAGTTAACTTATCATTTTTATACCTATCTTACCTTTTTTATTAAATATTATTAATTTTTTAATACTTAAATGACTTACAATAATTAATTAGGGATGATATTTAGTAAAACCACGGTTGAAGTAATTGAAACAGATATATCATAAATGTCTATTTTACTTTTTAAATTAAATATTAATAATTTCTAATACCTAAATAAATTTTAATAATTAATCAGGGACGATATAGTAAAATCACATTTGAAGTGGCTAAAGCAAACATGTCATAAATGTTTATTTTATTTTTTTAATTAAATATTATTAATTTTTTTAATACCTAAATGACTTATAATAACTAATTAGGGGTGATATAGTAAAATCACGAATTGGATATTGTTAATTTTTTAATATATAAATGACCTATAATAATTAATTAGAGGTGATATAGTAAAATTACGGTTGAAACAGATCTATCATAAATGTCTATTTTATATTTTAGTTAAATATTATTAATTTTTTAATATATAAATAATGTATAATAATTAATTAAAGGTGATAGAGTAAAATTACGGAGTAGTAAAAATTTAGATGCAAAATATAGTGAAGAAATTATTTACTTTTAAAAGAGTAAAATAAAAAAATATAAAATATTTAACTATACATTTTAATAAGTATGGGCCCCACCATATTCAATAGAACTTAGGCATTATTGTAATTAAATAGAAAAGAAAGGATTTTTATTCAAGGTTATGGTTGTAATTAAATGAAAATGGGTGAATTTTTTCTTTGAGGTTCAACAAGTAAAAGCATTAAAAATAATATAGAAAAGCAAGTTAATTCTATAAAAAGACCATTATATCCTTAATCTTTTTATTAATACCTTTAAGCTATTATGTTGAAATCAATGCTTCTATATAATAGAAAAAAAATATCATTTGTTTTGAATTTAAATAAAAAATAAAATCACTTGATATGAACGAGAAGGTACATAGTTTTCAATTTATTTAATGATACCAAAACAGTCCAAAAAAAAAAAAAAAAGATTGGAGAAGACTGGTTTTGTAGATATCGTAATAAAATATAGATACGCAAAAGTGACTCACCAAATCTCTGTCGAAAGATGCAAATGATTCTCTCATCCAATTGGATAAGAATATACGGATATGGATACATTTTGCCATATGGTCACAATTTGCACCTCTATTAAAAATTAATTTAATATTATACGTTGAGTATAAATATATTCATAATATTTTAAAAGTGACTCAAATTCATTCTTTCCGTTAATTCCATTCATTTTAATGAAAATGATATATCAATTCATTCTTTCTCTGTTGATTCATTCATTTTAATCAAAATGATATGTCAATTCATCAAAGAAAACTAAACATTTTTCATTAGTAGATGAACAAACATGACCATTTCCCTATAATTTATTACGTTTCCGTTATAGACTTTTTCTTTGATGTCCTTTCATAAATGCATTTAAAATGCTTACCCTAAATTAGGGGCGGATCCAGAATTTTTAGTGAGGGGGTTCAGTAGTACATATACAGACTAATTGAAAGGGGTTCAACCTCTACTATTTATATATAAAAAATTAAATTACTATGTAAAAATAGTATAATTTTTCGACGAAAAGGGTTCGGATGAACCCCGATCCACTAACTAATGAGCTTCTTCTTTCAAAATCCACATCATGGTTCGACTATTAAATTTTTAAAATTTTCTATATGTATACAATAGTTCAAATAAATAAATATATAAACTTAACTAACCAAGAAAATTCACCTTATATCCACGTCGACCCTAACAGTGATGGCATGCATACACAAGTTTGGATGGATGCATCATGACATTTAGACATAATAAATAAATATAATCCTAAACTTGACATCAAATTATAATTTTAATCTTAAACTTTGGCAGTGCACAAATATGACCTTTAACTATTCAAAACTGCACAAATATGACCTTCGATCCTACGTGACAAAACCCGTGTTCAACACGCAAAACTGGACTCATCCAACTTAAAATTTAAGCATTTCAACGGTAAAAAACTGATAAAATGACTATAATGCCCTTATTAATTCCTTTTTATATATTTAAATGACTTTTCACTATTATTTTTTCATTATTTTCGGCTCAAAGATAAAAATGACATCTAATTTCTTTTGTCATTGCAGAAATAGAGCAATATTGAAGATTTATTAATTAGGTTGGCCATCCTCATACGAAAAAATCGCGCGGATATCTATATATATTATAAAGTAGAGGGAGAATTTAAGTTATATAATATATCTAAATATAATTTATTTAAATATTAAATTAAATATGAAACTATACTAATAATAAAAAAAATTATAGTTTTAATAAAATATTATTAAATTAATATTATTAAAATATTATTATGGATAGTAGTAGCAGTATATTAAATTAACGTTATCAAATTAGCATTATTAAAATGTTGTTAAATTAACGCATAGGCGGTGTTGGGTTCATAGTATATGAATAAGTGTGAATGGAAAAAATGGAGAGAAAAATGGTGGAAGAAAGGAGATACCAATTTAGAAGGTATACTCCCAAATTCGAAAGTCCACTAATTCTCCCACATTGGTGTGAGAAGGGAACTTTGTAGTGTTTATATTAATGAACACTTACTCCACATGATAAGTGAGGCAAAAAAAGAGAGATGCCTCGCGCCGCCGCCGTCGTCGCCTCGCTCGGCTCGGCTTCGGATTTGGATTTGGCAAATGATCAATCGATGAGAACTATCTTCTTGGACAAATTTTATTTGATGATCCGAATTTACCAAACAGTAAAACACAGCAATGTGTTTTGATTCTCCATTTATACATGCATGCAGTTTTTCGAAATGGTGCAGTGCTGAAACTGAACTGATGCATTATTTCTGCAAACAGATGCACTATTCCGATGAACAGATGCACTATTTTAGTAAACAAATGCACTGTTCCAGTGAACAGATGCACTGTTGCAGTAAACAGATGCACTGTTTCAGCAAACTGATGCAATGTTTCGATGAAATGACAATATTTCACACAAATTGGTATGTACTGTTTCCGCAAAATGATGCACTGTTTTAAGTAAACAGACATGCATTTTCAGAAAAGTCAAACACCTTTGAATTGAACCAATGCCACCTTTTTGAGGAGGCATCTTGTGGCTATATAAACCTGATTTCATCCACAGGTTTATGATATAGAAAGTATAGAAATTTTCAGATTACAAACTTCTTCTTCTTGTCTTAAAAGTACTCTAAGTGTGATCATTCAAACCGTGAGTGTGTTCGAAGAATCTGCCTATTTGAGGTACCGCTATAGTCAGATTGAAGGCCATTTTATCCTGGGAGGAAGATTCCATAACCTCGGGTACAGTGAGGGAAATTATTCCTTAAGGAAAGTCCGTGAATTCGGACGACTTGGCCTTAATCATTTCTGTTCCATCTTTATTTTCTGAAAAATAAATATACCTCTTGGAAATGTCATTTTGATCTTGTGTTGAGGGTATTTAATACTTCATTGTGTTCTTATTCATACTTGAACTCGAGTTGAAGTTGTTGTTGTAATATACAGATTCTGCATACCCGAATATATTGTGGAAAATAACAATCTTAAGGAATAATTTTACAGAATCTGTATTGCTTGTTTTTGGAGATTAAAGCTTAGGCTTTCTATTCCGCTTGAATTTAACTAGTGATTAGAAGACATAAAATCTTCATCACAAGTTAAGGTTCATTCGGTTGACGATTCGAAGTAATAAAAACTTCATTGTTAACTAGAAACAAGAAGGAGAGTTTCAAGTTATTTAACTTTATAAATAGTATTTTGAAAAATACTAAGTTTCTGTCTTATGGTGACAGGAAAAATGACAATTGAAAGTCAAATTATGGATGCGACAACGTCTATGGGGGAAAATAATATTGCCACATCAAGTCGCACAAATGCTCCACCAACGATGGCACCGACAGAGAAGTCCGAAAAATTTTTGGACATTGACTTCAAGCGGTGGCAACAAAAAATGTTCTTTTACCTCACCACTTTTTGTCTACAATGGTTCACTAGCGAAGACGCTCCTGAGGTGCTCGAGGGAACCTCGGACAAAGACCGCTTCATTATTGTAGAAGCTTGGAAACATTCGAATTTCCTTTGCAGGAACTATATTCTGAGTGGTCTCCAAGACGACCTCTATAATGTCTATAGTGGAACTAAGACATCAAATAAACTGTGGGGGACACTTGAACGGAAATATAAAACGGAGGATGCGGGAATTAAGAAATTCCTTGTTGCATGGTTCTTGGATTTCAAAATGATAGATAGCAAATATGTTGTCTCTCAAGTACCGAAATTGCAAGTCATCATACATTATCTCCTAGCAGAAGGTATATCTTTGAAAAATACCTTAGTTGAAAAAATTAAAAATGTTCTTGATACTCACATAAACTGTTTTGTAGGTTTAATTGTGAATGATGTTTTCCAAGTAGCAGCGATAGTTGAGAAGCTACCACCTTTTTGGAAAGACTTCAAAAACTACTTAAAGCATAAACGCAGGGAGATGGCCGTTGAAGATCTTATCGTCTGACTCTGTATCGAAGAGGACAATAAAACTGCCGAAAGAAGGTCAAAGGGGAGTTCTACAATTAATAGAGCACATATTGTAGAAGATGGCCAAAACAACTCGAAGAAAAGAAAGAAAGTTGAACATGGAAGCAATTAACCCAAGAAAAAGTTCAAGGGAAAATGCTTCAATTGTTGCAAAATTGGCCACAAGTCCACATATTGTCGAGCCCCGAAGAAAGGCAAAAAAAAGGACCAAGCGAATATGGTTGAGTCCAACAAAGAATATGATGATTTGTGTAATATGTTCACGGAATGTAACTTGGTGAGGAATCCACGTGAATGGTGGATGGATTCTGGTGCCACTCGCCATGTTTGCGCAAACAAAGAGTTGTTCTCGTCATTTGCTCCGGCTCAAGTAGAAGAAATGCTCTACATGGCCAACTCCGCTACTGCTAAGGTGGAGGAAACAGGAAAAATTTGCTTAAAGATGACTTCCGCCAAGGTCTTGACATTGAACAATGTGTTATATGTTCCGGAGTTACGTAGGAATTTAATTTCTGTTTCACTCCTAGATAAGAACGGATTCAAATATGTAACCGTTTCTGAAAAAATTGTAATTAGCAAAGGAGAAATGTATGTAGGGAAAGGCTATCTGACCGAAGGCCTTTATAAGATGAATGTAATGACTGTTGAAATAAATAAAAGTTCAAATTCTTCTTATTTGCTTGAGTCTTATGATTTATGGCATGAACGTTTAGGCCATGTTAATTACAAAACGTTACGAAAACTTATTAACTTAGAAGTTTTGTCAAACTTTGAGTGCAATAAATCTAAGTGTCAAACGTGTGTGAAATCAAAGTATGCAAAGCATCCTTATAAGTCCGTTGAAAGAAATTTCAATCCCTTAGACTTAATACACACTGACATTTGTGATATGAAGTTAACACCATCACGTGGTGGAAAAAAGTATTTCATAACTTTTATTGATGATTGCACTAGATATTGTTATGTCTACTTGCTAAATAGTAAGGATGAAGCAATAGATGCGTTTAGGCAATATAAAACTGAAGTTGAAAATCAGTTAGACAAAAAGATCAAAATGATAAGAAGTAATAGGGGCGGAGAATATGAATCCCCCTTTGCGCAAATATGTATAGAGAATGGAATCATCCATCAAACTACGGCCCCATATTCACCTCAATCTAATGGAATTGCGGATAGAAAAAATCAAACTTTGAAGAAAATGATGAATGCCTTACTTATAAGTTCTGGTTTACCGCAAAACTTATGGGGGAGGCTATCCTTATGACCAATCGTATACTCAACAGAGTTTTTCATAGTAAGACACAATCAATTCCTTACGAAAAATAGAAAGGAAGGAAACTTAACTTGAAATATTTCAAATTGTGGGGGTGTCTAGCGAAGGTTCAAGTTCCTATACCTAAAACGATTAAGATAGGACCTAAAATGGTGGACTGTGTGTTCATAGAATATGCTAAAAGTAGTAAAGCATGTCGATTTTGGTTCATAAATCCGAACATTCGGATATTAATAAAAATACGGTAATTGAATCAGACAATGCTGAATTCTTTGAAAATATTTACCCGTATAAAATTAGACATGAACAGTCTAGTGGAGGATCGAAACGACCTCGAGATGAACCAAGTGAGAATGTACATAATGAAGAAAATATAAGACGTAGTACACATCAAAGAACATCAACTTCGTTTGGATCGAATTTTGTAACATTTCTCTTAGAAAATGAGTCTCAAACATTTAAAGAAGCGATGTCGTAGTCAGACTCATCCTTTTGGAAAGAGGCAGTCAATAGTGAGATAGATTCAATCTTAAGCAACCATACATGAGAATTTGTTGACCTTCCTTCCGGAAACAAACCTTTAGGTTCTAAATGGATCTTCAAAAGGAAAATAAAGGCGGATGGTACTATTGACAAATACAAGGCAAGACTTGTAGTAAAAGGCTTCAAACAGAAGGAAGGCCTTAATTACTTTGATACATACTCGCTAGTAACAAGGATAACCTCGATTCGAATGTTAATTGCCTTGGCGGCGGTATATGATCTTCAAATCCATCAAATGGATGTGAAGACCTCATTTCTAAATGGAGATTTGGAGGAAATATACATGGAACAACCTGAGGGTTTTGTTGTTCCTGAGAAAGAAAATAAGGTGTGTAAACTTGTTAAGTCACTTTATGGACTAAAACAAGTACCTAAGCAATGGCATGCAAAGTTTGACCAAACCATGTTGGCAAACGAATTCAAAATAAATGAATGTGATAAATGTGTTTACATTAAAGACACTCCAAATCACCAAGTTATTATTTGTTTATATGTGGATGATATGTTAATCATTAGTAGAGACATTTCTAACATAAATGCAACCAAACGAATGCTCGAGAGCAAGTTTGATATGAAAGACCTTAGAGTTGCAGATGTGATCTTAGGTATAAGAATCCATCGAACTCTACAAGGTTTGGCATTGTCACAGTTTCATTATATCAAAAAAGTACTTGACAAGTTCAAGTATATGAAATTCGGTATTGCTAAAACTCCATTGGATGTGAACTTTGCACTTCGAAAGAATGAAGGTGAAAGTGACTCACAATTGGAGTACGCAAGAGTATTGGAATGTTTAATGTATATAATGAATTGTACACGACCAGACATAGCATGTACTATTAGTAAATTGAGTCGGTACACGAGTAATCCCAACAAAACTCATTGGATGACAATGAAAATAGTTTGGGGTATCTTAAATACACTCAAAATTATGCTTTGCATTATAATAAATATCCTGCGGTACTTGAAGGATATAGTGATGCAAATTGGATCACCGGATCAAACGAAGTAAAATCCACAAGTGGTATGTATTTACTATCGGTGGAGGAGCAGTTTCTTGAAAATCATCCAAACAGACTTGTATCGCTCATTCTACAATGGAATCTGAATTTATCGCATTAGATAAAGCCGGTGAAGAAGCAGAATGGCTCCAGAATTTCTTGAAAGATATTCCGTATTAGCCCAAGCCAGTGGCACCAGTATGTATACACACTGTGATAGCCAAACGACAATAGGTAGGGCGGTGAGCATGATGTATAACGGTAAATTTCGTCATATAAGACGAAGACATAATACAGTTAGAGAACTTCTCTCTAGTGAAATTATCACTGTAGACTATGTAAAGTCAAAGGATAATGTGTCGGATCCACTTACAAAAGGCCTATCTAGAGAGGTAGTAGAAAGGACATCCAAGGGAATGGGTTTAAGGCTAAGGACGAGTCAGCATGACGGTAACTCTACCTAGCAGACTGGAGATCCCAAGAGCTGGGTTCAAGGAGATTAAATAAAGTTGTGTCTGACAGGTTCAACATTGTCAGTTACCCAATCCATTCTCATGATGTAGACAATGTATAGTAAACTAGGATAAGACTTAAGGTGAAAAGTCTTTTAATGATTATCTAAATTTGGCAGATTTGACCAAATAGTTTAATCTATAGGATTGAACATTTAGAAATCACCTATGCGAGGGAGAAGTGGAAGCCGCTTCAAAGAGAATGTTAGTAAAGGCCTATTCTTTAAGCTCTCATGAAAACCGGGACGTGTTCATGTCTGAAAAGAACAAAATCGTAAGAACCATAAACAGTAAAAGACTGGTTCAAAGATATCAAATCTACCGATTGACCGAGTGCATCCGATGCATGTTCACTACGAAAAGTTCAAAGGAAAACTCACTTATCCAGATACAATCAGTCGTTGCTTGATGATCACATACTTGTCCGTAAAAGTTTTACGAAAAAATAGACATTCCCCATTCATGTGGGGGATTGTTGGGTTTATAGTATATGAATCAAGTGTGAATGGAAAAAAGAAGAGAAAAATGGTGGAAGAAAGGAGATACCAATTTAGAATGTATACTCCCAAATTGAAAAGTCCACTAATTCTCCCACATTGGTGGAAGAAGGGAACTTTGTAGTGTTTATATTAATGAACACTTACTCCACATGATAAGTGAGGCAAGAAAATAGAGATGCCTCGCGCCGTCGTCGTCGTCACTCGGCTCGGCTTCGGATTTGGATTTGGATTTGAATTTGGCAAATGATCGATGAGATCTATCTTTTTGGACAAATTTTATTTGATAATCCGAATTTACCAAACAGTAAAACGCAACAATTGTTTTGATTCTCCATTTATACATGCATGCAGTTTTTCGAAAGAGTGCAGTGCTGAAACTGAACTGATGCATTGTTTCTGCAAACAGATGCACTGTTCCGATGAACAGATGCACTGTTTTCGTAAATAGATGCACTGTTCCAGTGAACAGATACACTGTTGCAGTAAACAGATGCACCGTTCCAGCAAATTGATGCAATGTTTCGATGAAATGACACAATGTTTCACACAAACTGGTATGTACTGTTTCGGCAAAATGATGCACTGTTTTAAGTAAACAGACATGCATTTTCAGAAAAGTCAAACACCTTTGAATTAAACCAATGCCACCTTTCTGAGGAGGCATCTTGTGGCTATATAAACCTGGTTTCATCCACAGGTTTATGATATAGAAAGTATAGAAATTTTCAAATTACAAACTTCTTCTTCTTGTCTTAAAAATACTCTTAGCGTGATCATTCAAACCGTGAGTGTGTTCGAAGAATCCGCCTATTTAAGGTACCGCTATAGTCGGATTGAAGGCCATTTTATCCTGGGAGGAAGATTCCATAACCTCGGATACAGTGAGTGTAATTATTCCTTAAGGAAAGTCCGTAAATTCAAATGACTTGGCCTTAATCATTTCTGTTTCATCTTTATTTTCTGAAAAATAAATATACCTCTTGGAAAAATTATTTTGATCTTGTGTTGAGGGTATTTAATACTTTATTGCGTTCTTATTCATACTTGAACTCGAGTTGAAATTGTTGTTGCAATATGCAGATTCTGTATACCCAAATATATTGTGGAAAATAACAGGCGGACCTACGTGGTTGCCATGGAGTTTGGATGGATGCATCATTACATTTACCTTAAGCCATAAGGTCAAAGGAAATAATGTATTCAATAAAATTTTGTAGACTTTTATTCTTCAAAAGTTCTTTCAAAAAATATCTTATAGAGATAATAGGTAATTAGGCATATATAGTAAGCTCTACGATGTGACGTTCTTAATCCTGATATTTTTTTTTTCTCCTCTAACACCTTAGCAGTGACTTGTACATAAAAAAAAAAAAAAACTATGTATAAGCTACAAGTTTAGTTGCATGAAATAGAAGGTCCCCACTTATCAATTATGCTCTTAATTAGTATACTACTTTATATATGTTGTAACATTGTCATCACTTTTCTTACGTCAAACTTGTTTCTTCTGGCAAAATTTCATTGCATCTTTTTGGAGTTAATAAATCAAACGTAACTCAACTTTGAATTTTTATTTCAAAAAGTCACTTAACTTTGAACTTTTATCTCAAAAAGTTCCTCAACTTTGATCTTTACTCAGAAAGTCACTCAACTTTCACATTTTTAAATGTGGCTTTCTATGTAAAAATATGAAAGTTGAGTGACTTTTTGAGTAAAAATATGAAAGTGGAGTGACTTTCTGAGTAAAGATCACTTTCTGGGATAACAGTCCAAAGTTGAATGACTATTTGAGTTATTAACTCCATCTTTTTGCAAATTGCCACACCGTAGGGGTCTTTTGGACATACTTTTTTTCTTTCGTTTTTTCTTCAATTTTTCCTTTTTTAAAACTAATCGTTATATATCTTTTTGACTTGTCACGGTATTTAAGATTTTTTTTTTTTGAAAAAAACTTGTGGTCTAAAATAATCTATAAATATTGTTTTGGTTGCAAATTATTGTATTAAAGGTAAAGCAAAAAATTTAAATTTATTTTCTTTTTTTTTTTTTCTAATTATAATAGTAAGGTGAATGAGTATGCTATTGGAATATAAGATGAGAGAACTGAGCTTCAACATTATGACAAAGACTTCATAAAGTGGGGATGGATAGTCGAGTCACACATGGAAAAATCAAAAGAACGTGTTATAGACCAATAATATTCTACTTTTTACTTTTCCATTATCATAAATCTGTTCGTTGTTTCCCTTTCCCTCTTTTTGTGACAAGTTCAACCATAAGCCCTCGAGGACTAATTCCTCCCAATTTTCGTACATCTAAGTTTACAACTTTACATATAATTTTTTACACTGTTAGATCACTCAAGAAAAAATTACAAATATGTCTATCATAATCAGTGGCAATTGTGATATGAAAAAAGATGGCCAAATATTAATAGACAAATAATATACTTCACCTCGATCCATGTTTATGGTGGCCTACTTTATGTAAAGAAGAAAAGAACAACGCAATAAAACAAGCGCATAATTTGATTTGGCTTTGGACGTACTAATGAAACCGTATATACTATTAAAGGACTAATTCTATTCAAATCTTCTGTTCATAAAGAAAGATGATCCAATATATTTAAGATGATCAGGCGAAGCTAAAGTCTCAAATACCGATTCCGTCAAATTCGATACCTACTTTTTGCTCAAATAATGTATTTACATCAAGAATTTATTAACTTTGTATAGAGTTCAAAACTCGGTTATTAACACTTTATCGCCGTTTTAAAATTCAGAAGACATAAAATTGAAATTCTAATTCCGCTTCTGTACAAGGCGAAGACTTGCACTGAACGTACCATTCATAGGGGAGTAGAACTACAGAGCTTCTAGTTAGTAAACTAGAACTATTTTTTTCTTTTTCTAATTTTATTTGGGCCGGGGTTGACTGACATTTTTTTTGTTTTTTTTTTTTTTAATTTTCTTAGGGCGTTTATTGAAATTTCAAAAGTATAAATAACATAAAAGTAATTATACTCTCTCTCACTTTTTTAATTACTTTATTCTCTCTCCTTATTAATGTACATAACATAGCCGACATATATATAGTATTCTGTGTATATGTGGAATTTTTGTAATATGTTTAGGGAGTTGAGACTTTTTGTAATATTGAAAACATAAATTGTGTATTTGATTAATTTTTAGATTTCGAAATCACGAAAGCTGAAAATACACCAAGAAATTAGGTGTACTGATGATCTTCTTTGGAGTGTATACTCAAAAGTTTTTAGCCCACCCTCTTCTCATCTTCTTAAATTAAGAAGAAACCTCAAACCATATACAAAACTCCATTCTATAGATGAACATATACATATAGTGATATATTCTCTATGGGTGTCAAATGATAGAGTTGAACTGAATTTGAGAAAGTCAAAATGAGTTGAGTTAATAAATAGATGGGTCAATGACTTATTCAAATATGATACTTGAGCTAAAAAATGGGTCATAACGGTACCTACCCAATTCTTATTACGTTTTAGTTTCTTTGTTATTGTAAAATTTTTAACTACATAAAAAATTATTATTTTTTATTATAGCCTTATATAACATATCAAATCTAAAAAAAAAATTGTTTTTTTTACAAGGCTTTCATTAGATAAATAGGGCTGAATATCAGCCTAGTTTTTAGATGGACTGAAATGAATTCGAAAAAAATGAAATGAACTAAGAAATACGTGGGTCGTGAGCAGGTTTGGGTTGGACAAATCATATTTTTAGGGCTAATTTGCTGCCCTAATTATTCTTCTTAGTTGAGACTTGACTGCACTGTTACTAATTTAATTATCGGAGGAAATTCCAAATGCTAATTCTTCCTATAGTTCCCTAGTGAGGTGCAAATTCAGGATTTGAGCTTAATCATGTGATTATTGTAAACAAAATCAATATGATAATTATTGAATTCACAGAAAAAAATTATAATTATTTAGTAAAATTTCTAATGTATGTATACAAGATCTTAATTTTTTTTAATTTTTTTTTTTTTTTTAAACAGATATACAAGATCTTAATAAACCTCCTTAATTTACATGAAATCATAAATGTTCTAGCGTGGTTATGCTAATTTCATGCATCAAACATGAGCGTAAAAACGCAAATAATTTTTGTAAAAGATGCAATTGTATTAGGCAAGTCTTGGTAGAGAGAGGACCTATTATCAAGCACCCTTCCATTGAGACTTTTCATGAACAAGTGTTTTAATAAGACACATTCTCTTCTAGACTGTCAGAGGAGATCTGTGTCGTTGTCATTTTCTTGTTTTAAAATATGTATGGAATCCTTAATAGAGAGGTTGGATTCGACATTGTTTACATACTCTTGTCTTCGTCGTAGTTGAAAGGCAGGGGTACAGACTTGGAGGCACGATATTTACCAACGTTATTTAAGTGCTCATTTTCCAGCCTGAACAATAAAAATACTGTTAGAGAAAAGCAGTACCGTCTTCCATGTGATGTCAAATAAAACAAATGTAGCATTTAGTTTTCTTATTTCTGAGGTTACTGATTCCACTTTCAGGTATGTAATTTCTATTACACGGTACATAGAAGATAAACTCAATAGATGATGCATTGATCTGACCTGAAAAAGTTCCACATGCCACGACGAAGGATTTCCAAACAGGCAACAATTGCAATAAATGCTTTTGGGTGCAGACCTGGAAGTTCTCTTATATCTAGAACCAACTGCATCCATACTAGTCTCAGAATAATGTCAAGAACCTGCATTTACACTCGAATGATCGACAAATTAATTACACTGCAAGTGTTTTGTGACTGATTTTTGAAAGCCGTCTGAAACTTACAATGGCAACAAAGTAGACTATCTTGTGTGGCACGAGTAGCTTGTCTCTCAACCAGGGGTTTCTTGAATTCCTTCGCAATAGACCCCAATCTATGACAAGGTCCCAGTAAGTGTTTGCAACTGTAGTAATTCCTGATGTTGATGCTGCCATTACTTTCCAAAAGGTTCCTCTCTTCTGATCATATAGTGTCCTCATTACAAGAGCGATAATGGTTGATAAATATTTGAGGCTATTAAACCCTTGCATAGAATCTTTCTCTTCAAATAAGCGGCGAAGACACTGTATATCATGCAGTCATACAAAACACCATGTCAAATATTTGTCAGAATGATCTTTTTTTTTTTTTTTGCACAAATATTCTCACACCTGAAGAAACCGAGACCAAAAGGGAATAATTGCGACGAAAATGTATAAGATGGAGTAAACATGGCTATCTTGACATGTGTTTGATCTCGTTTTGAAGTTGCCCCACGCATAGTAGCAGACATAGAATTGCAAGCTCCGAATTGCCTGAACCTGAAATGCAAGACATCATTAAAGTCTTTCCTGAAAAGTAATGTAAGATTTGCACATTACACTTTCTGGATCCTCTCCTGTTATAACATAGAAGTTCCCTTTTTTTTTCAAAAATAAAAAATAAAAAAAATAGTGCCAAACCTGGCTGGTAAACTGATCTGCCAAGAAGAAATCTGGTAGAGTAACCTGCAAAATGATGTGAGACAGTTTAGTATCTATGTGAAACAGTATAGTATCTATGTACTTTCTGTGATATTAATGCGTGTGAATCTGTATATCTCTTAAAGAGCTGCTGTACCTTATAAAGGGGAGCGCATAGACAGTGCCACACACATCTTATAAAGAAGAAACGACTTGAACGATATATAATGTTCAGAGGACAAAAAGCTATTAGAAGCAGAACCTGAAACAGATTTAAGATCACTGAGGGTTTGAAATTTGAAACATTTTTTATAGATCAATTGTTGAGTGAAAATAAAAGGACTAAGGTTTTTCTAGACATACAATCACAAGGGCCAGCGGGGTCAGCTCAGTCACTGTCTCAAAACTTCGTGTTTTCGGATCAATATCCATATCCAGGTGATAGAGTGCAGCAGCCAATGCAAGAACTGAAAGACCAGAAGTAAGGAGGAGAACTTGTCTGTAACCTAACTCTGTTCCCTGCTTGAAGCCAAATATGAAGGGATAATTGACTCGAAAGACCCTCCAGTAGTATATGTTCCCCGCGTACATGAGCATATGCAGGACAATGAATCCAAATAGACTGCAAAGATAGAGTTTCATTACTCATAGATAATGCTGAAAACTTGGTTTTGCTTGTAGGTAGACAAAAGGAAAGAATCAATATGACTGCAAAAGAAGGATGATTAGTTCACCTGTAGAGTGGAAATATGTTTTCCATATACTGTCCACGACCCTCGTGCTCCAGAAGGTTTCCTGCGCGTACAGATACAGCAATAGCTGCTACTAATGCCAATGAGCAGCCAGAGAACAAACCTGTAGGTGAAAAGTATATCAGTTACTGAATGAGCGTACGGTTTCTGATTCAAGTAACTTGACAGGCCAATCTGAGGTCTCTAAAAATTATGGTTATGATGCAGTTTACCAACTTCTCTACACACTTATCCTGATAGAGGCGAATCAAGGATCTAGAGTTGATCCAAACGAGTATGATCCTATTATATGTATACACTTAAAATTCTGTGTTGCATTACATAGTTCGAACTGAATGAAATGGATTTAGTTGAAATGGCGTTGTCTCCTTTAATTTTTAACTTCTGATTACATAGGAAGAGGAAGTTGATGCAAATAAGGATGCATGCTTACCCGTGAAAAATGTTACTCTATGTCGTTCTCTTTTTGCTTGTGGTCTTAAATATTTCATTCCTTTCCTTCGATTTCCATTGACAAAATGCTTTGTGAACGTGGCTTCCACTCCTGCTATGAGCTTATAAACCTAAAATAGGAAAAACAAAAGATCAATGAGAAGTTCAAACTATAGCGCAAGTAATAATGCTCAGAGGAAAACAGTTTTTGAAACTGACAAAAGAAAATGTACCTCATCTGAGCTACCAAGATAGGATTTTTCAATCATCTCTAAGTATGATTTAGAAGCTTTCCTTGAAGTGATCTGTATCAATAAATTTCAAGGTTAAAAGGCAAAATTTTTTTACTTTCTATTGCCAAATTGTGATAACTTCAGTGTAGTACCTTATCATATTTCTTCATGATCTTGGAAAACGCCAACATATTTAACGAACTGGCATAATTAAGTAGCAAAGTGTGAGCTGATTTGAGTACAAAAACAACTATAAGTCCTCATTTGGGAGAAAAAAATGCACCATACCGGTAGCTTTTTAGAAGTCGAAGCTTTTGATAGAACTCAACAAAAGCCTTTTTCATTTGTTCTTCAGCTTTCTTGAGCTCTTCTTTGCTGAATGTTAGGTGTGATTTTGAAGTCATGATGCAAGATTTTAAAGTTGAGATAGGTGTTTCGGGCTCAATATTGATTTTTACGTAGTCCAAAACCTCTAGTGGAGCCGGCCTAAAACCCGAGGGATTCATCTTAGTCGTATCATTTGTTCCTGCTGTTGCTTCCTCTTCAAGAATTTCTTCACTTGTCATCTCAACTTCTTGAATTGCCTCCTCTTCCAGATTTTCATCATTGGTCATCTCAACTTCTTGAATTGCCTCCATGTGTGACCTACCTATATTGGGGTTAAACAAGAATTCGAACAAATTAAAGGGCAATCATTGGATGGGGCAGTTAAATATTATCTGTTTCTTACTTATTTGTTTGACAAAACACAAGAAAATAAGTAAGAAACAACTTGTTTTCCTAGAAAATGCATTTTCCTCCATACCAAACACACTCCAGGTGTCAAATACTGCTGGAAAAGGGCGTAAGCTTACCCATCTACGTTTGAATATGGTTTAAATTCACTCTACATAATACTTAAAATTTGAAGCTCCAACGTGAATGACCCCAAATATAACGAAGGGTAAAGTCACGATATTCAGTATAGCAAAAGAGTATCGTTTAATTTTCTTCATAAAGACGGATGAGTAGCTTAATAGCGTAGTATCTGCAAAGATTGGACTTACCTGAACTACTAAAACGAACAGGATCCGCGGATGCTGGAGAGTAGATACTATCGTCATTGGTTGAAGGATCCATCATCATCACTTGGGCACTTTTCATTCCAATTGAAATGTTATCAACTTTGATTCTTAGAGCAATAAGAGCATCCATTTGTTTACTCAACTCACCAGCCTCAACTCTCACTTCCCCTACTGTTTTCTGGTAAAAATTTAACACCTTGTTGAATTCATCGTCCAAATTCCTGAAGAAAAGCAGCTCACATTCTCCAACTTCTTCACATGACACGAGAAAAGTGGTTTCATAGCGACATTCAGAGCCCTCTTGCTGCACTGAATTCACTACTATAACTTCATCTTCATGGTTATTCTTCCCTTTGAAACTGTTGTATCTAACTTGCAATCCACTAAATGCTTTGTACATAGATAGCTTTCTCTTTAAGGACCCTCTTGGGGTAGCTGCAACTTCAGGTAATGGTGCATTTTTCTGTTTGAAACTCAAGATTTCACTCAAAAGACTCTTCAAATAATTATAATCCATATAGGCTTCTTGCCATTCATGAACCATTTGGGAAGCATATTCTTTCCCAAATTTCATCTTTATCAGCAGCTTATTTTGCCAAGTCCAAAATGAAATGATTGGTCTCTAAATAAGAATGTTTGGAGGAATGGTCAACAATCAAGTTGTTAAAGGGTTGCCAAAACTAGAAACCTTTCCAAGAATGTCTTAGAAAGATACAGCTTTTGAATAAAAATTTGTCTATTCTCTTTCTCTTGATAGTTGAGGAGTTTAGTACGAGTTCTCTTCCTCCAGCTATTATCACTGTGTCTCAATCAATATTTCAGCTAAATTACTTAATAATACATTTTCATTAAAGTTCAGTGGGGCCGTAGCTTAGATGGTTCATTCTCTCATACGCAGAACCACTGCACAAATTAAAGGCACGCATGGCCCATGAATAGCAACTTTTGTTTTATGATGGTGGTGTTTGGTCCCAGATTTAAGCGCTTATCTGTTCAATTGGTAGGTACTTATATCGTACCAGCATAAATATCAAATAATTCTATATATCAAACTTAATATAGATGTGAATAAATCGCATCAAATTACTCCGAGCTTTCATGATTTTCACCTATTTTATTAAACGCAAAGCCAGAGTACTCCACTGTTTGTACAGTTGATTCACACCACTCAACAGGGATGTTGTCTAGATATTTAAATTGTTAATATTTGTGGAGTTCAGTGGAAGCACCAATTATGACATAAAACGTCTTTATTGTTAAAAACAAAAGCATATACCAACTTTAGAAGATTGCGTTTCATTGTGAAATATCGATAAGCAAAGTGCCTAACCAAATAAATCTGTGTCAAGAGATTACGTGGAAATGAATAGACCTCCGATTACTTACAAAGCGGGAATTGAAAGAAGAAAATGTTTTTTTACCATATCACTTATATGCAAAAGTAATTTTCCTATTTTCAAATTGATAATCTTTGTGGAGCTCATCACAAAGTATTTTTTTATTTTTTTTGGGCACGTAGAAATCATTCAAGTTTATCACACTAACTAGAGTAAAATTTTCAATCGTTTTGTCACATAAAATCATTAACTTTGATCAAGTTTACAAAAAAGTAATATGACGTGGCACTCCAAAATAGCTAGTTAGCTTAATAAAATATTTTAAATGTAAGTGATTAATTTAAGAGACTGTTGTAACTAACTCAATAATCAGACCAATACAATTTAAATTCAAGTAAGTATTTCTCTACATTGTAAGCTGGAATTACAAGGAAATTACGAACTGCAGAGAAATTGGTAAGAACAAAATAGAAGGGGATAACAAACTCTTTGTAACAATTTGCATAATCTCTGCTCTCTAATCCACATATGTGTTCTTTGTAAGAACAATTAGCTATTCCTTTTTTCATTCCAGCTTGTGCGAACCTCAACTAATTCCACAAGATACCTTGCCACCTCCCACTTCTTTTCCTTCGCTCTTGTGCTGCGACTGCGGTGTTTGATTGGAGGCTTTTCTACTTGAGAATTAGAAGGTGACCTTCAACTTGTTACGAGTCGTTTTCATGAGCAATTTTGGAACGATATGCCTGCATGGGATTCATATATTGCTTTGTCAAATATTTTAGAACTCTTTTGATGAAAGAGAGCTGGACCCATGTATTTTATTAGCTGTATTCTTCAGATATTCTTTCTGCGTGGTTATGCTAATTCCACGAATCAATCATGGGCCTAAGAAAACGCTTGAGTTGCATTCATAATAGCACACCTTAATCAAGAGGCTGGATCAACTTGTTTTTTGTCCTATACATTAACCGTATAATTTTACAAACAAAACTACTATTACAAACACCATTGGCAAATGAATCAAAGAATAGTACAAGAAACAGCAAAATCATTTCGAGTATTGAGTACTCTGGATTCCTTTGATTTCCTGGTATCAGCTAAACATAGTTATTGACTCTTGTCCTCATCGTAGTTAAATGGCAGAGGTACAGACTTGAAGGCACGGTATTTTCCAACATTATTCAAGTGCTCATTTTCCAACCTGAACAATGAAAACAGCACAACTACTGTTTATATGTGAACAAGTAGCTAGCTAACTCACCAAATTTCATCTATATAGAACTAAACTATGATAGGTATAATGCTTCAGACCTGAAAAAGTTCCAAATGCCTCTGCGAAGGATTTCCAAGCAGGCAACAACTGCAACGAAAGCTTTTCTGTGCAGAAATGGCAGTTCTCGAATATCTAGAACCAACTGCATCCATACGAATCTCAGAATAATGTCAAGAACCTGCATTTAGACTTCAATCATCAAAAACGTTGTTTCACTGGAAGAGATTTGTAATATATTATTCAAACCTGCTTCTGCAACTTACAATGGCAACAAAGTAGACTATCTTGTGCGGCACGAGTAGCTTGTCTCTCAACCAACGGTTTCTTGAATTCCTTTGCAACAGACCCCAATCGATGACAAGGTCCCAGTAAGTGTTTGCAACTGTAGTAATTCCAGATGTTGATGCTGCCATTACTCTCCAAAAGGTTCCTCTCTTCTGATCATATAGTGTCCTCATTACAAGAGCGACAATGGTTGAGAAATATTTGAGGGCATTAAGCCCCTGCATCGAATCTTTCTCTTCAAATAAACGCCGAAGACACTGTATATCAAGCAGTCACACAAAGTGCCATGTCAAATTTTTAACAAGATACCTATTGTCGGAAACTCAGAATGATCATTTTTGGTGTGTAAATATTCCCACCTGAATAAACCGAGACCAAAAGGGAATAATCGCCACCACTATGTATAAGATTTGATAAACACTGCTTTCTTGACATTTATTTGATCTTGTTCTGAAGTTGCCCCACACATAGTAGCAGACATAGAATTGCAAACTCCTAATTGCCTGAACCTGAAATACAAGACCACATTATAGTTCTTTTTGGTAAGTACTGCACAATGAGCACATTATACTGACTGAAGTATCAACTTCTTGGATCCTGTTTTGGTATACTGTAAAAGTATCCCATATAGAAAAAAACTGTTTGTCAAACCTGGCTGGTAAGTTGATCTGCCAAGAGGAAATCTGGTAGAGTAACCTGCAAATCGATGTGCGACATTTTAGTATGTATGTACTTTCTGTGATATTAACGTGTAGATCCTCAAAAAAAAACTGCTGATACCTTATAAAGGGGAGCGCATATACAGTGCCAGGCAGTTCTTAAAAGGAAGAAACGACTTGAACGATATATGATGTTCAGAGGACAAAAAACTATTAGAAGCAGAACCTGAAATAAGATTTAAGATCATTAGGAGATTCGAAAATTTAGACATTCTGTATAGATCAATTGTTGAATAAAGTAAAAGACGAACTAATTATGTTTTTCAAAACTTACAATCACCAGGCCAAGTGGGATCAACTCAGTTACTGTTTCAAATTTTCGTGTTTTCGGATCCATATCCATATCCAGGTGGGAGAGTGCAGCAGCCAATGCAAGTAATGAAAGACCAGAAGCAAGGAGGAGAACTTGTCTGTAACCTAGCTCAGTTCCCTGCTTGAATCCAAATATGAAAGGATAATTGACCCGAAAACGCCTCCAGTAGTATACGTTCCCCGCATACATGAGCATATGGAGGACAATGTATCCAAATAGACTGCAAAGATGTAGCTTATTACTCGTACACATTGCTTAAGATATTGTCTGGCTTGCATACAGACAAGGGAAAGAATCAATATGACTTTGTAAAAGATGGATGGTTAATTTCACCTGTAGAGTGGAAATATGTTATCCATATACTGCCCACGGCCCTCGTGCTGTAGAAGGTTTCCTGCACGTATAGATACAACAATGGCTGCTACTAATGCTATTGAGCAGCCAGAGAACAAACCTGTAGGTTAAAAGTACAACAGTTAGTAAAATGAACATACCTGTAAGTTAAAAGTACATCAGTTAGTAAAATGAACATATGGTCCTTATGCGAGTGAGCCGACAGGTTTCCAGATGTCTCTAAGAGAGTTGTTATGATGCATTTGACCTCTGATTACATAGGAAGAGAAAGTTTATGCTAATAAAGATGCATGCTTACCCATGAAAAATGTTACTCGATGTGTTTCCCTTTTAGCTTGTGGCCTTAAATATTTCATTCCTTTCCTTCGATTTCCATTGACAAAATGTTTTATGAAAGTGGCCTCCACTCTTTCTACGAGCTTAGCAACCTAAAAGAGCAACGACCAATGAGATATTCCTGCAAGTTTGAATAAAGTTGAGAGGAGAACAGTTTTGAAACTGAAAGAAATATACCTCATCTGAGCTACCAAGGTAAGATTTATCAATCATCTCTAAGTATGATTTAGAAGCTTTCCTTGAAGTAATCTGTATAAATAAATTGCAAGGTTAAAATGTCGGACTTTATCAGAGTACTTGCTATTGGAGAATGGTGATCAGTTTAGTGTAGTACCTTATCATACTTCTTCATGATCTTAGAAAATGCCAACACATTTAAGAAACTGCACAATTGAGTAGCAAAGGTTAGTTGAATTGAATACGAAAAACAACTATAATTCATCATTTAGGAGGAACGGCATAGCAACGTTACCTGTAGCTTTTTAGCAGTCGAAGCTTTTGATAAAACTCAACAAAAGCCCTTCTTATTTGTTCTTCAGCTTTTCTGAGCTCTTCTTTGCTGTATGATAAGTCAGATTTTGAAGTCTTGATCATGTTTTTCAAAGTTGAAACAGGTGTTGCAGGTTCTATATTGATTTTTACATTGTCCAAAACCTCTAATGGAGCAGGCCTAAAGCCCATGGGATTCATCTTTGTTGAATTTCTTTTCCCTGATGTTGATTCATCTTCCAGAGTTTCTTCACTAGTCATCTCAACTTCTTGAATTACTTCCATATGTGACCTTACTGTATTGTGGTAAGACAAGAATAGAACAAATTAAAGAGTAATCATTGGATGGACAAATTAAGCAAGTGCCAGCAGCTAAGACATTAAAGCCTTTGTTTCTCCCTCTCTACTTCAGTTCACCCAAACGAAAAGACTAACAAAACGTGACGCCTATGATGGTAGGTGGCTTAAGGAGAAGGATAGACAGACTTCTATATTGGCAAACTTCAGAGCATATGATATCTTAGACAAATCCCACATCAAAAAAAAAAAAAAAAGAGGAAAGTATTTGGAACGACTAATTGGTAGCTTTATCACATTAGCCAAAACTCATTTGCTTTCATGTCTTCGTCAGCGGTCAGTTGAGCCAAAACAGACAATATGTGTCATGGTGCCGGGGGTATGACAAGTTAGAACAGTAGTATAATAGCCATAGCATCTGAAGAGATTAGACTTACCTGGACTTCTCAGATGGATAGGAACCACTGATGAAGGATCAATAACTTGTGTACTATGCATTTCAATTGAAGGTTTATCAACCATAATCCTTAGAGCAATAAGTGCATCCATTTGTTTACTCAACTCATCAGCCTCAGCCTTCACTTGTCCTACTTTTTTCTTGTAAAAACTCAACACCTTGTTGAATTCATCGTCAAGTCTTTTAAAGAAAACCATCTCGTATTCTCCACCTTGTTCAGATGACATGAGAAACATAGTTTGATGGTGTCCTTCTGACCCTTCTTGCTGAACTGTGTTCACTAAAATAACTTCATCTTCATGGTTATTATTCACAGGAGAACCCTTGAAACTAAAAGCTTGTAATCCACTAAATGCTCTGTACATAGATATCCTTCTCTTTAATGAGCCATTTGAGGTGGCTGCAACTTCTGATGATGGTGCATTTCTCTTCTTGAAATTCAAGATGTCTTTCAAAATACTCTTTAGATAGTTATAATCCATGTAGGCTTCTTGCCATTCATGGACCATTTGGGAAGCAAATTCTTTCCCAAATTTCATCTTTAGCAGAACTTATTAACCCAAAGATCACTTCTTTTTTTTCTTAAGAAAAAGTGAACTCACTTTGCTGTACTAATTAATACAACATGGAAAGATATATTGACCTTTAAATAAGAATGTTGGTTTTGGCTTGTAGTGCGTGATTGGAGAAATGGTCAGCAATCAAGTTGTTAAAGGGTCACCAAAACTAGTACAATTTCCAAGAATGTCTGTAGAAAAATACAAACTTCTAGTCTTGGTAAAATCAATATTTTCTCTCTCTTTATATTTTAGGACTTATAGAAGTTTTCTTCTTCTAATATGAACAACAATGGCAGGAATATCATTATGTCTCAGTCAATATTTCAACTACGTATCTTAATATAAGATTAGGGGAGCTGTGTCTGAGCTGGTTTGTGCATCAATGGTCCCATTAACAACATTTTTATTTGTTTTATAACAGTGGTGTTTAGTCATTTTGGGCACTATTCTATCATTTCACTTGTTGTTCCTTTTGACGAAATCAAGAATATTTTGTTATGTTCTTCAACATTAAATAACTATACAAAATATATTTATTCAAATTTATATTTTCAAAGCTTAATTAATAAGGCTGATTTGGTAAAATAAATTCCTAATAAATATTTTTTTAAGAAGAGTGGGTCAACTATTTTAAAACGGAGGGAGTACATATTGAACTTGATGCACACTTCAAGAAAAAAAAATTATTATTATATTCCTCATGTTAATTATAAGTCATCTAAATGATGAATAAGTACTTTGTAATATTTAATAACAAGGGAAAATAGATACAAAATGATAAACTACCTCTTGAAATTGAAGATTATTGTAAGACGATGAAAATATTTTCTTCTCAATTTTCTCTAATTTCTATTAATTAACTGTGAGGTTATTTCACTGAATGCTAATCTACTCAGGGTCCTTATCAGTGTTGGTTATGGATCCATCTGAAGTCATTAACTTTTTGCGTAAATCTTATATGTAATTATATTTTATTTTGAATGTAGTAATTATTATAATATTAATTATTTGAGATTACTACAAGAATTATAGACTTCAAATCCTATATTCATCCATGAAAATCAAATTAAACCCACTTGAAGGCAAAAATCTAGTATAGTTTTTAAAATTATTAATCATCGTGGAGTTTAGTGGCTGCAACACAAATGATCATTGACCAAAACCGTCCATATCGTAGAGAAAAAAAAGCATACCAACTGGATAGTATAGTAGAATTAAATAGGATAAGCAAAATAATGCATCATCAAATCTCTGTCATGAGATGAAAATAGTTCTGTTCCAATCTTAATCGTATAAAAAAGTGGAAATGGATACATTTACCATAATGTCAGAATACCTAATATATTAATATTACATTTATTAATTTTTTAGACTTCTATTCTCCAGAAGTTCTTTCCTAAATATATTTTAAACTCCACGATGCGACGTGCTTCGTAATAATCCGAATTATTTTTTTTTCCTCCTCTAACATCTTAGGTGTGACTTTGTATGTTAAAAAAAAAGGATTAGATATAATGTACAAGTTGAATTACAGGAAATAGAAAGCCCCCCTACTTTAATGTTTCATTATAATTATGAACCAAAAATGATGGTAATTTTTTACAAGGCCACTGGTCAAGTTTGTTCTTAAACAATGATGAATTTGTTGTACGGTCATATCATCAATTCATCACTTTACTTACTATTGACTTGATACTTCATGCAAATACCAAATACATTGCATCTTTTTTGCAAATTGCCATATTATATTTTGGTAGGTACTTTCCTTTTCAGTGTTTTGGCTTTTTGAGTTAAAGAAAAGATAAGATGTTGGCTTAATCATGTTTGGAAGTGCAAAAAGATATCAATATTGGAAAGAAAAAAGGAAAATTGTAGGAGAAAAATTTATTCCACGTTGAAAAAAGATGCGAAAATTGGGGGGGGGGGGGGGGGGTCTACATTTAATTTACTTTTTGTTCACGCTCACCCAATTTGTTGCTCAAACTTAGACAAAATTGTACCTCTATTATGGTTCTTCGTTCTTATTTTTTTCTCTCCCTCCGTCTTTCTCAATTAATATTTGATACGGACTTGATCCACTCTTATCCACTCCGAGTTATAATAGCATGTGGGGAATAAGGAGGGCTTACAGACGTAACCACTCCTTTGATTGGCGACTGTGTCTCCCTGCCTTTCGATTGATGTGCAGTTGAGGAGGTTGATCAAAATAATTTATTTTTTGATATTAACTATTTGGCACTCGATATTTACTAACTCTATTAATGCAAATTCGCATCATGTAATAACCCATTAAAAGGAAAAATGGTTCCTACCTAAATTAAAAATAAATTTATAAAACTAATTTCCATGCATTAACTACCATTATAGAGAAGACTAGATCATTTCTATGTACACGCCCGTTGACCTTTTATCCAATATTTTTGTTGAATGTATTTATTTTCTATAATCTAAAGTGGTATGCCATTTAATGTTTTAATCTATTTTCATAATGACCCAACATCTGTTCATATATTTCCTTCCTTTTTTTTTTTTTGTGACGACTTGAATATTAGCAAAACAATTAGCTGGATTGAAAGAACAATAGCCAACCCTGGAGGACTAATTCCATTCAAATCTTTCGTGCATCTGACCTTAGCTTTTATATATATATATATATGTATGTATAAACCGACTGTGGAAATGAATTTTTATAAAGACGAGCCAAAAGATATTTACGAGTAACCTTTCATAAAAAGAAGATTTGTAATTTTAAAAATAAGAAAATGACATGATCATATTGTAATACTTTTTATACGATATATATATATGGTCATACAGAAATAATTTCCTTCGTTCCGGTCCATGGTGTGGGTGGCCTACTTTTACAAAAGAATGGTGTACTGAAGAAGATAAGAACAAAGCAACAAACTAGACGCGTAATTAGTCATTTGATTTGGCTTCAACACATTATTATATACCCTATAGTACTGTTAGAGGTCATTTGGTTTGAAGACAACTTATGCTAAATTTAGTTATGTTAGGATTATTTTTATTGATTGTTTGATTTGTTGTATTTAAAACAACATGTTTTACATAATTTCTCAAAAGAAGTTGCTTTAACCTTCACCTTAATTAGTAGAACAAAGGTTAGGGGACCTCGGGGGTATTTTTGTCATTTTAATTGTTTTCCCTCGAGATAATTAATCCCGATATACAAGTATTTCAGCCTCTGTCAGGAATAACTTATTCCGGGACTAGTTACTAATTATGATATAATTTATCTCCGGATTAATAACCAAACAAGTAATAAGACAATACTAAATTTTTATCCTAAAATTATTCAAACCTAGTGTTCATGAAGAAAAGTGATGAATATAAGAGTAATAGCTTGTATCATTCATTCTAAATTTTACAGGGTTTAGTAGAACTAACGCCATACATGCAACAGGTAATTAATAAATTAGGAGTACTTTTTCTTTTCTAAATTTGTTTGGGGGTGACGTTTCTTTTTTCTACTTTTCTTGGGGCGTTTATTCAAATTTCAAAATGCATGTCGTACCTAACATACTGTGAAAGTTGAAAATAAACCAAGAAATTAGGTGAACTGATCCTTCGATCTTTTGCTATAGTAAAAAGATTTTCCTACCCTCTTCTATCTTTTTAAATTTAGAAGAAACCATATACGTACACTACTATATAAATATAAATGATCTTTAATGGAATTCCAGTTACTTATCATTTGAATACTAACATGAGCATATTTGATTAATTAACCATGATCATATTATCCAGTTGATGTCATGCACTTGTTAGTTAAGGATACAGGCATTTCCACAGTTCCACTGGTCTGCAACTAGTTTGAGCTATGAAAATTTACTTAATTTTCTTCCATCTGTGCGCTTTCCGTAGCCAAATGATGGGTTGTCAAGTACTAGATTGACAACGAAGCAAGGTGAAAGTTACTGACAGCATGCATTTAGGTCAAACTATATCAGCTTATCCTAGTTAAATAATTTAATGAAGTCAAAATATACATTAACTAAACATGATTAACTGAGAAAGTATAGGTGCAAATATGTATCATGTAATCATTGATTTGAGTTAAACAACCAATGAGAACACCACAAAGATGAAATACAAGGACCGCAAAGTTGCAGCTCCCAAGCAATCTCTTTGTAACCAAAGATTTAAGAAATTTCTTCTTTTTGTTTGCAATTGGAAAGCAACGTTGTGGCCCAAGATTTGCCTACAATTGACAAGAAAGGAAATACTCCAAGTAACCCTCCTAATACTCATTCCATCTCAATTTATGTGTTGAATCAACCTCAATTTATGTCAAAAGTGTTGAATCAAACACAATGTCTAGGAATGATGGAAAGATTTTTGAAACTTATCATTCAAAATAAGCTACAGATATTTATTTATATAACTATAAATTATAATCTCATTAAAAATAAAATGAAAAGTTTAAAGTTAAAATTATTAACTACTAAGGGTGTGTTTGGTTTGACGTTCCAATTTTCTCATGTTTGGTTGGCTTAAAGGTTTTGGAAAATGTTTTCTAAAACAACTTATTTTCCTCAATTCTACGGAAAATGACTTCCCTTCAAAAAGTAAGGAAAACATTTTTCAAAACCCTCTTTCAACCTCACTCTTAAGTTGAAATATTCATACAACTCTCAAAATCATCCATCCCTACTCCGACCCTCAATCCCCCTCACCCACCCCCACCCCGCCCCTACCACCCCTATTTAAAAAATATTTTAAATTTTTTTCTTACCTCACCCCTACCCGAAACTCAAACCTCTACCCCCTTCCAAAAAAAAAAAAAAAAATTATAAAAATAATTCAAACTTTTTTCTTACCTCCCCTACCCGACCCCTACCAACCTCCTCCCCCACCCCTCTCCCTCAAAAAAATTTAATTTTTTAAAATTAATTTTTTGAAAAATTTCTATTTTTTCCTTACCCCACCCTCACTCCCCTACCCCAACCTCCACCTCCTAATACTCCCCATTCAAAAAAAATATTTCAAATTTTTTTCTTACCCCACTCTTTCTCCCCTACTCCCCCCCCCCCCTACCCCCCCCCCCCCCCCCCAAAAAAAAATAAAAATTTGTTTTTAAAAAAATCAAAATTATTTTCTTACCTCACCCTTATTACCTATTTTGACAACCTCAACCCCCACCTACCAACCCCCTCTCCAAAAAAATTAATATTTTTAATTTTTTAAAAATAAATTCAAAGTTTTTTTCTTATCCCACCCTTTTTATCCTATTCGTTCTCATTATTTTTGTTAAATATATACAAATACTTTTAGAAAACATATACCTATCCAATTTGCATAACGATCACACAAATATAAGTACAAAATAACTTATTTTTCTAGAAAATATTTTTCTTCCTTCATATCGAATACACCCTAAAAAAAATATTTTTTGAGATCAAAGATTATTTTTTTAAAATGTATTTTTACGCTTTAGCTAAACACTAGAATGTGTGTTTTGAAAAATATTTTTTTATTCACCAATCAAACACTATAAAATATTTTTCAAAAAATATTTTTCATCCATCAACCAAACATAAGAAAACAAATAATAAATCAACTTGTTTTTCAAGAAAACATTTTCTAGGAAAATATTCTCTGTGGAAAACATTTTACTTCTTGCCAAACACACCCTAAATACAAAAAGATGTCACTTTTTTTGGATTAATTAAAAAGGAGAGTTTCACGCTACTTGGCAATAGGGGAAAACATGTTGTATGCCGCCAAGCATTTTAAGTGTAATGAACCGTTGTTGTGACACCCCAAAGTTTTGGGGCCCGTTACCCGACGAGACTGTGCGTGCAACCTAGGTTGCACCCCTATCAGTTATACGGGCGGTATGTGCTGAAGGAATTTGCTAAAGTTGAGGATGAGATAAAGGGGCATAAAATGAGGCAACAAGCATCTATATATGTTGCATGACATGTCCTAAGAGTGTCTAGGTGATTTGATGAGGGTTTGGTGTAAGCCCAAGGGGGTAGAGGCATGGTGAGGATTGTGTGCGGTGTTTGATGTCAACGCCGTGCCATTTTGAGCTACAAGTGGAATCTAAGGATTCTAGTTTAAAGTGTTGATATTAAGGGTACCTTATGTATGCTTACCAAATTTGGGGTTGTTTGGAGTCCGTTTGGATAGGGGCTTGACTTGGCCAAGGTCCAGTGGCATTGTCATAATTTGTTGATTGGTCCGAAGGCCATAACTCATTCCATGAGTATAGAAATGGGATGAAACTTCATGGAGGTGTAAAGGAAGTCAAGAGAAAGGAGTAGGAACAAATGACACCCAATTAGGAGGTCGGATGGATAGTCTAAGCTCCAGTATGATTCTCGGGCAGAATGATGTCTAGTGCCAGACATTGGGATTATTTATTTTAAGGGGGTATACATGGTGACAGCCTACCAGCCTCCCCCGAGTGTGTCGACAGATGGTCACCCCAAGTGTGCTGTTTTGAGAGACAACCTCAAAGGCCTGCCTTGGCATGTCAAAGGAATGCGCAAGGTACTCATAGGGCTCGGGAATCCTATAGGCGACGCAGGGTCGGGTGGACTAGCGTTGGGCGCCCCGACAAAACTAAAAGTTGGCTATATGAACCGACATGCCCCGCGGGCTGTCTAAGTGATGGAAGGATACCTCTAAGCCGATAGAGCAACCAAGAGACTCTCCCCAAGAAACTCGTGAGCTGACTTGTGAGCTTGGCCAAGGTTCAGCCAAGCGAGCAAGGGTCCGTTGGCCTAGACGCTTAGTTGTGGGGCGACGCTATGCTATGAAAGTTGGATGTAAGTTGCGTGGGCTATGTTTGGCTATGCCATCAGATATGAGAGGGCATATATAAGAAAGACGTTTGTGACTGAGGCCAAGGATTGAGGGTTGCCCTACTCGGGCGAAGCAAAGGCCAAGTGCACAGGCAAGAGGCGATGTCAAGCTTGAGGATAAGACTGTGCATGCGATGGCAATGCTCAAGCCCAGGCGAGGGATGTGTATGTCCGTAGCCATCCCCAGGAGCGCATATGGATGAGATCCAAGGATTGAAAGTGCGCGCCACAGGAGTTGCTTATATGTCGGCCATGACTGGCAACATGTTAATAGAGCGGTACCAAAGGGAGCAAACCTCTAAGGCGAGCTTCCCACAGGCATAGGATCGTGCTAAAGGCCTAGGAAATGAGGAAGGCTGGCTTATAGTTGGGGGAACCATGGGCGCCACACGGGCAAAATTGTGTGCCGCTGACACAGTGAAAAGTGAGCCCGTGACAGTTGTTGTACATTGAGATGCTGCATTTACTCATACCCAAGTTAATTGCCCATCGCGGGTAAATTGGTAAAACTATATCTATTCCAGTCAAATGACTTCGCAAAGTTCTCATCATCACTTGCAGAATTAAAGAGCACGAACATCAAAACTAGAGGTAGAGATCAAGACATAACGATAACAGTTTATGCATTCATCGCATACCCACACTGACAAATGTCTGGGATATTGTTTTGCAACAGGAAGAGCAAAATATACGTCACACAAATAACTAGAAAGTACAGCAGCCAAGTGCCAACATAGCAAACACGCAAGAAAAATCATTGTGCAAACATGCCAACTTTATTTTAGTAGTGATAGATTTTATTATGGCATGAATCTGATTCAGATTATGACAAAGCACACTGCTCAATCATCGTAGTGCTTGCGGTGATGGTGGTGGCGGCGATATTTCTTCTCCTCGTCATCATCGGAGTTGTCATCGCCCTGCCAAATATATAGATTAGATAAGATGGACTGGAAAAGAGGTCAAATGATGTCATATTTTAAAACCAAAACATGCTCTACTACAAACAAGCCCCAAGCACAGTGGATAATACAAAATTAGCCTCATGCCAGTAAATCTACATTGAACACAAAGGCAGTCCATTTATCTGGTGTGTTCTCAAGTTTTCAACTGAAAACATCATTTTCGCTCAACACGAATATAGATATATAAATGTGAAAGTGAAACAATATCAGAAATGCAAATGGATTCAATCGTAAAAACCTTGAAAAGTAAAATTTGTCAAGCTTCCCAAATCTACCTCTGATTGGAACATCCCTGAAAATCAAGGACACGTTAACATACCTCATTGTTCTCAAAGTTTACAATATGACCATATGTGTCGGCTTATGTTGCTCGGACTCTTTGAAAATATGGACGGGTGTGTGTTAATCATCAAAAGGTGGTGCATTTCCGGAGGTTCGAACACGTGTGGGACACCATTTTTGGAGAGTCCGAGTAACATAGGTGTCGGCCACTTGTTCACTAGTCATAAAAACTTTAGGGGCCGTTTGACAGGTAGACTAAATTATCTCGGGATTATAGTCTTGCTAAGGTGAGATATCCCAAGACTAATTATGGTATTAGATTTACACCATGTTTGGTTGATGGTACAAATTTATCCAGGAATAAATTTATTTATAAATTTATAACATCAACCAACCAGACATGGTATAAATTTAGTACCAGACTTAATCCTGATATATCCCATCTTATCCCGCATACAAAACGATCCATTAAAGTTAAACCCTTTCTTCTTCTACTTCTTCTTCTTCTATTTCTTTGGACAAAAGCATGGATTAAGACTTGAGAGCGAACACAGACTGACGAGCTGCTTGAGCTAAGTGAGGCATCTATACATAGCAATCTCTTCCTTACACCAAAAACGTACAGGCTACGTAACTAACTCTTCATTTTACAAGCAGCATTTTCTATTTAAACCAAAGGGTCGCGGATTGCAGATCCCCTATATGTTTCGTACTACACTATCAAGGCTGCCTATAATAAAAGGAGACGTAAAGCTAGCTACTTTTGGTCACATTCAAGAGCCTCGTCATATATAATGTTTAGGTTCTGACATGAACTAATAAGATATCGAACTCTTAATAAGCTAATCACGTCCAACAATTAACAGAAAAACTTAAAGGATCAAAAGCAAGTGCTAAAAATTCAATTAACATAACAAAGAGAAATCGCGTGCTCACATATTTCTTGCGGCCATAGCCCTCATCATCGTCACCACGCCTCTCATAGCTGGGCTTCCTGTAATCCTCCTCCTCAGACCTCCCATATCGAGGCCTATCGTATCCTTCCCCCTCCTCAGGCTGGTAGCTTGAACGCCCATAACCTTCCTCCTGTCCATAGCTTGGCTTCCTCCCATATCCATATTCATCAGATTCAGTTCTACGCCCATAACCCGACCCGTATTCGGAACTTGGCTCCTCATATTCACTCTTCTTTCGGTACCCCGACCCGTATTCCGAACTTGGCTCCTCATATTCACTCTTCCTTCCATACCCGGATCCATATTGAGGAGTGGGTTCTTCATATTCGCTCTTCCTTCCGTACCCGGATCCATATTGGGGAGTGGGTTCTTCATATTCACTCTTTCTCCCATACCCAGATCCATACTTGGGAGTGGGTTCTTCATTCTCACTCTTCCTTCCATACCCGGATCTATACTGGGGAGTGGGTTCTTCATATTCAGACTTTCTCCCGTACCCAGATCCATATTGGGGAGTGGGCTCTTCATATTCAGTCTTTCTCCCGTACCCAGATCCATATTGGGGGGTCGGTTCTTCATACTCAGTCTTCCTCCCATACCCAGATCCGTATTCGGAACTTGGCTGTTCGTACTCACTCTTCCTTCCATACCCAGATCCATATTCACTTTCTCCACCACCACCACCAGGTCGATTCACTCCAGGCTGAAACCCATAATCAGCCTGAGGCTGATCGTACCCATACCCCTCCTTCGACGGACGATAATCCGGGCGAGGCTTAGGCCTTGAATAACTCTGATACTCACTCTCAAGAGCTTCATCGCCATAAGCAGAAGGTTCAGCATAAGAAGAATACTGAGGACGATCATAGTCAAATTCATCAGAAGCTAAAGAAGGCTGATAACAAGTCTCATCAGATGGTGGAAGTGGACGACCATAAGTCAAAGCGATGTCGTATCCACCCCCATAAGGAGTTGGATCATACTCGTCGAAGTCAGCACCGTCGTCTTCGCCATGGTAGCCTTTTGGATAGTAAGACATTTTTGTAGGGATTCAATTGGCCCGATTCTTCTGATTTTTGCAACTTGTAATAATAATAACGAATAAATCTTCCTATATTTTAGAGGCAATGAAACGGCGTCGTGTTACTTTACTTCGTGTCTTTTTTTCTTCCACAAATCGTGGCGACATCGCGTCCAATTTGTAAATATTAGTACATAACTTTCTCCCTAGTTTGAATATTTAACAGAGAAGTCCACATCATTCCGCTACTTTTAATTTAGGCTCTAAATGATCATAAGTATATCTTTTAGGGGTTGTTTGATATGATGAGGATAATAATTTTGAGAAAGTATTTGAAGTTAACTTTATTCTATATTTTGGTTGGAAATATTAGTCAATTTTAAAATTATTTAATCTCACAATTTGTATCAAAATAAAGAAATTACTATTTCATATAAAAGATTTGGATAAAACAATATTACAACAAGTTAAGCGATGGGCTAATAAATTATTACTCTTACCGTTTCATATTACTTGACATATTTGTTAAAAAAAAATTATTTCAAAATAGTTGGTATGTTTAAAGAATCAAGAGATAATTGAACACCTTTTTTTCAATTTTACCCTTAGTAATTTAATAGAAGAGTAATTAACTCTAATAGATAATGACAATACCTAATGTGAGTTCAATAAGGTCATATCGATCAATTTTTGCCCCTCATTACAAACATGTCAAGTAATATGAGATTAAGAATTGTGCAAAAGACAAA
>NC_061112.1:149956421-149968060 GCF_002878395.1 Capsicum annuum | reverse complement strand
ATATATTTGCGCGTGTTGTGCTGATACAGGTAATTAGATCCTTCTATATGCAACGAAGTGCTGTCCAATTTTTGGTGACATGTAAGTGAAAGTACAGGTATTTGAACGGGTTCTCCCGGGCCTTCTCGGCTTCGGGTGCCAGTCCGGCCCGATGGGATTTTGGGGCGTGACATGAAGTTGTAGGATATTTATAGAATTTTTTTTGGAATTAAAAAATATTTTTTAAAGTTAATTTTTTTTTTTAATAAATGGGCCCAAACTAGCCGTTTGGACCCAAAAACGGCTATATAGCCGTTGGGCCAACGAGTAGTTTGGCCCAAAATCCTAATTTTTTTTAATTTTTTTTTTTAAAAAAGCTATTCGGGCCGGTTAATCGGCGGGCCTGGACCGGGCTTAGTTCGGACCGGGTTAGCCAGGCCCATTTTAAACAAATAATCGACTCGGGACCCGAAATCCTAAAGCCCTAGGGCTTATCGGGTTGGGCCGGGTCGGGCCGGCCCACTTGACACCCTTAATTGTAGGAAATATTCTCTTTTAGTAGTTCATTGGGTTTACAACAAAGAGTTTTTGATGATATTTTAAATAAAAATACATAAAATATCATTTTAATATTTACCATTCATGATATACATACTCAAATTTTTGAACGACTGCTACCTAACTCTTACAAATATTGCAGTTACAAACAATTAGGTTGAATAACACGAAAATATTTGTTCCAAATTTAGCATATTAGGTTACTTATACAACTGATACTTCTCGTCTCAATATGAAAAGCCTAAAAAGGGACTACAACCCAACACCATGATTCGTCTTACACAAATGACACTATTGTGTGAGCCCCTTTTGGTTTTCCATTTTGTGTTTGATACCAATTAAAAATTTCCTATATTCAGAACTCGAACTCGAGGTCTTTGTCAGTTAAGTGTGGAACAATTCCGCCACTTCACCACAACCCCATGTTAGTGTGAGACACTTGTTTATGTTAGAAAAATATAAATTAAAAATTAGTGAAATCAAAACTGTAAGATTTGATTTTCTTCCTTTGGCACGTACTATTGAAAAAAAAAAACCGCTTACTCTTTTGAAAAGGGAGACATGCAATTGTACTAAGAGGATAAGATTTGGATCAACTACGTGTTATTTTTGTTTGTACTCCGGGTACACAGAATCAGTATATGCAGAACAATAACTTCAACTAGAGTTCAAGTATAAACAAGAATACAGTGAAGTATATCAAATACTCTCAACACAAGATCAAAATGACTTTTCAAAGAGGTGTATTTTATTCTTTCAGAAATTAAGATGAAATAGGAAATAGCCAAGTCGTCCGAATTCACGAAGTTTCCTTAAGGAAATAATTTCCCTCATTGTACCCGAGGTTGTGGAATTTTTTCTCCCAGAATAAAATGGCTAAACAGACCAACTGTAGTGGTACCTCAAGCAGTTGGAATATCTTCGAACACACATAACGTTTTGATTGATCACACAGAGTAATTAAGAAGAGAAGAAGTAATTTTGTATTCTGAAATTGTCGTATTAAATCCTGTGGATGAAAACAAGTTTATATAGTCATAACATGCCTCTTCCAGAAAGAGGCAATGGTTCACTCCAAAGGTTATACCTTTGCTGTAAGTTCATTTCTGTTCATCAAAGATTGCATCTTTTCCTGAACAGTCATCTCATTTCATGAAACAGTGCAACTGTTACTGCATGTATATATAAATGGAGGTCCGAAACAATGCAGAAAAATTTTACTGTGTTTTTTCTTGGCATTCTTCGAAATTCAAATAAAGTTTGTCCAAAAAGATAGAAGTATGTAAAGCATCTTTATAAGTCCGTTGAAAGAAATTTCAATCCCTTAGACTTAATACACACTGTCATTTGTGATATAAAGTCAACACCATCACTTGGTGGAAAAAAGTATTTCATAACTTTTATTGACGATTGCATTAGATATTGTTATGTCTACTTGCTAAATAGTAAGGATGAAGCAATAGATGCATTTAGGCAATATAAAACTGAAGTTGAAAATCAGTTAGACAAAAAGATCAAAATAATAAGAAGTGATAGGGGTGGAGAATATGAATCTCCCTTTGTGCAAATATGTGTAGAGAATAGAATAATCCATCAAACTACAGCCCCATATTCACCTCAATCTAATGGAATTGTGTAAAAAAAAAAATCAAACTTTGAAGAAAATGATGAATGTCTTACTTATAAGTTCTGGTTTACCGCAAAATTTATGGGGGGAGGCTATCCTTACGGCCAACCGTATACTCAATAGAGTTCCCCATAGTAAGACACAATCAATTCCTTATGAAAAGTGGAAAGGAAGAAAATTCACCTAGAAATATTTCAAGTTTTCGTAACGTTTTGTAATTAACATGGCCTAAACGTTCATGCCATAAATCATAAGATTCAAGCAAATAAGAAGAATTCGAACTTCTATTTATTTCAACAGTTATTACATTCATCTTATAAAGGCCTTCGGTCAGATAACCTTTTCATATATACATTTCTCCTTTGTTAATTAAAATTTTTCCAGAAACGGTTACACATTTGAATCTGTTCTTGTCTAGAAGTGAAACAAAAATTAAATTCCTACGTAACTCCGTAACATACAAGACATTGTTAAGTGTCAATACCTTTTCGGAAGTCATCTTTAAACAAATTTTTCCTGTTCCTTCTACCTTAGCCGTAGCGGAGTTAGCCATGTAGATCATTTCTTCTACTTGACCCGGAGCGAATGACGAAAACAAATCCTTGTTGGCACATACATGGCGGGTGGCACCAGAATCCATCCACCATTCGCGAGGTTTCCCCATCAAGTTGTATTTTGAGAGCATAGCACACAGATCATTGCATTCTTTGTTGGATTCAATCATATTTGCTTGATCCTTCTTCTTGCCTTTCTTTGGGACACGACAATCTGTGGACTTGTGGCCAATCTTGCCACAGTTGAAGCATTTTTCCTTGAAATTTTTCTTTGGTTGATTGCTTCCTTGTTCAGCTTTCTTCTTTTTCTTGGAATTGTTTTGGTCATCTTCTACAATATGTGCTCCATTAATTATAGAATTCCTCTTTGACCTTCTTTCGACAGCTTTATTATCCTCTTCAATACAAAGTCGGATAATAATATTTTTAACAATCATCTCCTTGTGTTTATGCTTTAAGTAGTTTTTGAAGTCTTTCCACAAAGGTGGTAGCTTCTCAACTATCGCTGCTACTTGGAAAGCATCATTCACAATTATACCTATAAAACAGTTTATGTGAGTATTAAGAACATTTTTAATTTGTTCAACTAAGATATTTTTCAAAGATATACCTTCTGCTAGGAGATCATGTATGATGACTTACAACTCCTGTACTTGAGAGACAACAGATTTGCTATCTAGCATTTTGAAGTCCAAGAACTGTGCAACAAGGAATTTCTTAATTCCCGCATCTTCTGTCTTATATTTTTGTTCAAGTGCCCCCCACAGTTTCTTTGATGTCTTGGTTCCACTATAAACATTGTAGAGGTCGTCTTGGAGACCACTCAAAATATAATTCTTGCAAAGGAAGTCCGAATGTTTCCAAGCTTCTATAATAACGAAGCGGTCTATGTCCGAGGTTCCCTCGGTCACCTCAGGAGCGTCTTCGCTAGTGAACCATTGCAGACATAAAGTGGTGAGGTAAAAGAACATCTTTTGCTGCCACCGCTTGAAGTCAATGCCCAAAAATTTTTTTGACTTCTCCGTCGGTGCCATTATTGGCGAAGTATTTATGCGACTTGATGGGTCAATATTAGTTGCCCCCATAGACGTTATCGCATCCATCATTTGACTTTTGTTAGTCATCTTTCCTGTCAACACAAGATGGAAAAATTTAGTATTTTCAGAATACTACTTATAAAGTTAAATAACTTTTTAACTTTTCTTCTTTTTTCTAATTAACGATGAAGTTTTTATAACTTCAAATCGTCAACCGAGTGAACTTTAACTCGTGTGAAGATTTTATGTCTTCTAATCACTAGTTAAATTCAAGCGGAATAGAAAGCTTAAAGCTTTAATCTCCAAATATAAGTTATACAGATTCTGTAAAATTATTTGTTTCCTTAAGATTGTTATTTTCATTTGTACTTCGAGTACACAGAATCAGTATATGCAGAACAATAACTTCAACTAGAGTTCAAGTATAAACAAGAACACAATGAAGTATATCAAATACCCTCAACACAAGATCAAAATGACTTTTCCAAGAGGTGTATTTTATTCTTTCAGAAATTAAGATGAAATAGGAAATAGCCAAGTCGTCTGAATTCACGGAGTTTTCTTGAGGAAATAATTTCCCTCACTGTACCCGAGGTTGTGAAATTTTTTTTCCATGATAAAATGGCTAAACAGATCAAGTGTAGCGGTACCTCAAACGGTTGGAATAACTTCGAACGCACAGAACATTTTGATTGATCACACAGAGTAATTAGAAAGAGAAGAAGTAATTTTGTATTCTGAAATTTTCATATTAAATCATGTGGATGAAAGCAGGTCTATATAGCCATAACATGCCTCTTTCAGAAAGAGGCAATGGTTCACTCCAGAGGTTACACCTTTGCTGTAAGTTCATGTCTGTTCATCAAAGATTGCATTTTTTCCTGAACAGTCATCTCATTTCATGAAATAGTGTGTCACTTCTTTGAAGGATTATATCCTTCTGAAGCATCATTTCGAACCATTGCAACCTTCTATAGCCTCAGTTCAGAACAATGTATCATTTCTGAAGCACTAGTTCAAAAATAATGCATCAGTTCACTTGAAACAGTGCAACTGTTATTGCATGTATATATAAATGGAGGTCCAAAACACTGCAAAAAGATTTTACTACATTTTTCCTTGGCATTCTTTGAAATTCAAATAAAGTTTTTCCAAAAAGATATATCTCATCGATTGATCATTTGACAAATCCAAATCCAAATCCAAATCCGAAGCCAAGCCGAGCAAGTGACGACGAAAACGGCGTGAGGCATCTATTATTTCTTGCCTCACTTGCCATGTGGAGTAAGTGTTCTTGATTATAAACACTTTCAAGTTCTCTTCTTTTACCAATATGGGAGAAAGAGTAAACTTTCTAATTTGGGAGTACACTTTACATCTTAGTGTCTCTTTCCCCTCCACTATTTTATTCTTTATTTTTCCATTCACACTTCTTTCATATACTATGAACCCAACACTACGCAAAAAATTTTCTTTTAATTTGATTTGGCTAAAAGAAAGAAAGTGAAGCTAGCTAGGTCTAAAAAGTTGAAAGAGGTAAAGAAATAGGTCTATAGAGCTGATCATCAAGAAGAATTAGTGATGAAGTACGTCATAAGTTCTGTAGGCGTGACTTCTCCCTCGTGTGTAAATAATTTGCAGCAGCAGCAGCGGGGTAGAATTAGCATATCAGGCTTTCATCAATCCCTCGTCGTGCCTGCAAAGAGAAATGTAGTATAGTTGAACGTATAAAAGCGGCAAAAATATCGCAGCTTTACCATTAAGGCTCATGAGTACAATTCACAAATCACCGTTCTCTCTGACATGCCCAGCCTGGCCCGTCAAACTCAAAGCCCGTGTGGGCTAGCCCGAATGGGTTGGGCCAACCCGTATTGATGACTCTAAACATAGGGAATCCACAAACTATAAATCCTAGATCTGCCTCTGTGTAAATGACTAATTATTCAATAATCCATTGATTCAAAGCTCGTTGAATTACAACTATATATTCTTAAAAATCTTTATTTTCTTTCCTATTCAGCTTAAGTTCGTTAAGCGAAACTATCTGTATACGAATTTTAAATGAATAGTTAATGGTCAAATCTTACCTTTTTTTATGGTTGAAAGGAAGCAAAGTAGCATAGGGAGTTAGTTAATGGAGTTGTGGTTCCATTTGAAGTAGTGGTAATATTACCATTGGCCACAACCCGGCCATATAGTTCAAAATTAGACTATTTAACGGATCTTGCAAAAATAGCTCCCTTCTTATCCGATTCTACAAAAGGTAATACACTATCTGTTGGAGATGAAAAAATAGTTGGTACACCAAACTGCTCCTGTTTGCTGCCTTCCTTAGCCAAAGAGTCTGCCACCTTATTTTGTTCCCTAAAGATGTGTCTGACTCTTGTTGCTTCGAGCTCCTACAGAAGGAACCTGCACTCATGAATGATGTTAGCATACAGGTTATGGCCATGAGTCATTGCTTTCACAAGCTCGAGGGAGTCTGAGCATATGTGAGGTGGTTTGATGTGGAGAGAGTTGGCAACCTTCAACCTATGTATCAATGATTTAAATTCAGCATGCAGAGGGGTTATGAGGGGCGTACAATTGATGTAACGAACGACCCAGCTCCCCTTGTAGTCTCTTATAACTCCTCCTAATCCCCTCTGATCCAGGTTGGAATGCAAAACACCATCAGTGTTGAGCATGAAGTGTCCTTTGTCTTGGGGCTCCCATTTTAGGTAGATGGTCTGGGTTTTCCTGGTGATGGTTTCATTACCCTGCATGAATATGCAAAATTTCATAGCCATGCTAAGAGCATGTTTTCAGTTAACAGGGGACCTCTTGGTGTTAAAAAGGTTATCATTCCTGGTTAGCCAAAAGGTCCATAGCATCTGGAGGAGCAGATGACTCCAATTGATGTGGGCATTGTATTTCACTTTCCTTATCTGATTCCAATCCATTAAGGCATCATTTATAGATGGGTAGTTCCAGTTGAAATCCTGGGGCATGGGGCTATGATTAATGAGGTTGTTCTAGGAATTTGAGGCATTGGGACAGTGCATGAAAATATGGTCAATGTTCTCAGTGGGGTGATCACATAAGGAGCAGGTGGAATTTGTGGTTATTCCAAGCCTTTGTAAGTAGTGATTGGTTGGGAGTCTGCCATGGCCTAAAATCCATATGAAGGTCTTGATTTTATTTGGGAAAGGCACCTTCCAGATCCATGGAAAGCTGAAGGTGTGAGTTGTTTCACCTTCAGCAATGGATCTATAGGCATTGCTGGTAGTGAATTTACCATTGGAAGTCTTGCTCCAATACATGATATCCCCTTTATTGGGGTTAGCATGAGCTAGGCCATCTCTGATGCATTGGAGGAGATGTTAGGGTAGATTAACAGGGATGTTGGGGAGGTTCCAACCAGTAGGGTCAAGCATAGTGTCCACTGTAAGGTTTACCCCATTATCAGGGAAAGGCCCCTGGATAAGGTCTCTTATGGGTTACATATGGGGAATTTATCTTTCAGAGAGGAGCCTAACTTTGTTGCCCTTGTTGACATGTCAACTGACACCCTTAGAGCAATCCTTCTAACCCTGTTGGATATTTCTCCAGGTTCTAGAGACAACTTTGTTGGTCCAGGGTGTCCTGCATGCCCTCTGGTATTTAGAGGTGAGAATTCTTCCCCAAAGAGATAGAGGGTTATTGGCTAGCCTCCAAGGTAAGCTGGCATGAAGGGCCCTATTTCTAAGGTCAACTTTGGGAAGACTCAGGCCCCCATTATCCTTAGGCTTAGTGATGGTGTCCCAGCTAAGAAGGTGATTTTTTTCCCATCCTCAGCTCCCCAAATAAAGTCCCTTTAGGTTTTAACAATGATGCTAGTGACCTTTCTAGGGATTTTGATGTATTGGATAATATGAGTAGGCATACTGCTAAGGATGGCTTTAGCAAGGATTGTTCTACCAGTCAAGTTTAGGGTCTTGATTTTCCAATCAGCAAGCCTTCTGGCCATGTTGTCAATGATGGGCTGGAAGTCTGCATTTGTAGGGGCTTTATGGAAGATTGGAAAACCTAGGTACTTACCAAACTCAGTGCTTCTATCTATACCCAGGTCATTTGAGCAATTTAGGGCATTGTGGCTCAGGGTATTGCTAGAAAAGATGACCCTGGATTTTGCTTTATTGATTTCCTGTCCAGAGGAAGCACTGAATTTGAAAAGAGTTGAGAGGATGGCAACATAATTTGTTGTATCGGATCTAGCAAATAGGGTGAGGTTATCATCAAAGAATAAGTGAGAGATTTTTGGTCCCCCAGTAGTGATGGAGATGGGGGTCTAAGATTTGTTAGCTACTTGGTTGTTGATATCCCTAACAAGTCTCTTCATACACAAGATAAAGAGGTAGAGGGATATTGGATCCCCTTGTCTAATACCCTTGTGAGAGTAAAGGTAGGGGTACTGCTACCATTTATAAGGATGGAAAAGGAGCCGGTGAAAACACAAGACATAATGAGTCTAATGAGCTTAGCAGGAAAGTTGAAGAAGTGGAGAGCGTTGTGAATTAAGGACCATTCCAACCTATAAAAGGCATTCTCAAGGTCAATTTTAAGGATCGTGCTGTGGTGTTTGCCTTTCATTTTTCTGAAATGAGAGACATACTCCTGAACAATAATAGCATTGTCAAAAACTCTTCTATTAACTAGAAAACTAGCCTGGGTAGGGCCTATGATGGTTCCCAAAATGGGTTTGATCCTATTGACAATGATTTTGGTGATAAGTTCGTGGGAGGTGTTCCAAAGACTGATAGGCCTGATGTTCTTTATGGAGGAGGCATTAGGGCATTTTGGAATAAGGCAAATGAGGGTCTGATTCATCTCCTCAGCAATCTTTGACTCCTCAAAAAATTTGTAGCAGAAAGCCTTAGTGCTTTCCCTGTAACGCCCCGAATATGGTACCCAGAATGCTACATGGTGCTCATGACCCTGAAGGACCACAACCTAACTCATGACTAATATTTGTACCTGTATACTGCATGATATACTATATAATGCGAAAACATAAACTGAAAGGCCATAAGGTTCAAAACTGTAACATAAGATCTGATAAATTATAATATATGGATGGGGTATGAAATATCCAAAGAAATTGAAATAAACTGTCTGAACATGATAGTCTGAAAAACCTCTAACTGACTGAAATGTTTGAATAAGGAGTTGATAGGACATGTCCCCAACTAACTCCGACTACTGAAAGAACTAAGGACTGAAATAATAAAACAACAAATCATAATATCTTCAAAGGATGAGGACTCATTGCTGACTAACTTCTGATATCTGGAATCTACTGATGCTCTGGAGCTCATGTCTCTAAACCTATGGTATAAGACACCATAGTACAAATGCACCAGTACTTTGAATGTACTGGTATGCATGGAAGGTAGGCTGAATGTATGGGGTTCATATGCATGTACAATACTGGATAACTAACTAATATGGATGTGAGAATACGTGCATGCCAACATAGTAACTATAATTGAGATTGTTATAACATGAATTTACTGATTACCAACATGACTGGTAACTGAGTTCTAATAACATGAGTGACTGTAATCGACAGTCCTGAATCTAATGGAACTAGCTGAGTTTCGTACTATTCTGAGTTGACTGTATCTGACAGTCCTAAAATTCTATAAAACTATCTGAGTTTTATTACTGAGACTGAATGACTGTATCTGATAGTCCTGATTCTGTAACTGAAATTATGGGAAGTAGTTATCTAACCGACATGCCCCAATTGAAAGGGTGTCAAAACCGCACCACTGGTAAGGATAAGCTGTGAGTGACCCTCATATGACAGTGTCCCCAAAAAAATGGTGGGGCCCTCATTTGATAGTGCTTATCCACCTCATCAACCCTCATCTGACAGTGTTGATGTCTCAACCTATGCTGGCTACATAGTTCTGGAACGCAAGGATGACTTTCAAGAATCACACCCTCATCTGACAGTGTGTGTTCCATCTTTGGGTTCACTCGGTGCTAATTTCTACTCCCATCTGAATAGACACTGAACATGGATTACTGAACTGAATTAACTGAATTCCGTTTACTAGTGGAATGTTACTGATATCTAATAACTGACTGAGATTACTGAGATTACTGAGTCTTCCTGAGTCATGAGACTGACTGAATTCTACTAAACATGGCTTGACTAAGAGTATTTTGAAAACATGACACTGATTCTAGGCACACAGCTATATTTTCGGGTACAAGTACCCCCAGGATTCGATGGAAAGAACAGACAAAGCATGACTTTCTGGAGTACAGGACCAATATCAACAGTACATAATCCATTGGCTAAGACATTTCATCAAACACCTGACATACATAACTTATACATGAATGGGGATTTCATATTATCATACTAGTATGGCCCTTTTCCTTCACATAGGCAGTTAATCAAACATATAGGGAGCATGCTTTAGTTATACAATCATCAACACATCTAGTAATCAAGGATACATCAATCAACTTGTAAATTGAAGGGTTTATCATGAACACCACATAATTCATCACATATTAGAATCAATTCTTGTAATTAATAGTCTATAACATGGAATAAAACCAACCAACAACATGAACACAAATTTTAAATTCAATCAAATCATGAACATTCATAAATATACAAATCTTGGATTTTTGAAAAGAGATTTTTGAGCTTCATGGGTGAAAGAGACCCATGAATCAACACATGACGTACCTTAGTTAATGAACTTGGAAGGATTGATGGAGAGACTTTCTTGAAATTGAATACTCAATTGAAACCCTAGCTTGTTCTTGAGAGAAAATTGAGAGAAGCAAGTATATTTTGGGTGAAGGATGGCTAAATCACGTGTTATAGGGTTTAAATAGGGGTGAAAATTGACCCTTTTAACCCTGAACGTGTCTTTTAATTTCAGTGAAAATTTCTCGAATTGGACCCCTGGAGCGACGTGACGCTATCGCACCGTGTCACTGGATATTAACAATTGGGAAATTGGGGGATGGCGCAACGCGGAGCAATCGCGTTGCTACTTCTTTTGTGACTTGGAACTTTGGCACGACATGGAGAAATCACACTGAGACACTGGAATTTGACAAATATCATTTTCTCTTGTGGCGCGACGCGCCACTAACTAATATGACATTGTTTTACGACTGAAACTTGAAATAGTCATAACTTCTTACCCGGTTATCGAATTTGGGCGAATCTTATATCGATGGAAAGCTTATTGAATATCTTATATGACAAAAAGTGAAAATCTTAAAAACTCCTCAGGTAATAAACATTATTCAATTTAGAATTTAATACCAAGCATTCTTGAGAAGAAATAAGTTAAGAAACTTTGGGGTATTACATTCCCCCACTATGTCCCAATAGCTCTGATGGAAAAGGGGGTGTATACCATCTGGTCCAGGGGCCTTGAGGGGCTTGAATAACTTTAGAGTTATGGTGATTTCAGTGTCTCTAAGGAGTATGTCAAGGTTCGCACTCATGGCTGGGTAAATGGTATTAGGGGCATTCCTATCAAAGAGTGTTGAGAGGGTACTACTGGTGTGATCAGTGGTGTATAGTGAATGGTAAAAGTTGGAAATATGGTTAGTAATCTCCTCCTTATCTGTGATGAGGTTCCCAACCTCATCCCTGAGATAATTGATTTTGTTCTTCCTCCTTCTGACCATGGTGGAAGTGTTGAAGAACTTAGTATTAGCATCTCCCTAGGTCAACCAATTTATTCTAGACTTACCATCCAAAAATCACTTTTCAACTGGAGAAGTCTGTTGTAGTTAGTGAGGAGGTTATTTTTTAGGTCCTAGAGGTAGGTGCTGTGTAACACCCCGTACTTAATTACGTGCATTAGTCATTGTTATATG
>NC_061112.1:149934952-149953421 GCF_002878395.1 Capsicum annuum | reverse complement strand
GGTGAGCTCCAGTTTGCTTCGGAGATTTCTGAGTCGGTTCCTTATGTTTTGTTATTGTACATGAGTCATGTGTGGGCGGGGGTTTATCCCGACCCTAGTTATGTCATGTATATCCTAGAGGCTTTGTAGACATAAGGAAGGGTAAAGTCATGGAAGTTTATATAGTAACGTTATATTTGTAGATGTGGTGGCCCCGACGGCCAAGTATTATATATATATATTTGTGCGTGTTGTGCTGATACAGGTAATTAGACCTTTCTATATGCAACGAAGTGCTGTCCAATTTTTTGGTGACATGTAAGTGAAAGTACAGGTATTTGAACGGGTTCTCCCGGGCCTTCTCGGCTTCGGGTGCCAGTCCGGCCCGATGGGATTTTGGGGCGTGACATGCTGGTGTGATAGTGGCTGGACTTTTGGATGCCATCTAGCCTAGCCAAAATCCTCTTGATTTTGTGAAAAAAGTTTCCAAATATAGTCTTATTCCAGGAGGTTACCTCTTGTTAGAAAATTTGGATGGAGTTGATAAGGGTATTATTGGTATGGAAGGTTGTTCTGATGATGTTCTTAAGGCTAGGATGGGAATACCACATGGGTTCAAACCTAAAAGGTTTATTTGTGGTGCATGGGGGAGGGTTGGTAAGAGTAAGAAGCTTTGGGCAGTGGTCAAACTTTGGTCAAGGCAGGTGTGTGACTGATGCCTCTGGGAAGTGGTTTATCCAAGAGGTATTAGCGATACACCTGTCAAGTCTTTCAAATATATGACTATCCTTGTGCTTATACCTCTTATTGGTCCAAATTTATTTGCACCCCTTAAACCCTAAGTTAAGCATACCACAGCTATCAAGACAGTCTTTAAATAGGGAGGCTCTGTTGTTGCTAACGCTCAAGCCACCAAGTTTCTCCTTAGCTAAGAGTACTTCATTGAAGTCTCCACCCATCAGCCAAGGCCCTGAGTGGTTTTGGGAAATCAGCTTGAGCTCCTCCCAAAGGAGTTGCATGCTGTTAAAGGTGGGGCTAGCATAGATAGCAGAAAATAACCAAGAAGGGGGGTTAATTTCAGAAGTTACCTTAACTTTTGCATGGATTCCTTGAGCTGTGACAGTGAAGTTGTCCAACTGAAGACGGTTTGGGTGCCACATGAGAGCGATGCCTTCAGTGAGGCCAACAGTAGCAAATTCAACCTGGGCATCATAACCAAGGGCGGTAGCAAGGTGCTTGTGCTCAACTATCTTAGTCTTAAGGATCACCAGCATGGCTGGTCGGTGAAGCTTGAGCATTGCATCACACTGATGCCTGAAGTTGGAGATATTATCTCCTCTAGTGTTCTAGATTAATACATTTATTGGTGAGGTCTGGGGAGTGATATGGATCACTGGTTCCTTCCCCTTGTCCTGTTGGGGAGGGTCCAGTATCATGTTGATAGGTTCCAGTAGCAATACTGGGGGAACCGGGCTGATCCTTGTCTTCAGAGTCAGAGAAAAGAGTTTCTTCTCCAGTGGGAGGTATACCATAGTAGCTGCACTGAATGGCCCATTGAACTCTCTCTTTAGAGGCTTGTCTAGGGCTAAGATGTCTAAAATTGGTTCCCCGAACATGGCAAGGAAGTTTTCCAAGTCCTCGTTGTTCTATCGGAGAGACTCCAGTAGGGTTGCGTTTGTGCCTCCTTGGCTTTCTGCTCCTAGTATTTGGGGCACTTGGACAGCTGGTGATGGGGGCTTCTGGATGAATGTTAGTGCTTGGGATCTTGGCATGTATGTTTCCACGAGAAAGAATGAGAGGGACGTAAATGTCTGATTTATTAAGCTGTTGGGCTCCCCTGGTGGGCTCTAAATGCTGGCCTTGGAGAAATGAGTCTTCAGCGTTGTCTGTTGCCAGACTTGATTCCCCATTCTTATCACAACTTGGTCTGGGGATTCTTTGGTTATTTGTGCTAGATAGGTTGGGTCTTGGAGGATCAGGATGATTTGCTTCTCTCCCACCTTCGCCTAGAATTGTAAGTGGACTCTCTGGAGTGCGAGTTCCACCCATGAGGTCGAAACTCTGTCCGCCGCGGTGGAGATAAGATGAATACCAGGGGTTGAGAGAGGTTCTAGTCCATGTTCGGTTCCATTGGGTGAGATGAGGGAGGAATTTGGTATGGAGTTGGAAAAGTTGAGGGTAGATTTTTCTGGCCATCTTTTCAATGCACCATTAGTAGTAATAATGGCTGAGGAGTTAATTGAAGTAACCTCTTCGATCACTTCAATCGTTTTGATCTCATTATTGATTTGAGAAATGGAGGAGTAACTTTTATTGGGGATTAGTAGGAACCGTGGAGACCGATGGAGTCTCCGATGTGGAGTTAGGGGCAGGCCTATGGGAGGAGGGAGGGCCATAGAGTCCCTATCGCATTTACTTTGTATGTACTCTGCCAAGGAGATGAATTTATTAAGGGTAATAAATTCTAAGGGTACGTTGGTTGTTTTTTTACCCTTGGTGGTCATGTGCGAAGGACTCGGGTAATTGTTATTGGGCCTCAATCGCCCGTTTGAGGAGGCTTTCCTTTTGGCCTTTATTTGCCTGGGGCCATTGCTAGAGGGGGCAGTTGGACCAAAGTCTTAAGGTTGGGTTGGGCCGATAGTCTGTTGGGCTGAAGGAGCAAAGAACGTACCTGTGCTTTTGTTGAACACTTTTACCTGGGTCTGGGCCTAGGCTTGAGCTGGTGGGTTCGGGTCGGTGCTTCTCCTCCCAGGTGTCTTGCACTTAGCGAAAGAGACTACGCACCTTTCAAAAATCAGATTTTATTGGGTTGCGTCGCTTGTGGATGGAAGAGTTATTGGTGTTGTTGTTGAAGAAGAGTGGAATCCCTTATGAGTATGTCCTAACATGCCACATCTCGTACAAAGGATGTTCTCCCCTTTGTAGATCACCGCCTGTCTATGGGCACCAATAGTGACATGATTTTTGACGGGGTGCTCCAGAGGAACATGTACGCAGATATGTGCATATCTTCCAGGGTGGTGGATGTGCAAGTGTCGATTTTTTTAGCAATGTTTCCAATTTCCTACCAACTTTTTCCAGGATTTGTTTATCATAAAATTCCATCGGTAATTGTGGAAGCCTTGCCCAAATGGCACTGTTGGTGAGTGTTGCTTCTTGGGGAACAAAATTGGGTTCCCATCTGCGTATGGTAAGGAAGCTTCCCGTGATGAACCAAGGTCCTTCATTCAGCACCTTTTCCAAGCTTTTAGTTAGAGAGAATTTGGCAACGAAATAATTGTTCCCTAGATTGATGAGGACTAGGTTCTCCCTAAGTTTCCAGATTTCTGTAAGTTTGTTCCTGATACAAGATCAATGGGCTCCACTCCTTTGGGATCGATGCTTCAAGGATCACATTTATGGATTCAAGATTTAGTTGTTTTAGGGGAACAAATACATGTGTGGATGATAGCTTGGGGGGTGGAAAAAGCTACATTTAATGATGTCATCCACGGGAGCATTAAGCCACGACGTGTTTGGAAGATAGCGTGGGCTTTGAGAGAGCATGGGCGCCCACGATATTATTTTGGGCTTTGGGTCAATTTTGGGTCCCAATAGCTTTTAGGGTCACTTTTGGGCCCATTGTGTAATAAAGATTCATGGCCTATAAATAATTAGTTTGCCTTTATTTTAAGGGAGATTTTAGATGACATATTTGTAGCCTCTTTTGAGAGCCTCTTTTAAGGTGGAATCCTTGGGTAAGGTGGAATCTTTGTGTTGATGATTTGCTTAGAAACGAAGATTGCTTGGGGGTTTCGGTTCTCTTGAGGTCACGTAAGAAATAGGTTTAGATTGTGTGTGATATTAAAGGTCCAAAAGTGGAATAAGTTTTTGGATTATTAATATTACATCTTCATTTGCCTATCTATTTATCTTTACTTTCTTATAATTGTTTGTCTATATCTAATATAATCCATTTGTATTCTTGTCTTGTAACCGTGTGTTGTTACTGCATCTTGTTCATCAAGCGTTGTTATTGTTTTTACTGTATTTTACTCTTGATGTCTTTTTTGTTCTTCTTGTGAATCCGAGAGAGGTCATCAAAGGATCCTTGGTTATTCAAATTTTTGACTATTTAGATGTATATTTTTATGTCTTTCTTGTCGATCTTGTATCAGTTCCTAAGTTAGGCATGGGGTAATTTCTTTTTGAACAGTTTGATAATTACCGAGAGTCGCCAGGGTTGGTAGATCCTATGCTTGTCCGATTTCGATAGCTCAATTGCATCTTGCTCTTCGTTGTGGGGTTCAAGCAGGTGCCCATCGTAAATACTGTAGGATCTATTGATTTCCTTTTCTTTGTTGAGGAGAACATTTTTGAAAAAATCATACGGGGTTTCTATTTCCATATTCTCTTGGGGGTCCGGTGGTTGCCGGCGGCTTATTAATTGTACTCATGGGGTCGGCCACGATAAATTTCCTGCACTTTTGGTCAAATCTTACCTTATTAATTATAGGGTGGAGCACACCTCCCTCCTCAAGAATGATTAAAAAAAAATATTCTGTGTATTACTTCTTCTTATTCACTATATTAAGAATAAACATTTATTTTGTTTATTTAATTAAGAAAATAAGAAAATTTAATACTTAATTTCTATTTTTCATTATTATTAATTATAGTTATTTAAAATATATTTTTAGATTATTAAATTTATTACATTTAGATTTTTTTCTGATAATTGATCATCATGTGTGCAGCTCGACTAATTCTACTAAATACCTTCCACCTCTCATCATTATTATTATATTTAAATATAACACTATAATAAAATTATTATTTTACTATTACTTAAAAAGTATTTAAAAGTAATATTAGAGCATAAAAATAAAAAAACAATTTCTATTATTCAGATTGATTTATTTAAAAGGAAAAACTAAATTTGTTGTCTCCTTAGAAGCAGAACAAATATTATCCAACCACCGACACAGGTATCCGTGGTATCTGCCTTCTTTATCCCTTTTGTTTTTCTTACCCTTATTTGGTACCTGCATTGAAATCAGATTGATTCATATCTACACCGCATAGGGCTCATACGAAAAAAATACTTTCCAATAAGTATTTTTTTTACATCGAAGATTCGAATCCGAAATCTTTGGCCAAGGGAGAGCAGCCTCGTCCCACTTGCTTTGGTGATTTCTTGATTCTTTCATTTCCCTGTATAGTTGCAACTGTCGACTGAGCTTCTTTATTATTTATTCTATCCCCTTCATTTTGGTTGGTCCTTTAATTAAAAATATTTATTTTAATTTAATTATCCTACTTATAAAATGCAATCAATAATATTATATATGAAAAGTAACATTATTAGAAAATAGTAATTGACATTAGAATAAAATTATGAAGAAAACTTACCTCAAATCACAATTAAATGTGTTCTTTCATACTCTCTTATTCTTCGGGTATCACCTATTTTTCCTTTTGGAGTCATATTGTTAACACCATAGGAAACTTCCCCAATTATTCTCTTCAGCAGAGTGGATGCAGAATTTTCGTACTGCTGAATCAATACTTTCAATGTGAAACATAAATTTATGTGTAAATTTTTATCAAATAGGTGTGAACCTATAATTTTAAGCCACAACGGTTGAATGAGAAGAAAAGCTTTTTGATAAAGAAACCTTAGAGATTGAATTCATCGAGTTTAAATTCTAGATTCTCCTTACCCCCTCCCCCTCCCACCTCCCAATGCGCCTCTTTTGTTGATGCCACCAATTAAAGTCAATAACTAATTAATATACTATCATCATCTTTGCATATCTCCTCTTATATATTGCAATACATAATTAAGCTAAAACAATCTCGAAAATAAGAACAAAAATGCATAAATATATAGTCTGAATAACTCATTTAGAGTCGTATTCGAATTAACGTCTCTTTATCGTTCAACTCTTAAATCAACAACTTTTGTTCGACCATCTTCAATTGCAATGAACATTATCTAAGTTGTTAAATCAGAAACTACACATCTAAAAAATTGTCAAGCAATTATCGACCATCAATTTGTAAGAAAAATTAAAATAAAGAGACGATTAAATTAAAAAAAAAAAATTAACTATTTTTACTTTCTATTTCAGGTAATAATTCAATCACCATCAAAATAATTGTTTTTATAAACCAAAAAAAAATTGGACTTCCAAATAATTTGTATTAGGACAAAAGAGAATTCTTATAAAAAGACTCACGATATTTTTTAATTTTATCAAAATAAATATATACTCCTACGATTAGTGGCGGACCCATAATTTAAGGAGTGTGGATGCTTAGTATAGGAAAAAATAAAAATCACCTCAACCAAGTTTAAACCCGAATACACCTACCAATGGAGAGCCTTAAAGATCAACTTAAATGACAGTACACCTAACCAACTTCTTATTTAGTAGGTGCTTTTATATAATTTATACCTATTTTTATATATTTTTAATGTAATTATACCTATTCCACATCAAATTTAATGGGTGCTGGAGTATCCAAAAATTATGCATAGACCCGCCTCTGCCTACGATAGTTTAATTTCTAATTTTAAATTTGCCAAAATTATGATTCCTAGAGTATTAGGACTCTTCTTTTTTTTTGGGTACTTGAGTATACTTTACGTGCAAAGTGTTTCCATATTTACAAAATATAATGGTAGTCTTTTACTTTCCAAGAATAAGTTAGTTTTTATTTTGTTAGGACTCTTATAAGTCCAACAAAATAGACATTTTTATCATACTTTTACTACAATTTATTTTGCTTTAAATGAAGTCTGTTTTTTTATTTGCCAAAAATTATTTATCAAAAAATATAATGGTAATATTTTTAAGTTAGTTTTTACTTTTTTAGGACTCTTATAAGTCCAAAAAAATACGTAGACAGTTTTATCAACAATTTAGTTTTCTTCAAATAAAGTTGGTTTTTTATTTTCCAAAAATTATTTATGATAAGTATTTATGTATTATTATAATCTATATATATATATATATATATATCTATAATCTATATCTATAATTTATATCTATATCTATATCTAAAATCTATATCTATATATATAATCTATAATATATAATATATTAAAAGTGTGAAAACCCTTAGAAAAATGATTTGAACTTTTTACCCTTCATTAAAATATTGTTCTTTAGACAAAACTGTCTTTTCACTATTGTTTAATTTATTATTAATTATTTTTATTATATTAACTAAACTCCAAAAATATATGGAACTCCTAAAATATATAAAAAGAAAATTAATTAATATTTTCCTTTTGGTAATATATTTATAACAATTATTCATGTTTATGCTTTGAGTTGTATGAAAGTCACTACTCTATATTTCAATTTTTGCACGTTAATCTACTTTTGAAACGTGATGAGCCTTTTTAAGTTTTTAACTTTTTGAAATAATTTTCTTCTTTGTTTTCATTCAAGTCATTCTTTAGGGTCAAAATTTTCGCTCAGACAAGAATTATTTTTATCAAAATCGAAGCTTTGTGATCACTATTGTATTGTTTTGTTGTAGTTTATAGGTCGCAGAAGAATGTCGATTGACTTTGAGGAATTTTTTTGTAAAAGTTAGGTTTAATTGTATTATCTGAATATCTCTATTAGTTTTATTATTTTGTGATAGTTTACAGGTTGTGAATAAATGTCTATCGACTTGGAGGAATTTTTATGTACAAAATTTAAGGCAAAATTTAAATTTAATTGTATTGTTTTGATATCTCTTTTATCGTATTATTTTGTTGTAGTTTACAGATGCTAGATAAATGTCGGTCGGCTTTGAAGAATTTTTTTAGGTAAATATTAGGTTTGATTGTATTGTTTTGATATCTGAGCTTTGAGAAATTTTTTTTGTGTAAAGGTTAGGTTTAGTTGTATTATTTTGATATCTCTATTATTGTATTATTTTATTAGAGTTTACAGGTATTAAATAAGTGTTGGATGACCTTGATTTTTTTTTGTGTGTGTAAATGTTAGATTTAATTGTATTATTGTATTGTCTCTATCATCGTATTATTTTATTGTAGTTTACAGGTGCTAGATTTTATGATAAAAGTTAGGTTTAATTAAATAAATTTTTCATTTTACATATTCAAAAAATGTTGAATTTAATTATTGTATTCATCTTTATTATTTTAACAAATTTCCTATGTAGTGCAATATTTGAACTCATTAAAGTGAGGTACACGCATGAGGTTATATTAAAAATGTGAAGGCCTTATAAATCACATTTGAAATTTTTACCCTTCATTAAAAGTCTCTTCTTTAGATAAAATCGTATTTTCGCATATTCATTAAATTATAAATCCAATAAATCAATATAGATTTAGCCGACAGTACAAATGCACAATCAATATCTTGAACATCAACAACAATAAACCCAATGTATTCCCACATAGTGAGGTATGGGGAAGGTAAGATGTACGCAGTCCATACCACTACCTCCGGAAAAATAGCAAGGTTGTTTCCGATGAACCCTGGCTCGTACAATCAATATCTTGTTCTAACTAAATTTGAACAAAGAAAAACAAAAATTCTATCCAAAACCAATAAATTATGTATTCCTAAATTAGCGTGTAAAAAGGAAAAAAAGTGTCCTTACGAAAAATCTCAAAGTGGGAAAATCGTTAAAAGTAAAAAAAAAAAAATGTGTATTAGCCTATTAGATACAAAATCCTTTGAAGAGTATGATTTGTGTGAAGGTAATTTAAATAATTTAATTTTTCTTTTATAATCTTGTAACCTTGTGCTGTGCTTTACTATGTGTTTGTGTGGTACCGCGTGTCTTGAGCCGGGGGTCTATCGGAAACAACCTTTCTACTTCTTCAGAGGTAGAGGTATGGACTGCGTACATCCTACCCCCCCCAGACCCCACCAGGTGGGAATACACTGGGTTTGTTGTTGTTGTTGTTTTATGTACATAAAAATCAAAATTCTATTCTAACTAAATTATAACATACATGTTCATATTCACCCAGAAAAAAAACTAATCTTATCTATAATTTATAATCTATATTTATAATATATTAGAAAAATACTTCTAAAATAGGGTCAAATTCTATTAAGTCTGACTCATAGTGATCATTTATCATAGAATGACTTTGGTTATCAAATGATTAAAAAATCCCAGTTTACTTATTGGAAAAATATGATTGATGCTCATCTAACTTAATTAGATTGCATGTCAAGATTGGTAGATGCTTAATTTTCCAATCCCCAACTTTTTCACTGTTTTTGTTAACATAATAGAATTCAACGTTTGTGCATATATATATATCTTTCTTTGTTTCCATTCAAGTTATTCTTTAGGGTCAAAATTTTTCTCAGACAAGAATTATTTTCATCAAAATTGAAGTTTTGTGATCACTATTGTATTATTTTGTTGTAGTTTATCGGATGAATTTACGGGTAGTAGATAAATGTCGGTCGGCTTTGAGGAATTTTTTAGGTAAAGGTTAGGTTTAATTGCATTATTTTTATATCGCTATATCGAGATTTTTTTTTTGTAAAGGTAAAGTTTAGTTGTATTATTTTGATATCTCTATTATCGTATTATTTTATTATAGTTTACAGGTGGTAGATGAGTGTCAAACGGTTTTGAGAAAATTTTTGTGTAAAAGTTAGATTTAATCATATTGTTTTGTTCATCTTATTATATTGTTGCAGTTTACAGTAGTAGATGAACCCCCGTACTATGTCAGTTTTGTAAGTTGGACACTTCTACTTACATGTTTGTCATCTGAACCCCTGAACCCATTAAAAAGTAACTTTTTAAACCCTTTGTCGGTCTACTCAGCTGTGCGTGTTGCAAAATCGCGGCCACGTCATTAATTTTGTGTAAAATAATTTTCATGTATGAAATGACGTGTGTAGAGTATAAATAGTAAAATTTGACCTAAAATTTAGGTCATTTTAAGCCTTCTTCTTCGCCTCTCCTCTCTCTCTTTCATTCGAAACTGAAAATTAGCACGATTTTAGGGTAATTTAGGCCGATAGTTGTTGAAGCTTCATGCAATCCTTGTAAGTATTTAACATTTTGGTGTAGTTGTAGTATGTGGTTATTTATTCTGAAGCTTGTAGTCGATTAAATGGTGGTCCGTTCTACTGATTTTAGTATTTTCAAGATTACAAACTTTTTTATGTGATTTTGTTCTTTTTCGTCTGTAGTGTTGTTGCAGGTAGTATTTGTAGTGATGATATGCCTTCAATGACATATATCTGGTTTTAAGGTAGAATTTTGGTTTTTCGAGTTTTTCGTAAACTGAAAAATTGAGACAAAATCTGGGGCTTTTGGTTTGTTTGTAGTCTATGCTCGTATTATTACTATATATTGCAGTTTTTATGCCTTCGATGGAATTTTTTGTTATTTCGGTTAAATTTTAGGGGTTTTTTGGTCAATTCAGAATTGGATCCAAAAATTTTGGGGCTTTTAATTTTTTTGTTGTTTAATGCTCCTATTAAACGTGTGTATAACTGTTTTGTGCCTTCAATGGCATATTTTGTTATTTCAATTACACTTTAGAATTTTTGGGGTAAAATCAGAATTGATGTTTTTATTCCTTAATTTTTTTCTTTAAAAATTAGAGTTTTGTGGATAATTGCCTAATGTATATGTTATGTTGTCATTGTACAGGTTTTGTAAATTAATGAATATAATTGTAACAATTCAATTCACCTATGAGGGTGTTTTTTTGTCAGACCCTTATTTAAGGTATGCAAATGAAATTCGTATTCCTGATAAAATTAGAGTAGATATTGATGAGCTTCATGTTATGTTGTTTCATAACTTAGCAGCAGATTTAGATGTGGAAAAAATTGAAATCTTTTGGTGTAGAGTAAACAAAAAAGGCTATTATTACAAGTTAGAAAATGATGTTGATGTTTTAAGCCTTATCAGTATTTTAAAAAATGAAAATTTGGTTGATGTATATGTGGTTCACCAAATTAGTGAACCTGTACTTGTTAATGATGATGTGGCAGCCACTCCACCATTATTAGTACTTAGTAATAGTGATGTGGCAGACCCTTTTGAACCTGATAGGGCTGATGTGTCTTCATCTCATCCATTGGATATAAATAAAGATGAATATATAAATTAAAATCAGCCTCCTAGGGCAGAAAAAAAAAAGCTAAGGTTTCTTGTGAAGACTTAGGTGAAGGTCAATTTAATGATTTCTCCACATACCATCTCCAAACATCTGATTCTGAATTAGATTTTGATTGGACTGATTCTGATGGTGATTTACTTTATGATGTTGATGAAAACATTGAAGAGTTGAGTGATTTTACTGAAGAGTTGCTTCAAGTTAGGAAGGCTAACATTGAAAAACAAGCCAAAAAAATGTTGATAGGGTAAATCTAGATGAGATACCAACTGGACCAGTAGGTATAGATGCTGGTTTTAAAGATATTTGTAAGAACAAGGGGGTTAGATATGAAGATAAACTGGGTGGGGATGACCCTTATTTTGATAGTTCAGATTCGGGTAGTGACATTAGTGATGGAGAGGAAGGAGATCCTGTTGATGATGATGAAGTGGTAGATCCACTACCTAGAACTTCTTCTAGCAAGATCTACTTTGATAAAACTGCAAAGAAGGTATGTTTTCAGTTGTATATGATTTTTTTGAATGTTATTGAGTTTAGAGAGGCACTGCAGAGTTACTCTATTCAAAAAGGCGTAAACCTTAAGTTGAAACCTAATAAGAAGGAAAGGGTAAGGGCCAAGTGTAATCATAAGGGTTGTCCTTAGGTTATTCTTGGAAGTGTTGATAACACAGGATTGTTTACTCTGAAAACTTACTTCCCTGTACACAAGTATTGTAAAAGGACAAGAAATAAGATGTGCAACCCTTTGTGGATTAGTAAGCATTACAAGGATAGGATTATTAGTGATCCATCAATAAAATTGCATCAGATTCAAGCACTTTTAAGAAAGGACTATGGGTTGTATGTTAGTAAAACAAATTGTAGAAAGGCAAAAATCAGAATTATGAATGAACATTTTAGTGATTTTGTTGAAGAGTTTTCTAGGTTATATGACTATGTTAAATAGTTGAGGACCACCAATCTTGGTACCACTGTATCTATTAGGACATCCAAGAATGCAATTCCAGGAAAAGAGGTGTTTATGGGCATTTACATTTGTCTTGGGGCCTTAAAAAGTGGATGGAAAGAGGGCTGCAGAAGAATAATTGGTTTAGATGATGCCTTTCTCAAGGGTATATGTAAAGGTATCTTGTTGTCTTGTATTTCCAAAGATGGAAATAATCAAATGTACCCTGTAGCATGGGATGTGGTTGATGAAGAAACCAAGGACACATGGTCATGGTTTCTTAGGTGCATCAACCATGATTTGAAACTTGAAGAAAATGGGGGTGAAGACTTCACAGTAATGTCTATGCAGAAGGTATGACTCTTCATATGTTCATAGTTTTCAGTTATTTATTAGTTTGTTGCAATGATGTCTTTAATGTTTAACTATTGTTTTACAAGTTTTGATAGGGTCTTCATTTGACACTTACTTATATACTGCCAAATGTTGAGCATAGATGGTGTGCTAGACATATATGGGCCAACTAAAAGCAGGTTTGGAGTGGTGATGAAAGGACAAAAAAATTCTGGCAGGTTGCAAGGTCCCCATTTGAAGTGTACTTGCAAAAGAAACTTAATGAACTAAGTAAGTTGGGTGTTGGAATTGTGGAAGATTTGCTCAAGTACAACAAAGAGACATGGTGTAGTACCTTTTTTAAGAAACATAGCAGGTGTGATGTGGTTGAGAACAACATGTGTGAGACTTTTAATAGTTGAATTTTAGCTGCTAGGTTTAAGACAATTATCACCATGTTGGAGGAAATAAGATGCAAAGTCATGGAAAGAATGAATCAAATGAGAGATTTTTCTTAAAAATGGATCACTGATGTATCACCAATGGCTATGGAAGTTCTTGCAGAGAATGGTAAATATGTAGCCACTATGAGGTAAGGTTTAATGGTGATATGGGTTTTGAGATTGGTGACCCACCTTATACACATGTTGTTAATGTAAAGAGGAAGCAATGTAGTTGTAGGTTATGGCAACTAAAGGAAATTCCTTGTGCATATGTAATTGCTGCAATGCATTACAAGGGATGAAATGTGGAGTCATTTGTTGATCACTGGTATCAAAGGGAAACATACCTGAAAGCATATGATAAGTATATTCAACCAATGATAAATATTAACATGTGGTCAAGAAGTACAAGACCACCAATTGAACCACTTGAGACTACTCCCATGCCAGGAAGGCCAGGTAAAAAGAGAAAGAAAGCTAAGAATGAAGCTATTAAGAAGAAGTTTGGAAAGGCTACAAGAAAGGGAAGAAAGATGACATATTCCGTGTGCAAGTGTATTGGACACAATAAGAAAGGATGTCCAACTTTGGTAAGTTAAATCTCTTCTTATTGATGAATTTTACTCTTTTTGAATGTGTTTTTGATCTTTCCATATTCGTTTTGTAGAAAAAAGATTTCAGTAGTAGCTGTGGCAGTCAACCAAGTGTGCAACCAAGCACTAGTACTGCAGCTGCTGCTGCTGTAAGAGATGCAAATGCTTCAACAACTGCTGAAAAGATGCCTATAAAGGCTAAATCAAGCAACAGAAGGCCTGCAGGAAGGCCTTCAAATGCTCACAGTGAACCAAGATGTTTAGGAAGGCCTACAAATGCTCACAGTGCACCAATAATAGTTGGTGCTACTGCTACATAATCTACAACTCAGCAGTCTACTAGTGGTATTGGTGCCCAAAAGAGAAAGACTAGTACAGCTTTGAGAGGTGGTGCAAATCTGGCATATAAAAGACCAAGGCAAAAGAAGGCAAAAGAAGTAGGTTTTGGTGTGCTGTTTGGCCAAGTGGCAGTGTGGTAGAGAGAGTAAGTTTCATATAATGTACTTTACATTTAACTGATTTTAATTAGTGCATAAATAATTGATTTTTTTTATTTTTACAATCTGAAAATACTGATAGAGTATTGCATAGTCCAACACTTATTAGTTCAGTTCCAACCAATATTGACTTAGATTTCAAATCAAATGGACTAAAGTGTAAAGGTAGAGCTGCAGTAACTCAAAGACAGCTACAACAACAGAGTAATAAAAGATCAAAGGCAAAATCATCTACAACCATTCAAGCCACATCAAGCACTCAAGCCAGCAAGAATCAGTCCACAACAAACACTCAAGGAACACATTAGTGTAATTCTCTTTCTGTATTGATTCCAAGTGTTGTTAAGACAATTTTTTAAGACATGGTTCATTTCTCATTTAAGATGTTGTTAAGACAAGCATTTTCATGTCAACTCTTGTTAAGACATTATATATTGCACATTTCTATGTTGGCAATGGTGTTTGTCATTAAATTTCAATTTCATTTCATTGTACATACCAACTACATAGATCAAGTCATCTTAAATAATACAACAGATAGAAACTAGATGACAACAATAATGATAACAGTGATATCAATATTAATGCTTGGTCTTTCAGGTCTTCTGTGCCTTCCATATCTTTCCAGTCCTTGTTGTCTTCGTTGTCTTCGATGTCTACCTTTATATTGTTCATTTTCATCGTCCCATCAAAAGAATCCACAACCAGTATCAACCTGATATTTTTGACAGTCCCAAAACATTCTTCTGGGATTGGTTGGTGTTCTTGACATCTTAAGTTTCGTGTAAAGTCCACAGTAACAAATTTGAACTGTCATGGTGTTGCAAAAAATTACATAAAAAATTAAATTTTCAATATTACAAGCATAGCAGGAAAAAATAAATAAAGCACAAGAACTTGGAGAGAGAAAAAATGTAGAAGAAGGGATGAAAATAAAGTTGTTGGAAGAAATGAGGAAGAAGGAGTATTTAGGTAGCATTTATAATGCATTTTTTGACCGTTGGGGCCCTTTATTAATTGGCTGATGCGCGGCTGGAGTGTAAAACACACGCTCCTATGTGGTCCCAGCCACATAGGATGCCACATCAGAAATTGTGTTTAAAAAGTTGCTTTTTAATAGGTTCAGGAGTTCAGATGACAAACATGTAAGTAGAAATATCCAACTTACAAAACTAATATAGTACAGGGGTCCAGAAGAGCATTTTGCCTTTAATTATTGTATTCATCTTTACTATTTAAACAAATATCTATTTTGTAACGTTTGAACTCAATAAAGTGAGCGCGTATACCTAAACTAGTATAATAAAAATAGTAAAAAAATAATTTTGTCTCTTGCGGGATCTTTTTATGAAGAACAAAAAGTTCAAATCACTCTTCACACTTTTAATATACTATAGATTAGAAAAATTTATTATATTCTTCCAACAATATTTTTATCACTAAATAACTACATGAAATGTACATACTTAAATTTATATTTTTAAAGTATAACTAATAAGACTAATTTATAAAATAAATTTTTAATAAATATTTTATTAAGTAAAGTTTCAAACCAACGAGGATCAATATCTTGAATTAAGCTTACTAGGAAATTTTTACTACTCTGACACAGTTGATATTGATTGGTGAGATACTTTCTTTATCTAACAAAAATAAAACCATAATTTGTAGACCCAAATATATTAGATTGATTTATTTTCATTTTGAGTTGAAAACATATCTCACCTTACTATTAGTGAAGGTCTAAACTTCCACGCAGAGAATTCCCTTTTTAAAAGAAAGAAAAGTGAAGGTCTAAATACTGGAAAGAGGTAAAGGAATAGATCCATAGAGCTGATCATCAAGAAGAATTAGTGATGAAGTACATTAGTGTTGTGGATGTGAGAGCTCCTTCGTCGTGTGTAAATGGCTGCTTGTTGCGGCAGCAGCAGGGCAGAATTAGCAGATCAAGCTTTCAGTTCCTCCTCGTCCCTGAAAAGAGAAATGCAGTACCGTTGAATTTATCATTAAGGCGGCTAAAATACCGCAGCTTAGCCATTAAGGCGGCTCGTGATCAGCAGACGTACGATTCACAGATCACCATTCTTGCAGACATGCCCCTCTATGAATCCCCTCATGTACGTATACGTCTTCATAAGTCTGTGAATATCTTCATTCAGAATGATCGATCTATTAATTACACGTACACACACACACACATATATATATATATATATATATTATATACATGATTCTGATTAGTTGGAACTCGGAAGCAATGGCACATGAAATGACATCGATCTCTTGCCCTGTTGTAGTAGGAACTACACATATTAGAGTACCTGAAATATATATTGGGTGGCTGTTGCAGGCTTCTTTCGACAGGTACATGGAGGACAAACCAAGAGTCTTCAGAGCTATAGTTCCCGATAACAGAGGAGCCCAACGTCTTAACGAGGTACATATGACTATAGCTGCCTTTCTTCTGATCCATCTGATACAATTTTCCTAATTTTGGGTAACTGAAACATTAATACGTGTTGCAGGAAGAATGGAGAATCCGAATGGAACCGATAGGCTTCTTGTTCCTCACAGCCTGGCCAGTTGTTAACATCAGACTTAGATACAAAACTAAAGGAAAAGAATACCCTTCTGGTGTTCCAACACATACGTCTATGGTTCTTGAGCTCAAAATTGTAACTACACATACTTCAAATTTCAGTATCAATAATATATATACCAACTAATAATAAATTGTCTGTTTAAGATATTATTAGTGTCAGTCAAGTTGAACTTGTGGTTTGTTGCTAAACTATATATGCAGACAAAATGGGATCTTGAAGGAGTAACAGAGGGGAAAAATAAGCCATCAGAATTCAGGCTTAATATGGAAGGAGTACTTTATCCAGATAGAAAAGGAAGCAAAAGCAGGATCAAAGGTCATTTCCATATGAGCATTAGCTTCGCTCCGCCTCCCATCCTTGCTTTGGTTCCTCCACATATTCATCGAGATGTCACTCAATTGGTAAGAAATTTTAACTAATTAGACACTCGTACTTTTAAAATTAATCCGTTTCATTTAATATGGTATACTATTTTAACTCAATATGGAGGAAAAGAATACTGTCAAATACCAAGAAGTATACTCAAATATGTCGTGACATTATCTTAATTTGTTTTTCGTCTTTTGACCCTTGATACTAACATTTCTATATAAGAAATCTAGCAAGACATGTTTTCTAACATTGTAATTAATACATGCTAACTAACAGGTTATGAAGAATCTGGCGGAGAGTATGCAGCACAAAGTAAAAAATAATTTGCTAGCTGATTACGCTAAATTCAAAAAGGAAGCCCCCAAAAATCTGCCAGCACCATGAGGCATGAGCAAGAGTGACTTTTCATTTAAGCAAAATTGAATATCTTTGGTCCACGCAAGTGTGAATTTCCCTTTTGCGTGGCCTTTTGTATTTGTTCAACTAATCAATTGCGTTATTGATGTGCATACTTCTTTGTTAATAGTGGTCTCGTGTACGCAAAGGCAAATAAGATTTCTACTTAGAATGCACATTTTTCTCCCTCGTTTTATGTATTTATTTTGTCTATTTCACGAATCTAGGTGAATAATTTTCAAGGGAATATACAGAACAAAAAACAGGGAAAGCTACTACTGATAAAATGTCTTGAGAGAGTTTTTAGATAATGAAATTGGTTTAAAAGATGGTCAAATCAACTTTAAAATGTTTTTTTTGGCTTATTTGTAGTACTAGTTATGTGCAAAATATATTGAAATGTATCTATTATTATACATTATTTATCAACAACGGAATGTATTAAAAAAAGGTAATGTATGCGATAACAATTTTCTGAGATTTTGTGTACTATTGAAAAGATATAAAATTGAAAGTAATTAACACCTAATAGTAAAATTTATGTTGTTTATAGTACTAAAATATAATAAACAATATGTGAAATAAGGCATATTATGTCTCCCATCACTATACTATTAAAATTGAAATAGTAACTTTAGACACTAATAAAAATGATTGAAAAGATGGTTGAAGTTTGACTGGAAAATGAGCAATAATTAATTTTAGTTTACATTGTTTGTGGGAAAATTCTAATTTCTTCGATCCATTCAATTTGTGTAATTTCTTTTATGTCGATACGTCTCACAATTTAATTTGTATTGAGATTTCTTTCATATATTTGTATGGAGTAAAAATTAAACGATCCTTGTCAGGTGGAATATTGATGCAACGACACATGACAAATGGTTTTAGTTGGAGGGGTTCGATTCAAAAGTATATTTGTAAACACCTAATTTTTTTACTAAATCTAAGTGTTTTTTTCCGTCTTTTTAGTGTTCGATTTATTTTTTTAGGGTCTAAATTAGATATTTTAAGTTTAACTTATTTGTACTAAATATGTTTTAAAATTTTTGAAAACTACAAAAATAGAGTCACATTTTTAAATAAGTTTTTTTATTATTTATTTATTTATTTATTTAATTTTTAGGAAAAAGAAAATTTGCTAAACTATATTGGTTTTCTTCTTTTAACTTTTAATAAATAATC
>NC_061112.1:149930948-149931952 GCF_002878395.1 Capsicum annuum | reverse complement strand
ATTAAACCGACCATGCTAGAACCACGGGACTCGAGCGGTGCCTAACATCTTCTCTCAGGTCAACAGAATTCCTTATCCGGATTTCTAGTTCGCAGACCAAAAATAAAGAGTCATTTCCTTTTGAACAGAGATTCAATAAGGTGACTTGGAACACCCAAACTCAATTTTAAGTGGCGATTTCGTAAATAAAATAATTCCTCTTCAAAACATTACTTTAATTGAAAAAAATCATTTTCTCTAAAATAATTTTTATAGCGGGATCGAATGCGGTGGAAAATAGGGGTGTGACAATATTAAATTAAAATTTTCCGAGAAACGAATAAAGGAATGCTTAGACTGGAAGGTTAATCATGTATATTGTACATGCCCTTAAATAACCTCGATAAAATAAATTATACCATGTTATGGGTGAACATTATGCTTGTTTAATCTTTTCATTACTTTTCAAAAGGAAACTCTATTGTTAAGGGCCCGTTTGGTCATGGAATTTTTTTTTTTTCGAAAAAAATTTTTGAAGTTGAAAATTATGGTGTTTGATCATGAAAATTCAGGAAATAATTTCAGAAATTTTTTTTGAAAAGGAAAAACAGGTTTTTGTTGTTTTTATAATTTTTCAACTCCAATTTCAATTTTTATTATTATTACATATAACCCCAATCTTTTAAATTTTTACATAAAACTCTTCTTATAACATTACTTTTTCAATATTACGTATATAGCAGTTTTAAAGAATAAGATGATTATAATTTCAAATTTAATGCTATCCTAATTAATATATATCTCTTTTTCTCTCTCATCATTATTTTTATCCCTTATTTAATTTTCTCTCTTATTTAAGACATTATTTTACTGCTAATTTATATTTATATCCATAAATATATAAAGTATTATATTTATACCCATAAATATATAAAGTATTATATTTATAATAGAAATATACAAAGTATGTTATATATAAAGTTTATACCATGTATATACCATATACACACATATATTTATATATG
>NC_061112.1:149820634-149930848 GCF_002878395.1 Capsicum annuum | reverse complement strand
TATAATAGAAATATACAAAGTATGTTATATATAAAGTTTATACCATGTATATACCATATACACACATATATAAATATACAAAGTATTAAAAAACATACTATGCACATTTATAATATAAATATACAAAATATGTTATATATGAAGTTTATACCATGTATATACCATATACACACATATATAAAAATACAAAGTATAAAGAAACATACTAAGCATATTTATATACTTATGGTATATGATATAATATACCATAAATATGCAAAGCATGTTTTACATAGAAATAATTTATTCACACACAGTAAAATCTTTCATGTATAAGAAAATTAAATAAATAAATTAGTGGCACCCTAAAATTTAATAACAACTCATCATTTCCTATTTTTTAGGAACGAAAAATGAAGGAAATCAATTAAATTAATTTCTAAAAAAATAAATTTGTTTGAAAGATAATATTTGTTACCTAGAAACCAGAAGCAGTGATTTGTTAATATAACATCCATATTTAAAATTTTCAAATATGGGAAAACGGCTATTATGTAAATATTATATATGTCATAATTGAAATTCATTAAATATGGCCATATATATGTAATTATATTTATAATAGTGGCTAATTGTGTTTTTTTTTCATTAGTAGGTAAATTTTAGTTGGGTGATTTTGATAGTTTGTAAAAGTTAGACATAAAATCATATTTCAAAAAGTTTTTTCAAAAGTCAAAAAAAAATTTCAAAAAAAGACATAGTCAAACACAACTTCAACTCCAATTTTAATTCCAACTCCGAAAAATTTTAATTTTCATGGTCAAACCACTACTAAATTTGTCATCTATAAATTCTCCAAAAAAATATTAAGATTTTCACAAGGTTTTGCAATTCTTTTGACAATAATAATGTCACTTAAAAGTGCATTGCCAATTTTCTAATTCAAAAGTATGAATTGAGTAATGTCATTGGTTAAGTTTACTGACGACAAAAGGCTTTTAAATACAAGAACGTACATTTTGTTTCCATTTTCATAGAATTCCGTTTTAATAATTTTACATGTCTTCAAAAGTATGAATTGAGATCTTTATCGAAAGTTTGTGCGTGCTTTCACTAATTTATAAAAGTAATATATATTTATCCACGGGTCAAAGTTAGAATAGATAAAGAAAAAAATTCATCTATTATTTTCTCAGTCTTATATTATTTGATATTTTTACTTTAAAAAATTGTCACAAAATAGCTGATATTTTTAAAGAATCAAGAGATAATTTGACATATTTTTTCAACTTTGCTCTTAGTAATTTTGGAAGAGTAATTAACTTTAATAGGTAATGACAATATTTAATGTGAATTTAATAGATCATATTGATCAATTTACATCCCTAATTAATTTCTCCTTAAGACTTAAGACGTGTGCAAAAGGCAAAAACGCTAAGTAATATGAGATAGAGGGAATAATATTTTTGTCTCTTCTCTTAAATTTATACATGAGACGTCATAGTTCTCAATCTACTTCACTGACCACTAACTCTCTATTTAAATAAAAAATTCAATTATTGTGGTGTGTTTGAAATACTATACTCTCCCCGTCTCATTTTATGTGACACCTTTTTCTTTTTAATCCGTTTCAAATATTAATGCCACCTTAATTTAATTTGAAACATTTTAAGCCCTTAGTGAATAATATACATCAACACAAATATCTAGGGATTTATTATTTTATAGCACAAATTTAAATCTTTTTTTTTTCTTAATTGTTGTTTTAAATTAAGTAGTGCTACATATAATGTAACGGAGGAGTATATCATAGTCAAGATTTCAACCACACAAGTCTCTTCCTCTAGTTCATTTTGGACGAATGCATTGATATTTAGAAGTTGAATTATCAAACATCCTAAAATACATCTTGTAATTAGGTGATTAGGTATATATAAATTCTCTTTTAATCCATTTTTATTATAAACTCTCAAATAGATTAGGGGTCGTTTGGTTTGAAAACAAGTTATAACGGAATTAGTTATGTTGGGATAAGTTATACTGGGATTAGTTATGCTGGGATTATTTTTTATTGAGTGTTTGATTTGTTGTATTCAAGGTAATATGCGTGGTATAATTTTTAGGAATAAATTGATTGATTATCAAAATACCCTCCATCTTATTTAACTTTATATATATATGAGTGTGTGAGAAATGAAAATAATAGAGTTTGAGGATATTTTTGTCCTTTCATACATTTATCCCAAGGATAAATTATACCAGGATTGTTATCCCACCAATTGAGTAGATAACTTATTCCGGGACTATTTATTAGTCCCGGGATAAGTTATCCCGAATATTGTCAGCCAAACATGCAATAGAAAATTTTAGCCCGGGATTATTATTTTATCTCGGGATTATTTGCTTCAACTCCTCAAACCAAACGATTAGAGAGTCTGGAACCATTCTATGCCACCAAACTAAAAAAAGCACCAAACTATGTCATATATTTAAAAATGTACTAATCTATGCTTAACTCACAAAAATTGTGAGTTATGCACAAATATCTTTAACGGAAGACAGCTCACAGTGTTAATTTTTTTGAAAAGTACATAACTCACAGTTTTTTTGAGTTATTCATTCTTATTTTAACATAACTCATAGAAAATGTGAGTTATGCATTTTATTTTCAACTTAACTCACAAAAATTGTAAGTTATGCATTCTTATTTTAACATAACTCACAATTTTTGTGAGTTATTCATTCTTATTTTAACACAACTCACAAAAATTGTGAGTTATGCATTCTTATTTTTAACATAACTCACGATTTTTGTGAGTTATGCATTTTATTATAACATAGCTCACAAAAATTGTGAGTTATACCTTTTATTTTAACATAACTCAGATAAATTGTGAGTTATCCATTCATTTGTGAGTTATTTAAATAATGAAAAACGTTTCCAAAATTCTATTTAACACATAACTCATAAAAGTATATAACTCACCTTTTTTTGTGAGTTATGCATCTATTTTATCAAATTTTTCTATTTAAACACCCGTATACATTCATTCTTTATATATGATTTTCAAATTCTTCTTCTTCTTCAACTTCAATTCTTCTTCTTTTTTCAATCATCTTCAAACTCAATTTATCTTTTCAAAACTTTATCAAATTTTAGAGAATAAATTTTGAACGTGTTAAAGTTGCACTTTTTGGGGATGGCGAAATTATTCACGAGAGAAATACAATATATTATAGTATGTCCCCCAAATCCAACGCGAAGTATCGAATTTCAATTGGTTATAGAGAATTTGTAGAATCAATTTTTAGAAGAATAAAATAAAAAAATAATGATTTTGATTTATTTATAGTCGGACAGTATCCAAATTTCTTCTCATCTCAAGGAATGGTAAATTATGGAGAATGGATTATTAGTGATGATGAGTCGTTGACTGAATTTCTGAGGGCTCCTCGTGACTATGCTAGTCAAATAAAACTGAACATTCTTCAAGTTTATGTTAAGAAGGAGCGTAAAAATCATCTTGTGCAGTCTCCGATACAGACAAATGTGCATACGCAATTTGATGATCCAACAAGTGATGTTAATGCTCATTTAGTTCAGTATAATACTTTTTTTGACATGAATGCTCTCCAATACATCATGTCGAGTAACACTCCAACACAATTCTCAATACCTGATTTGAATGAAACTTTGAATGAAAGTGATCGGTATTTTTTCTTAATTCGTGTTATTATTAATATTTTATATTTTTAATGATTTTTTGCCCATTTCTTATGTCATATGTTATATTTTATTTAGGGGCTTAACTCTGCGTGACACGAATAATGTTGATTTATTTGAAAATGACTATAATTATGGTCAATCATCTCAACTTGGATGGATGCACAATGCCGGAACATCTGCAAATGTTCATTTGTCACTAATCTTGGATATTGTCGATTATTATCGGGAGGTCTAAAATATCATCCCTAATAAGTTATGTTTGTTAATTTCATGTTATTATTATTTATATTGCTAATTTCATGTAATTATTATTCATGCTTTTTGAATGTACTAAAATTATGTTAAAAATAAGAATGCATAACTCACAAAAATTGTATGCATAACTCACAATTTTTGCAAGTTATATTAAAATAAGAATGAATAACTCACAAAAATCGTGAGTTATGTTAAAATAAGAATGCATAACTCACAATTTTTGTGAGTTATGTTGAAAATAAAATGCATAACTCACAATTTTTGTGAGTTATGTTAAAATAAAATGAATAACTCACAAAAATTGTGAGTTATACACTTTTCAAAAAAATTAACGCCGTGAGCTGCCTTCCATTAAAGATATTAGTGCATAACGCACGATTTTTGTGAGTTAATCATAAATTGGTACATTTTTAAATATATGGAATAGTTTGATATTTTTTTTAGTTTGGTGACATAGAATGATTCCGGACTCGCGATTGGTACTATACTACATGCATGGGGTAGTGCAGAGTCGTGTAGTACAATAATTCAACAATTATGTGTTTATTGACCCTACATTACATCGAGTACTTTTTTGGCATTAACTATAACTTAGTTAAAATATTTTCTTTTCGAATTACTATTAATAGTTTAATGCTAAGTTTAATTAGCTTCTAATTATGTTTTGTTTTTAGACTAATAACTCAACAGTTTGACCAATGTTTTGAAATGTAAAGTTATGACTCTTCCAAAAGAAGAAATGGCAACAATTTCTTTAATTAAAAATTCATAATTTATTTAATAAACTTAAATCACAAATACAATGCGAGATTTAATTAGCCAATGAATCTAATCAAGTATCTCGTTGGAAGTGCTGCAATGTGCAAATTTAAATCAGTTAGAATTTTAATATAGACATCTGATTCGAATATCGGGTGATGAATTTATTTTAAAACTTTAAAATGGTAAATATCAATCATAATTGTGTAAAGTCATTAAATTTCTAAATTAATGATAATGACTTGGGTTTTTAAAACTGGAAAAAAGTTGAATGAATAATTAAGAAAAAATTTAAGAAAAAAGATAAATGTCATTCTTGGCTTTAGAAGAATGTCAGGTCATCACTCCTATGTTTCTCTTTTATATTATATATAAATTTGGCAAATATAAAAAATGCATACAAGCTATGCGTATTCAAATCAAAATTTATATCTATATCTATATCTATAATTTATATTTATAATATATTAAAAGTATGAAATCCTTAGAAAAGTGATTTGAACTTTTTGCCCTTCACTAAAACACTCCATAATAGACAAAATCGTCATTTACTATTTTTTTAGAATAATTATCATTAAATTATTATTTAAATTCTTAGGATAAAAAAAATAGGAAAAATTTCACATCTAAAAGGAATTAAATATAATGTGTGAGCTTTTTTGTTAGGAGGCATATGCAATTTTTTAGGAGAAAAGTGATGTAAAAGGGAAAAAAAAATTAAGAACCAAAATTATGTTTGTTGAAAAGGAAACACGCATGGAAACTTTTAAGAAAAAAAATTTTACTAATCAAAATATATTTCTTTTAAAAAAAAAAAAATCTATGCAAAAGGAAAAAAATTATTTGATTCAGGTATGAAATTGTATTATTTAACACTTCTATATCAATTAGAATTTTACCTTATATAAAACTTCTAAATCATATAAAATTTTACCTTATATAGTTTTTTTACCTTATATAAAAAAATGTCTATAATTCTATTTAAATTGTATTTTAATCAAAGTTTACTTAAAAAAAAAATACTTTTGATAATTGATAATTGATTAAAGTTTTCTTCTTGCGTTCATCATTAGAGTTTTCTAACCATCTTTGTTATATGAATTTATTAATTTTCTTTTAATTTTTTACCATACGTATTTAGTTTAATTGTGAATAAATCATGAGATCTAACATATCATCATTCTGTTTGTTAATAAACATTATTTATTGTATTTTTTTAGGAGTATGACAATCCATACATTCTACCAGAATCTGTTTCTCCTACCATCCACCATTTTTTTAGTATTGGTTTCAAAATACGGTCATAAGCTGAATATTGTTTCTATATCTGTCGTTTTGAGAAAAATGACAGTCGACAACCTCTTCATTTCTTTTCTTTGTTTATCTCAATTGTGGGGGATTTTAACATATTGGGATCATTAAGTTTTTCATGTAAATGGATCTAAAAAATGAGAAAGGGTTTATTACTATATTTTTTGTCTGTATGAAAACCTTAATTTGGTGTTATTGTGATCTCCACAATGCATTCATCCAGGTCATTGAGATATCAAAAGGAAGCAAAGTCAAATATGAGCCAGACAATAAAATTGGTCTTATTAAGGTATATGACACGATGATCTAAATTAAGTTAGCTCTAAGCGATCCTCTGAGGAGAAACATGATCATAGGGATAATTTTAATTTCTTTTATCAATTTAAATAATTATAATTCCTTAGAAATGATGTTTTGCAACTTGCAAGCATATTTTTTCATTCTAAGTATTAGTTTAAAATTGGGACATAGCTCCTTTCTACTATCTGTTTTTTTAATTGTATATAAGTCAAAGTTGAAGTATTCTAGCAAAATTATTAATTTTAAAATTAATGACACTTTCTAATGATTTTATTGTTTACATATATTTATGATACTATATATTGGAGAATTTGTTTCCTCTAGGTTTTGTGTTTGTAATATTAATTTTTTAATGTGTAAGTCATTTAACTAAAGCATATTAAATATTATGTTGTTTTTTATTATAATTTTCTTCACAATCTTATTTTGTGAATGTTTGTAATATAAGCTTTGTATAATGTCATATTATTCAATTTCAACTTTAATTATTTTCTAGGTTCACAAATATATTTTTTATTATAGAAATTTATAAGCTAAAGCTGTAACTTTTGTTAATGGATCTTCGTGATTTTCAAATTTATTTTTTTATAAACAAAAAAAATTATATTTATTTGTCTTTGATGAATAGAATGATTTGAATTTTGTGGGCGTGGACATGTATTACATTATAAGGTATGTTAATACCTCATGAAAGTGATTATGAGGCCAATTTTTTATTATTATTTTTCTTTTTGCAGGTTAGGAAATTTTTTTTGTTAATTTGAATTTAAATTGTTGAGTTGTTACTCAATTAACCATATTCATCATTTACTTGAATTTGCAATCTATTTTAAAGCATACATCAAAAAACTAATTTAAATAATAAAAAAAAATCTAAATAGAACATTAATTGATTATAAAGGTCCTAGATTAAATGACATGAAAGACACTCTGATGACATAATACATTAAATTAAGTATATGTTTGAAAATACCATAAATCAAAGGATGAAAGATTGGATTATAATAAATCTAACAAATAAAACGTGTTTTGACTTCAACTATTTTCATGAATTAAAAAAGGGTAATTTTGTTTTAAAACTATTTTTGAGAAAATACATTTAAAAGCACTTTTAAAGACTTTGTCAAATATTTAAAGTTAGTCAAATACTAAAAGTTGTTTTGTTTCTAAATTTATTAGTCAAACACAAATTGATTTTCGTCGAAAAATAGACATCAAAGTAATTTTATAAAATTGAACTCATTGAAGCAAATTACACGCGTGGAACGTGTATGCTAAGACTAGTAACTCAAAACAAGTCAAAAGTGTTCAACTTATGGCTTTTTAGCATTAAATTTATTTAAGTACCGTGAATTTTACGTAGAATAGGTACTGCACTTCTTTCTTTTTCTTGAGGTGCAAACAAATCGAGAAGCGAAAAAATGGATAAATTTTCTGTTATTTTTTATAATAGATTTTTTAGTATGCATAACTTTTTGATCATCTATCGAAAACAATCTTTTTACCTCTTTCATTGACCAACTTCAGAGGTACCTTTTTCCTAGTTTGGTCATGATTTTTTTTTTTTTAAATCATTTTTCACTTTATCTCAAAAATAATATTTAATTATAAAAACTGAAGAGTTGTTCCAAATCTGATTTCAACTTCATTGTTATAAAATTTTAAATAAAATTTTATATTCTCTCATTTACAAAAAGTATAATAAGCAAAGACAATTACATCTCCAAAAATTTTAAATTAAAATGAATTTCCACACAACAACTTACATATAAAAATATTTACCTAGAGTATCCTTTTAATTTGCTAAAAAGGGAAAAACACTAAAATTGCAATGGAGATGCGGGGGATCGAACCCCGTGCCTCTCGCATGCAAAGCGAGCGCTCTACCATTTGAGCTACATCCCCTGTTGATTCAACCACACGAACATTTGCTACATGAATCATTTACTAAAAACAGTTCTTTCTTTGAGTAGCTGCACGAGTAAAATTAAATGACATTTTGGTTATAAAACAAAATTATTTAGTGACTTGTTGTGATTTTAAAGCAAGGTTAAATAATTTTTAAGCATCATGCAAAAATCAATGGGATCATACCAGTGTGAAGTTATCAATCATCAAGGTTAATTTTTATTGTAAATTTATTATAAATTTAACGGAAAAGAGATAAATATTCGAAGACACATATATTCTTTGTTATATATTGGATATGCATATATCCTTGTCGTCAATTTTTTAGATTGTATATATCCTTCACCAAAATAGCAGGCCACATGACATCATCCTAGACATTTAACCCAATTTTTATTTATTTTACAACAAAATAAAGCAACAAATATATCTCCAAACTATTATAAATGACATGCGTTTGGATATGTACTCTTGCCATCGATCTTTTGGATTGTATATTCCCTTTGCCCAAATGACGGAACACATGACGCCATCCTAGACATTTATTCATTTTTTATTTATTTTATCCAAAATAAACTAACCCACTCAACTATCCATTCCTCAAACTTAGTATCTAAAATAAAAAACTCAACCCTAGATTCGAAATAAAAACCCCATTCAAGAGGCATCGTTCAAATGATAATTGAGAAACCTCTTCATTGTCCTTTTTTCTTCTCCCTTAATCCTTTTTTCTCTCTCTATTCAAGCTCTAAATTTTGGTTCTTAATGCCAAATTCGATTTAATTTTTTATTTTTATCATTTTAATTTCATAAATTATATATTGTGCCATGTCTGAAATTAGCTATGATTTTATTACTAATTCGGTGAGGATTCGTCTTTGTGGTGAAATCGCTCGTTGTTTCACTTTAAGGACTCTATACAACCGAAAAGATAAACGACAAAAGTATATACATACCCAAATTATAAAAAAGGATATATGCGTATCATTCATGACAATTTGGGGGTATATATCTTTTTTTGTAAAATAAATAAAAAACAGGTAAACATATAGGATGATGCCACGTGTCCCACGGTTTGCGTAAAAAGTATATTCAACCTAAAAGATTGACGACAAGATATATACATACCCAAAGTATAACGATAAATATCCGCATAACATCTATGATAGTTCGAGGGTATATTTATCCCTCTATCGTAAGCTTAAAATTGACAAAACATTTTACTTTCCTTTACTATTCTACTAGAAATCGGCATAAGCATCGAGTCGAATCAAACTCATGAATACTTGTCACAATACCAAATTAAGTCAAGTCTGAACGAGTCGAGTCCTAATCGTCTTTTTATTGTTTGTTTTTGTGCTACCAAAAAAATTATTGTATAATGAACTAAAATTAGTAACAAAGGAAAATATTAATTACCAATTTACTCATTACATGAATTTAAGGGTTAGCATTTTTAAATTGCGGTGCATGACATAAAAAACTCAAAATTTCAAGTTTGATCGATCCAAGTCAAGCTTTAATTGAAAATTATGATGGATTGAGTTAAGCTAAAATTTAAACATATTTATGTCAAGAGTTGATCTCGATTACGTAACTAAAACTCAACGAAATTCAATTGAACTCAATGAAATTCAACAGTCTCAGGACAACAATTTTTGGGGTAATTTTCTATATTCAAACTTAACAGAATCTAATTGAAATTACAGGTACTTAAAAGAAAAAAATTAATGAAATTGTGAATCGGCATGAATAGAGCTCCAACCTGTAATTGATAGAAGAGAATTAAAAGGAGAAGAAGAAGAGTGAGCAAAGAATGAATGAATTTCTGTTAGAAGAGAAAGAGAAGAGAGCATGAAGAAAATACTAATTTGATTAATGCCTCTTCTCTCTCCTAGCAATTGCTTTTAACTATGGCTTAAGTGTGTTGACGTGACATAATCTGGGTGCTTGCACTTCATTTAATTAGTTCTAATCTCAGTCGTTGCTTTCACTCACCCAAAAGCCTTCTAACTAATTATCGAGATTCTAACTACCATTTGAATTAATCAGCTATACTTATTGAATTAACAACTCAGCCATGACAATACCCCCCACTCAAACATATCCTTGTCCTCAAGGATTGATAACAAAGTCAGGAAATTGTGCTCTTCCCAAGTCGCATCCTCGGGAGGGAGGTTTGACTACTGAATAAGCACTTTTACCTTAGCCATATTATTATGCTTCACCATTTTTCTCTGTAGGACAGCAACATATTGCACCAAAAATTGTCCATCCTCACTAGTTGCAGGTAGAATAGTTTGAGCTATCTTCTTCTTCAAAAGGGACACATGAAATACGGGATGTACTCTAGAAGTAGGTGGCAAAGCTAATTTGTAAGCCACATACCAACTTTAGCTAAGACTCTATAAGGGCCATAGCACTTGGAACTTAACTTCACAGAAGTTTTCCTGTAAGATTGAAGTTTGAGATAAATCATGTCACCTACCTGAAACACTGTGTCAGATTTTCTCTTGTCTGCATAAAACTTCATTCTCTCTTGAGCCTTATACAAGTTGTCCTTCAATAACTGCAATATTTGTTGTCTCTGCATTAAACCTAGTTGTTGTCTCTGCATTAAAGCTAGTGATTCATTAAAGCTTGAAATGTTGCTAGTGCATTAGTCAGCCCAAATGGCATGAACTTTAACTCGTAGTGGCCTTCATAAGATCTAAAAGCAGTCTTGTGCACATCCTTCATCTTCACCCTTATCTGATGATATCCAGCCCCGAGACCTACCTTTGAAAAAATAATTGAACCATGCAACTCATCTAGTAGATCATCTACAATTGGAATAGGACACTTGTCTTTAATGGTGATTTTATTTAATCCTATGTAATTTATACAAAACCTCCAAGTGTTATCCTTCTTCTTGGCTAGTAGAGCTGGAGAGGAAAAAGGGGACTGCCTTTGTTTGATAATGCCATGATCTAGCATTTCTTTGACTTGTCTCTCCAGTTTATCCTTCTGATAGTAACTGTACAGGTAAGGTCTCAAACTGACTGGTGTTGTTCCAGGTTTGAGGGGTATAACATGGTCTAATGACCTTACGGGGGTAAGGACTTGGGTTCATGAAAAACATATGCATACTGCCCCAACAACTGTTGAATATAATCATCTGTTGCTGCTTGATCACTGCAGATACTATCTTGTACTAAAAACAAGTGAGCCATGATGGTTTGTCCTTTTTTAAGCACCTTTCCCATTGAACTCCCAAAAATCATGCTCAGACCACCCTTTTCAGCAATGCCCTGCAAAACTACTATCATGTCCCAAATTCACCTCTAGGCGTGACTGGTTCCCGCTAACACCACTTTTTAGGAGAACCAATTCCCCATACATTCACAATGGCTATAGTCACTGAGATAAAAACATAAGCAACTTCAAATGCATGGAATAACCATTATTGCAAGGTAATTGTTTAACAAGATATCGCATAACGATTTTCGAAAACAACAGTGGTTTAGATTACAAATCTCTACCCCAAACCCCACACTAGACCATGGAGCATATAAACAAGTTACATGAGTTCAGCGTTCGAGCATACAAACCTAATGAAAAGGAATATAATCTAAAATGACTAAAGCTGGATGACAGCCTCCATGAATAATGCAAAGGTTCACCTCAGTAACAGAGTCCACAAGTAAAGATCGTCAGCCACAAGTCTCTCTCCGCAACCGTATCTGCAGATATGCAAGTAAGGAGTGAGCTATATATAAATATAACCCAGTAAGATCCTCGACTCGCTACTTTAATACCCCTGGAACAAGTGTTAGAAAATACAAGGCACAACCAAAATACATAAATTATATGCACACAGTGTCTCTTATAAGGTAATGCTCAACAAGATGCAAACGGAAGTTCAAAAACCACTCTGTAACTCAACTCAATCAACTCTCACGACTTGTCATAAACGGCAGAGAAGGTGATCAACCTAACACCCTGACAAGTCCACGCAACATATATAATGCCCCAAAAGTTTACTACGGCAGCATGTACAATCCCCTAACATATTACGGCAGCATAAATAATGCCCCTAACATGTTACGACAGCTATGTATGCCCCTAGAGACTATAACGGCAACGAAGAAAATATATTCAACGCCCCAACATCACCTCACCCATCACCACTAAGTAGTTCTCACGACACCTCACAAATTATCTATCCACAGCCAGTCAGATACCACCAATTCTACCAAGTTCACGCTTGTCCCAACATATAGACTAGGCAGAAAAATATAATTTTTATAAATCAGATTTGAAAAGCAAGCATCAAACCTTTAAAGTCTCACTTACCTCGCTAATAATAAATTCCCAAATCTTGCAATGTGTAGAACATCAACCAACAACGACCAATAGGATCAATCTAAACAAAATATTAAATAACAATATCAATTATTTTGTTCGGGCTAAGTCTCCATATCCTTAACTTTTAAGTTTAGGGCCAAGTCTTAATATCTCACGCCTTAAACCATGAATTATGAGTAAAAAAATAATATAGATCTCGTGCATGAATAAAAAATAATAATTACTCCGGAATAATCTAGTCTCAATAACCCATGAATTCATCCACAGAATTTGACTACAACCTTATTCATTAAAAAAAATGCAATTTAATCATTACTCCAATGATTGGAGTCAACCTTATTCATTAAAAAAATGCAATTTAATCATTACTCCAGTGATTGGAGTTTATTTGGACCATCATTGGTTCAATCCTTAACAACATAAAGAATTCACTACCTAGTTTTCCCGTGCATGCTACTGTACCGTGCATGCTACTGTACCCTCAAAATAGTACTCGAATGTGCTACTGTAATATTAATTGTTTAGACAGCCGCCAACAGTGACTCCAAATCTTTATTTTCACCTTTCAACTCTCCCAAATTTCACCTAAGTTTCTTGTTTTTCTTTTCAGCAATAAACGGAACGTAAAAAAAAACTGAACAAGAGAGTGGGTATGACCCACTCTTTTTAAATCCTTTTAATTAATAATAAATATATGATCAAATTACCCCTTTATCCCTCATTAAAAGATCTGGGTTATTACAACTACCTTATTTTTTTTTCCTTCTAATAATTACACTATTCTTTTCATGATCAAATTTGGTGGGATTATTTTTCTTCATCCAGTCATTACCCAGCACTATATCACAAGCTCCTAGAGGAATCATGATCAAGTCCTCTTGAAATGTTTTGCCCTGCACCTTCCAAGTAGACCCCTTAGAGTTGAATGTATACATTACATAGTTGCAATCAGCCACAGTGACTCTAACTGGAGAACAATAACTAGAATGGTTACCAGTTTCCTTCACAGTATGCTCATCAATGAAACTATGGGTGCTCCAGAATCCACAAGCACTACCAAGTTTCTGTTCTTTACAATTCCTTTCGCTAGTATAGAATTGACACATCTGTTTCCTCATTAGTGCACTTAAGCACACAACTTCTTAAACTTCCTGCTCAATCTCCTCTTCCGGTATTAATTCAGAGGGCTCTTCATTAATCTCTATCGCAGGTACAACCTCTCCCACTAGACAATTGAGCTGTTTCTTCTTACATATGTGACCTGGTGCAAATTTATCTCCACACTAAAACACAGGTGATTAGCCTTCCTATACTCATACACTTCAGGAGTTAGTCTGAATGCACTAGTCTTACCAGGTGGATTGATAGTAGTTTTAGGTGTCATAATACTCGTTTGAGACCCTCCTATCACAACAGAGTTTTTGTAGGATCCTTTGTTCTTCCATTGCACTGCTTCAATAGCCTTCTCTTGAAGCCTAACTTGTTCTATTGCAAGCTTAAGAGTAGTAGGTTTAAGCAGTTTAACCCCATACCTAATCTCTTCCTTCAATGCTCCTACAAAGCTACATAAAAAATGAGACTCACTCAAATTAGGATTCCTCATCAACATTTGGGCTTTCAATTCTTCAAACTCTACCAGCAACTCATTTACAGATCCCGTTTGAGACAGTTTATTGAACTCTTCTACTACATCTTCCAATGGTTCCACACTAAACTTATTGCATAGTTCCTCCTTAAATTCAGGCCATCTTATCACTCCTCTACTCAATACTAACGAGTGATACCAAATTTTTGAAACTCCATTTAAATAAAGAGTTGTTGCTTTTAGTTTTTGTTATTCAATAGTTCTATACAAACTGAAGTACCTCTCACATTTTTGAATTCCATACCTTAGGCTCCTATCCGTCAAAGCTAGGCAGTTCCCATTTAGGAGGTGATATGGGAACCATGTTTCCCCTGTTGTTTCTATTCTCCTGCGCTGGAAAAGGAAGCAATCCATCTCCGAGTGGTTCCAATGTTCCTTGTATCCATGTTTGACTGTTACGAAGCTCGTGTTGCTGGTTCACTAGCTCAGCCGAAATTTCTTCATGTCGAGCTACCCGATCCTCTACAACCGTAGAACGAATACCTTCAGTTATGTCTACAACCCACAGGTTCGCACAAATCGCGTCTCTGATACCAATTGTCAGGAGCTGACCTCGATTACGTAACTAAAACTCAACGAAATTCAATTAAACTCAGCGAAATTCAACAATCTTAGGACAACAATTTTCTATATTCAAACCTAACGGAATCTAACTGAAATTACAGGTATCTAACAGAAAAAATAAACTAAAATTGTGAATCGCCATGGATAGAGCTCCAATCTGTAATTGATATAAGAGAATGAGAAGGAGAAGAAGAAGAGTGAGCAAATAATGCATGAATTTCTGTTAGAGGAGAGAGAGAGGAGAACATGAAGAAAATACTAATTTGATTAATGCCTCTTCTCTCTCCTGGCAGTTGCTTTTAACTGTGACGTGGTATAATCCCGGTCCTTGCACTTCATTTAATTACTTCTAATCCCAGTCTTTGCTTCCACTCTCCCAAAAGCCTTCTAACTAATTATCGAAATTCTAACTACTTATTTTAATTAATAAGCTATACTTATTGAATTAACAACTCAACCATGACAGTTTAGTCGAGTTTAATATTAAGATCAACATAAAAAGAATAAAAAAAAAGATTTAAATCAACGAGAGCATACTTGTAGAATAAACTTATTACGTTTAAATAGTTCCAGCCGATAAGATTCGAAGGAGATTAATCGTAAACAAATGACTAATTATATCCATAAATCATCTATTCAGAGCTCGTTGAATTACAACTATTCTTAATAAATCTTTATTTTCCTTTCCATTCAACTTAAGATCGTTATCTAAACCTATCCGTGTTTGATCTGAATAAATAATTAATGATCGAACTTTTACCTTATTAAATATAGGGTGGAGTACAATGTCCCTTTCGAAAACGATAAAAGAAGAATATTTGAGTAGTATTTCCCGTCAATTTTTACTTATCTATTATATACTGTAAAATATATTATCTAGTTTTACTTATTCAATTTGAAAAATTAAGAGATAATTCATTTATTTTTATTCCCAATTTACCATTATCACTGTTTTAATATATTTCCTAAAATAATGAATTTTTTATATTTAAAAACAATTTTAATTAGTCAGAGATTTGATTTTAAACTTACATATATTTTTAAGGGATAATACCTACGAAAATATTTGAAGTTTGACCGAATTACCAGTTGAGCATACTGAACTTTGCGGGGTTCTTATTATCCCAGACTTTTTTTTCCCGAATTTTAATGGCATATATCTGCCACTTGGCACATTGCGTGTGATTCACGCGCATTGAGCGCGTGAACAGTGTTAAAAACGTTTTAAAACTCTTTTTTTTGCCAAACAACCCCTTAATTTAATAATTATTTAAAGTTTTATATTTTTATTTATTTTTTCATTCTTCTTTCTTTTTAATGGAACTCTAAAAATCATGAAAATAAAATTTCATATATGGAACTCGGAATCTTTCCGAATTAATGAAAAGATTAATGGTTATAATTAATGGAAAGATTTTTCTGAATCTTTCGAGTTCCATTTATAATTTGAACTCGAAATTATAAATGGATTCGAACTCGGAATTATAATTCGGAAAGATTAATGGTTATAATTAATGGAAAGATTTCGAATTAAATTTCATGTATGGAACTCGAAAAATTCCTTAATGGTTATAATTTAATGAAACTCGCTAATTGAAACTCAATGAATAATTCGGAAGATTCAAACTCGAAAGTTCGCTAATTTAATTCCGAGTTCCATTAATGGAAATTGAATCTTCCGAGTTCCATTAACGGAAGATTGAATAACTTCATACATGAAATTAAATTTTCTGAATCTTTCGAGTTTCATTAATGAATTTTTCGAATCTTCCGAGTTCTATCAATGAAAATTGAATCATGAAATTAAATTTTCTGAATCTTTCGAGTTTCATTAATGAATTTTTCGAATCTTTCGAGTTCCATTAATGGAAATTGAATGTTCCATTGAGTTTTCAATTAGCGAGTTTCATTGAATCTTCCATTAATGGAACTCACTAATTGAATCTTCCGAGTTTCAATGAAAAATTAATGAAAGATTCTATTCAATTATTTGAAAAAACTTTCTTCATAAATTCAATGGAATCATTTGGAATATTTAATATGGTTGTAATTGTAAAAAAAATGTTGAAAAGTGATAAAATGGAGAAGAAACGGTGCGTGTATTATACTTTCCATAGAAAAAATTGGGTATATATTTTGAAGAGGATTAATTCTATTTTAAAAAAATCTGGGAAAATTAATTTCAATTAAAAAAGTACAGGGTACTGAAAATTTGATTAAACTTGAGGTGTTTTCGTGGTATTATCCTATTTTTAAAAGAAAAACCTATTTGCTGTGTCATTAGAAGCAGAACAGAAAGTGAAAAGGCTGAGAACACTGAGTCGTAGTTAGCCACGTCATCTTCGTATCATCTCCCCCGTCTGTCTCCGCCGTCATCTACGCCATCTACCGTCGACATAGGTATTTGAGATATTTGTCCTTTCATTTTCCTCTATTGTTATGGGTCTCTATTAATTCTTGAGTTTCTTAATCTGTACACTGTTTGGATCAATTAATTTTGCTGCCCTTGTGCCTTTTCTTGCAATTATGTGTTCGCTACTCCAATTCGGTTGATTTTTTTCAATTGGGTTTTCGTTAATGGCATAAAGTATTAAAAACTGGGTATATCATATAGATTTATTAAAGCTTAAGTTTTGGTTTCTGGTTGCGTTAATTTTTCTTTGTTGATTAACCCTAGAAGTTTCATTTTCTTTATTTTTGGGTTTTCAGTTTTGGTTTCTGTTGATTTTTAGTTTATCTAAGATGGAATGTAGACTGTGCATGGAATCGTAGACTAGTTTAAGGGTTGGCTGTTTGAATCTTTTTTATTTTTTTTGATAACCGTGATGTTCAGGCCAGTTTGCATGCGCCTCACTAATTCAGCAGGATACCTGTCGCCTCTCACAAATAACAGGTACCGGGTAACTCTATCCACCTAGGCTAGGGCAGATGGGAAGAACTTACCTAATGTTTTTGTTGGATTTGAACCAGAGACCTGACTATTTGAATCCTTTGTAAAAATGGCACTCTATTTGGGCGCGCTAGTTAGACTTGGACTATTTGTTACATTAAGTGGGGTCTGGGAGGGTAGAATGGACACAGTCCATACCACTACCTCGGAGGTGAGGTAGAGAGAAATTTGGCCGTTCTCCTTCATTAATTAAAATGAAGCTTTCTCCATCTTGATTCTACATTCTTGTAATCTAGATGACGTGAGTGTTGATTGATCTTGCTCAGATTGAGATTATTCCTTTAACAAGTTCCGCTTTTCATTTATTCCCAAACTCGTTAAGCTATTCATTAGTGAGCTTTAATATTCTTTATTTTTCGTATGATACTTGGATGCTGGATTACTGGTTATGGTGTGAAGTGATGCTGAAATAAGTGACTTTTGAGTGCACTAGAAAGTTCCTTTTTTTTTTTTTTTTGTAAGAAAGTAACAGCTTGTATTCTATTTTCAAAAAATTAGAAACCTGCCACAACAAGTTACCACAACATAGTTCGACGATCCAGCATGTTATAGTTATCAAAACTATAGTTATCTGAATAATGGATTAGGGTCGAAGATCCCTAAAATAATTCTTAGGTGTATGATACTCAGTATAGTTGGAATCATCACATTTATAGGGCCAGTTGTGGTGGTGAAAGTCGAAATAGTGGTGAAAATGAAGGTTCTAGTAGACAAAGTTTTGCAGTTTTCTAAAAAATGTCTCCCTTATCTTATTTTGCTCGACCTTGTAATTCCACATAATGGGCTTGTATCCTTAAACTAAGCCTTTTGGAATTCTTGAATTTTGTCTTGTTCTCCTGGGCTGCAGCCTGCAGCCAATCAGGGGGGTACTTGGTTGGATTTCATGGAAGCAATAGCTGAATAAAAAGCAGTAGCTGGATTTCATGGAACTTCATCTTCTGTTACTCTCTTGCAATAAAAAGAATCAAAAAAGGTTGATGCATTGACTCGCTTGAATTTATTTCAGCAATTATGAAGCGGAAGAGACAATCTAAGATAACAGATTTGAACTACGATGTGTTGAAAAACGTTATGTATCACGTTGCCGCGTCACCTGATGGAGCTGGAAATCTTGCCCGGACTTTATCAGTGTAAGTATCATATTCTTCTCTTTCTTATTTCCCTAGGTTTCTTAATTCTAGGTAACTGATGACATTATTTACCTTGACTTCTATGTCCTTTTCTATTCTTTTGATGTGATTAAATACCCTTTCTGTGTGATTACCTTTGAAATTGGGTTCCTGTCGAAGCTGACGTATCATCACGTATGTCTATCAACTTCCGCCTAATATGACCCAACATGCTTCTTATGGGCGTTTACGATTCTTCCGTTTTACAACATCGAAAGTGTTCTAGTAAAAGGTGTCTGCATATCTCTTGTGGTTATCTTGCAGACTATGTTGCTTCTGATCCTGATTTCCTCATCACAGCTGCAGACTGTTCAAGGAACTTGCTGATGATTCTGACATCTTAAAAGCCGTGGCATTTGATCAGGTTGAGCTTTCTGATATCCATGAATCGTTCTGGCAACCTGCTGGGATGTTATGTAGGTGCTTACCGACGGGAAATTCAACTGCTTTCTACGCAATAAGACAGGTAGGGAATTCGAGTTCCGGGCATGTCAGCAAGTTCTATCAGCATTGTGCAGTGCCTTTAGTAGCTTCAGGTTACTTCTCTTTTACATGGTTGCTTGGATTATTGCTAAAAATTTCCAGTATTGCAGAAAGCGGAGATATTGAATGTTTCTTATCTGCTTCTCAAGAGGGACATGTTCCGTGGAAAGCTGGTATTGATGTTAAATTCTGCGTGTTGACGACATTTACACCAGTCACCGATTTAGTTTTTTCTTTGATCTAGGCTGACAATTATGTTGACCTGCAGATTCTTTTGGCAAGAAGCAGAGCTCTTGAAATTGCGAACACCAGGGCAAGGAAGAAGGCTCTTGAAGATGCCATAGATGTTGGTATTTTAACTTAAATAATGTAATTTGAATTTCTAAACTGACATCAACAGCTAATTGCCCTACATGAAACTTTTGGTGTAATGCACGTACAACCAGGACTGCACAAGTACTTTTGATGCCGTTGATACTCAAATTGAAACCATTGAGCAGTTTTTAGAGATGTTGAAGGCTGTACTGAAAGTAATGAGAAGTCAGATTTCCCAATGAGGTTGAGCTGTTGCCGTGTTTTTGATGCTGCATGAGTAAAACATCTACAAAGACGAGAACTCGACAAAGTCCAAATTCAGCCTTCATGGCTTTCAATATAGGTGACACAGCTTGCTGAGTGGTTAAAATCCCCTTGTCGCCGTAGCCAGTGAGATGGCAACAGTTATATCAGACATAATTATCACCTCAAACTCACCAATTTTGGTGCTCTCTGTGTATCTGAGTCTTCTACCATTTTGTGGTGTCGGACTGAAATATCTCAGTACAGAGAGAATGTAAATCCTTTTGCAGTACATTCATTTCCATTTCCCTTAAATGTGGTGGCAGGATTTGACCTACATTTTAACTTCGTTAGAAAGCGGAGTTCACTTACATTACATCCTACTCTTTATTTTGGTTCTTTGTATTAGGCATCGAAGTCGTCCTATGTATACAGTCGTGTCCCTAACGCCTAAAGTTCCGTTTCAATCCCTTTAAATGTTAAATGCAGCAGATTTATCGTGCCAAGATATTTTACAGCAGCAAAAAATATAGTATTAAGTAATAGGTGTAGTATTATGGGTCACTTTATGGACCAACTCCATTGAGTTAAGCAAAAAAGCGTTGAAAGGATATTACTTTGTAACATGCTGCATTTTATGTTTTCAGTACTCTTGCATTAAACAGTACAAGAGCAATTTATATCTCATCATTGGAACACACAATTTCTAAGATACCATATGTGTCAGTCTGACCGTAACCTTTCATACTATCAATATACCAATCACTATTTTGTAGTATGGCCAATATTGTACAGCCAAAATGGTAACAGCTAAGTTATCAAACTTAAAAGTGCAGAGACAGCTACAGAAGCACAAAATTTCACGAGGCAAATCCCCCTCCCTAGTCCCTAGTCTTCCCTCGAAAGCCAACAAGGCTCTTTTAATGGTAAAACACCATATAGCATTCAGAATGGAGATATCACAACTTATAAACTGGAAACCAGCTTTGCTACGGCAGGATGCAGCTTGTGCTTCAATAAACGTGTTTTGCCTAACACCTGACACGTTCCAGCTACAAAATATATCTTCTCACCATGCTAATGCTGGTGCTGATAAAGAATGTCAGTTTCACCAAATGAAAGCGTTGTCAACAGCATGAATCTTCAATATGGGCTTTTAACTAGGCGAGACTAGAACACTTCCCTCTGAGAGAGGACTACATCCAGCTTGGATGTGCTGCTTTTGCAACTGCTCCAATTCACTGGAAGGAAAAACATCTGATTGAAGGGATGGACATATTTTGTGCACGTGCAACCACGTTAGCTGCCAGAAACTGTCCCCTCCTACAGGATCACTTGGTATCAGAATTCCACTAGTTTTCATGACAAGTAGTGTGTTCTTTAGGAGTTCAGGGACAAGTTCCGGGATCTTCTCACTGCGTCTACCTTTGAATTTCATCTTCATGCATCTTTCAGTACGATCCAATAACCCTATCCATAGTTTGCAGAAGGACGGTAACTGTGAGAGCTGCTGCAGAGAATGTAGAAACACTTTGAACATGAGCTTCAGAGACAGAAAAATTGCTCCTTCTATGCTCCTATAATCCTTCATGGAACCCTGTGGGGCAAGTTCCAGCAATTCATCCAGCATTGTAAAGATCATCTGATCAAAACACTGGAACCAAAGATCAGTTGAAATGTGAATCCCCTCAACTACTGTCAAGCACCTCTGCAACATCAATATGGCATGACTTCGCACCTCTTCTCTCCAATCCAAACAAAACTTTCTGAGTCCCTGTACCAACCTCAACCACATCTCAGTTATATCCTGAGACATTTTTACAGCAGCCTCTTCCCCCAGAGCATCCTTTGTCTTGTGAGACCATCTAACAAGACAAACAAGTGACCCAGCCATCAGGTCTAAGGATCTCACAGCTTGATCAGCATTTCCAATGCGGGAGTCAGCAAAGTGGCTGGCCGCATTTAAACAAAGGATATAATTAGCAGGCAATAGGTGGGCTCCATCAGCCATGATGAATGATAGAGTTTCAAATCCTGCTTCAGAAGCTTCTGGATGCCGCGCTGTAATAGAAAGCAGAGATATAATTGTCCGCCAGCCCATATGAGATCGTATCTGCATAGCGTTTGCTTTGACAAGGTGCATCACCTCCTGGGTAATCTGTTCAAGAAATGCATCAGCGACCCTTGCATCAAGCTTTAAGACGAGTTGCAGTGACTTAAGGAGCTCATCTGTAAGGTTTTCCTTGTAAGGAAGCAACCTTTGGCATATGCGAAGCAAACCAAAAACAGCTCTCTCTACCAAAGTACAAGGCATTGTTGTTGATTGGACCACACTTGCTATGTGCTCATAAACAACCTGCCAGAGAAGCATTATCCTATCCCGGTTATTTATCGTGATTGCAATCAGCAACTCTAGACAGAATACTCCAGTCTCTTCATCTTCTAGAGAGATGTTTCCCTTACGAGGCCGGCCCGCAGCCATCACTAGGGACCGGACAAGCTGTGAAAGGGACTCTGCTTGCAAAAACTTACTCTCAGCAAAGATGCTATCTATGTGACAATTCTGAATAGTCTGAAGAGTCTGCTGACGGGCAGCAAGCTGCTTTTCATTTGGCTGAGGGGCAGGTTCTTCTGCATCAAGATATAACAGTTGGCTAAATCGGCCCATTAAGCCAGATGACTTCCTTGATGGAGCCAATGAAGGCACATGAGGTGCTGATGGGGAAATTGCAGCAGGTTTGCTTTTGTCGACATCAGAAGTACCCTCCACGTCATCGGCAGCATCACTAAAAAGACGAGTAGGAAGAAGACCAAAGTTATGCAAGCTCAAAATGCAGTCCAGAATGTTTTTCCAACCAGAACGAATATGGTCCCCATACTTGTTCGCTATTGTGAAGACAGCTAAAGTGGCCCATCTAGCTTTATTATCTTGGGCAAATGCCACAATAAATTCATCAGTATATGATGGAAGCAAAAGAGTTGTGAACTTGCAAAGAGATACTACTAAATCATCCAATACATCATCAAAGCTGTAGGAAGCTGAAATTTTGGCGATGGCAAGAAATCCATCAATGCATGCTTGCCAGACATCTTCCAGCTCCACATGATCTAAAACCACTGAGATGGAGGCGATTGTCGGACCAGACAGCATAGAAAACATATCATAATCAAGATAAGGTCCATGATCAGAGACAATAAATGGGGAAGTTTGCCTTGATTTGTGGACTAGACCAATCCAATGGCTTGGTGCCAGTAATGGGGTGTCAGCACCTCGATCTGAGGAAATTCGGATCTCATTCTCACAGATGGAGTGGAAAAGCTCAGACAAAAACTCTCGAGGGAGGTCATTTCCTCCATTTATTCTCCGGTTGTTGCGGATGAAATCTTCCTCCTTCATCTTCTTCTTGACCTGTGTATTGTGTTGATCCGTGTTCAGCATGATAAGTGAATATGATAACACGAGTGCAGCATCTTTATTAACCAGAACATCTGGTGACTGCTCATAATATCGTTCAGAGAACGCTTCAAGCACCCTATGTATTTTTTGTGATTCTCCAGGCAATCTGAACGTCTCCAAAAAGATTCGCAAGGCAGTGTCTATGTTAATATCCCGAAAGTCAAATGTCCTTGAAAATTCATGAAGCACTTTAATATAGAATTCTTCATGACTTCCCAAGAGATCCCCAACAAGATTCTTATCCAAGCCATTTGTAAATCTAAAGAAATATGCTACACTTTCTGGATCCAGTTTATCGGGTAACAGATGCACTGCTTGGAGAAATTCTATACCCTTCTTTGGATCACGGTTAAAGTGATCAACTCCAACCGACAACTTCTTCTTTATTTGCTTCATCTTATGAACAAATGGAACCCAATGATCAGGATCATTATAGTCCTTGCATATTTCTGTCCAAAATGGTTTATATTCATCGAGATTAAATGAACCTTGTTCTGAAACTAATGAATCCTGGCCTACTCTCTCAGCCATACCCTGAATCATGGCAATTAGACCTTCCAAGGCAAGAGTATTTAAAGCTGAAAGTGGGCTATTAACTGGAAAGGTGCTTTTTGATAACAGGTTGGCAAGTTCCTCAAAAATATTGCAGCAGGATATGTCACAATCATAATTTGCATACATTTCTGCAACGAACATATGCTGTCTACAGAAGTCAACAAGTGTTTCCATGGCAACCTCCTGAAGTTGATAAGATGCTCCATGCTTGCTCTGGGCAATCCTCAGTAAAACACCAGAGAAATAGGCTTCGAGCTGTAGCTTTAACTTAGAACGCATATGATGATACAAATTTAGAACAATGCTACAAACTGTAGAAAGAATTAAAGGACTCATTGACAAGCCAAAACGCATCAAATTGCGGAACAATTCCTCCTGTATCAGAGCCAATAACTTGGGATGATTTCCAAAAGAAGCACCACCTAGCTCTATGGCTGAATTAATTAAGCCCAGCGCAAATAATGGGACATCTTCTTCATAAGCTATAGGGTTGGATCTTGATCCAACTTCAATGGACTCCAGCACATTCAGAAGAGAACATAGGAAATGAAATATCTCCACCATGCAGGGGACCCCGTAAGGATCCATCATTGGGTTTTCTCCATTACAAGCGACATCCCTTTTTATAGTCTTCTCATCTGTTGGATCATCCCCTATAGCCACATTAACAGATCCATTATCTTCTCGTTTCTTGCCAGCCTGCAAGAAAATGGCTTTATGAATCACAACATACAAGGAGGTGATACTAGCATTCGCGTTTCGAGACTTAAGAAACCAAATATCTGACACTCAAACAACCCTACATTGATATAGTTTCGAGTTCAGGAAAACTATCAAAGGCAGTAAACACCCAAGTCCCCAACATGGTTAGTAAATTCCTAAATGTCTAAAATGCATCACAGGAGACCCAGTTCAAGGACTTCTCAGAAAAGCAGCTAAAATTATCAGCTTGGGCTTAGGACTAAATTAGCACACAGGCTGAATTGTAAGCAATAAGTGTGCAAGCTCCATACTTAGGAGAGTGAGCTAATACACAGGAAGTTCACAAGACTCAAAAAGTGTAAATCATTCTAGGGTCAAGTTAGAGAGCGCAATTTACATCAATGGCATTGGATTTACAAGAGTAATCTTTATTCCTTAGCATCTCCATGTTAGGATCTGCAACTGCTTATTAAAATAAGGCTTGTATAAAAATTAATTAATCATGTTTACATAATAGCTGGTCATTTTCTATAAAGTGTTTACCATGTACGGTAACCTCTGATTAAGAAACTGATGTAGTAAAAAGTTCTAAGTAAGTTCATAATAAGATCTAAAGAAAACAAGCCCTTGTACGTGAAACAGTGCTCCTTTTGAAAATTACGTGTACATGAAAGTGAATGTCATAAACTCCGAGTAAAAATACAGGGGTCGAAAGGATAGAGAATCTCAATTACCTCTGGATCAGCGCACACTCTGCTTTCAATGTCAGGCAGGAGAATGAAGATACATCTAACCAATTCATGCATCGTGTGGCGTGCTGTTCTCTGCAGAAGTTCACTTTTGGCACTTGCTTGATGAACCAATCGGAAGCAACTGTTTACTATGTTGCATACATGATGGTTGGTCAAATTCTTTGATGCTTCACTTTTCATACAAGCTAAAAGAACTTGAAGTATTTTCATAAGCACCACTTCCTCTGAGGCAGGATCAGTCACTTCAAAGCGGCAGCTTGTCACAGCGTCAACTATCCGATGCAAAGCTTTGTCCACATTCATGTCAGCTGCTTCAATTATTCCTAGAGTCAAGAACTTGTAAACAGATGACAACGCAACACCAGTTATAGGTGCACCAGTCTCATCAGATTGGATCACATCCAAGAAGGGCTGAAGGTATAAAAGCGGATCAACACTGTTCCATCCATGTCGCCATGAGAATATCTTTTTCCTTAATTCCTTGAAAGATTGGATGAGAGAATACTCTAGTTGATCATCTTCAGCAGCATAACGAAATCCCCACCTAACATTTCTCCTCATCACAGCTAAAACAGCACCAATTTCTGAATTCACCATACATTCTAAGGCACCCTTGGAAGGCTTTATAGAATGACCCCTGGGTTCTGAAATTGGAGTATCGACTTCACTCTGCTGATTAAGGCACCCCATCATAGTTTAACTTACGATTCAGTTCACTTCAATTGGAAATGACTGAAAAAGAACTATGAATCAGGCAGCTGCTTGGCCGAACTGTTCCCCTGAGCAGCAATAAGTTGTTTGATGTGAGATAAGTAACGCAACGCGATAACAAAGGATGAAAGACACTCTCTGTATCTCGTCCATGCTGATACACGTGGATACGAAACTAAGACTGAAAGGTCAAAAAAACTGACAGGTACATAGCAGAACTATATGAAAACCGACATCAAGACATCATCAAGAAAGAAACTTCAGAAAATAGTTTATTTGTTATACCAAAGATAGTTACTTCTTCACAGAATATGGCGAATGTAAGAGGACTATATACACAGATATATCCAGGACACATAGATACATTTTTTACTGAACTGTTCTAATTCAATTTAGCTCTGAAAATTAGTCCAATTAACTCACGTAAAGCAGAATGTGACAACTAAAACAAGGAACAACGTGAGTATACATTTCAACCCAATCCACCTTGGAACAAAAAGAAAGGAGAAAAAACAGCCAAAAATATTCAACACCATCATGATTAAATTCCTCAAATGCGCCACCACCAAGAGGGAACGGGCATATAAAGGATCTCAAAAATGATCCAAGATCATCCCTTCAGCGAATTATTAAAAAATGAGAATTAGATCCTATACAAGTCAGATATAACTAAATGATAAAATATACAATCAGAATTTCCAGATCTAAATCAATTTCCAGTCAGATTAGCAAAATTGAGTAATCAAAAAGAAAAACATAAGTGGATTGTGAGGATTGAGGTAAAGGGAATTGGGGAAATTCGGGTTACCTTATAGACGATTGCAGCCCTAAATTGAGAGCTGTTCGTCTCCAGGGACCTCGGAGTACCCAATTTTGCTGCCTTTTTTTTTTTTTTTTTTTTTTCTTTTGATTTGGAAGTTCTTCTTTCTCAAATCTCTATGGAACGGGTCAGCGTTCGGGTTCTTTTTCTAATTTGGAAAAAATACACGTGCTCTCTTGTTATATGTTCTTTTTCTAATTTGCAAAAATAATATTTTACTATTATATGTTTTTTCTTCTCATTTTCCTCAACTAGTTCCACACACTGCTCACAGAGATGCAAACTTTCCTAATATTACATGAGACTTTCACTAAAATACGTTTTGATTTTGAGCTAAAATCATTTTTCTTTATTACTATTTGTCTATTTCAACATTTAATTGCATAGCATTATTAAAAATTCAAAACATTTATCTATCAATCACATGTATTGAAAATTCATCAAAATAGAGTACAAATGTAATAACAATATTAGTATTAACTTTTAGTACTAACTATTTTTTACTTTCTAATAAAATACAAAACTAATTTATATATAAAAATTTAACAAAAATGAAGACCTTTCAGAGAAATAGGGCAAAAATCTATTTCCCCTTATTTCGAACCAAATGGATCGGTGGAGCGTTAGGTAAGGATGACACGTCGGAGAAATGGCAAAGTCGGTAATAAAAGTGTTAATCAAATCTCGAATCGCCGATATAGCACGTATACTTAATCATACGGTTTACTTTAACAACACTGAAGCTCGTTCTTCAATAGTAAAGCTTAGATGTTGGATCTCTATCTGATTGTCTTCTTCATTAGGGTTACCCTGCTAGCTCCTAACTTCTATTAAAGGTAAAATTAATCATCACCTACTATTATACTACTACTATTCTTTTGTTGTCAATTCAATTTGTATTCAGCTAGTGTAATTGATTGATGTTTCAAGTCCATATCCAAGATGGAAAATTATAATTATTGTCTAATTAATTGGCCGCACACTAATTATTTGGAGTAATGGGTAAAATTGCTGTCCTGTGACCATTCAAGCTTGGTAGAAATGCAAGGTAAGGCAATAGACACTTGTGGTCTGCACATAGCGGGAGCTTGCGTGCAGTGGACTGACCTCTTAAATAAATTGTTTGGCCTAGCGTTTGAAAGAAAATAATGCTTTTGGAAGGAGCAGGAGTAGTATTTTTCAGTTGAAAAAAGCAACTTTTCTCTAAAAGCACTTTGAAAAAGCTTGGCCAAACATTAATTGCTGCTCAAAAGTGCTAAAATTTATTGGTCAAACACAAACTGCTCTCCGTAAGAAGTACTTACAAGCTAATGTCAGAAGCTCGGTCAAACATGTTGTTAATCGGTTATGAAGGAAAAGGATTGAGAATTGACCGAGAAGAAGTGATTTTGAGGCGGATGGGGGTAAGGAAGAAGGAACCTTTTTATGTCTGTTTCCTTACTCTAGCTTCCTTCCTTATGTTCTGGAGCTTCTTAGCCTCTGTGATTGAGAAGTACTGTTATCTCAGCATTAGTAGCAAAAAAGATCCCAGCCAAATCCATATTAGCCTCTTATAACTAATTTTACAGCCAACGACAAATTTAACCACCGATTTGTTTTTTTTTTTATTATCTAATTGTTGGACTTTTAACTAGCTTTATTCAGGCATTACATCTAGTAGTTAAATCTTAGTTGTACTCCAGTTGCTGCCTTGTCGTAGTGATCTGTTAAGCCACTTTGAACTGAAATGTTGATTGGTCATAGTTTTGCAGACTATCTAGAAGTTGCGGTAAGCTGCATTCACGAGTGTTTTGATTTGAAGAGCTCATGTTGTAAGTAGACAGTTCAGTGAAAGGATTTAAGGAATGATCCTCGCTGCACTTTTAACTTCTGTTGGAATCAATCTTGGCCTTTGTTTTCTGTTCTTCACATTGTATTCTATATTGAGAAAGCAGCCAGGAAATGCTGAAGTTTATGCACCACGCTTGGTTGCTGAGGGGAAATCTCAGCAAACCGATTTCAATTTGGAGAGAATCTTGCCATCTGCTGGTTGGGTGACGAGAGCATGGCGACCCTCAGAAGCAGAGCTCTTATCCACCTCGGGCTTGGATGCTGTTGTCTTCATGCGTATTTTTATATTCAGGTTAGTAAAGTACTATTTCACGATGAAGGCTTGACGAGAATAATATATTTGTTATAGCTTCTGTGCAGAACCTCACACCTTTTGTTTATTTCCAGTGAGTGACATTTGCATTTTATATGCAGGATTTGCCTGTGCTAGATTAATTGTTCGATAATAAAACGTGCCAGTTGTAAGAATAGGAAGGAAAACATATGAATGAAAGTAGGTGCAATACACCACTGATTTTGCTATCTGGAAATGTTTGGTGTATTAATCTAAATTTGACTGATGGGCCTAGGATCACCGCTCATGTTATTTTTCCACTGCCCCCAAAAAACGCCGAGGATGTCAAAGTGATCTTTTATCCTTACCATTGTAATACTACTGTGCAGTTTATGTTGTAGCAACAATTCTGCTGAGTTATTTGCAACTTATACCTGTTACTGAAGAGACTAGGCGTTGACTAGTATTGCTTGCGACTCAGAGACAAGGTGTTGACTAGTGTTAGAAATAACTGAAGAAATAAGGAAAATGCTTTACTTGATTACTTTATGATTAATATGGAGTTGAAGATACACCTATTTATCAGTGTGAAATATACTATATATACAATGATTTATTCAACGTGAAATAATATATAATATACCAACACTTTTAACTCTACCTCCCAACATTGTTACTGGAAATTTTAGCACACCCTTCAAAGTTGAGGTAGGAAAACCAACTTGATTTCGCTTACTATGGAAACATGAGAGTCAACAGAAAGAGGACTGATTACTATTGTCGAGACAATTGCCAGAAAAGTAGCTGAAAAAGTAACTTGTGGGAATTTGGCCTAGAGAAATTGATAAGTGGATAAAATACTTGATTAAAAAAAAGGCCGTCCCACTAGATCGTCATTGAATTAGGCATTGTGTTGCCTGAACAGTCTTAAAAAATGGGCATAGAACCTTTGATACGGTTACCAACAAAGGAACTTAGCTACCGGAAAGGTTACTAAAAATGAAAAAAAAAAAAACCAGTAACCATGAAAAACAAATTGCTGGCTAGCAACAACCTTTCAGATAATGGGCGCATTGCTGCTGGATTGGTTAACTAAAATGAGAGCAAATATTTTGCTGTTAGGCGGTAAGCCAAACACTACTTTAATTTCCACCAAGCATCATAGATGCTTTCATTTCCCTGTTAGAAATAAGTAGAAATCATTAGAATATGTGACTTGACTAGTTTGGTAACAAGAAGCATCTGCTATATAGTTGATTTTTTTTCAATATCAAACAATATCGAACTTGATGCTTAACACTTCTAACACCCTATTTTTTGAAGATAAGAGAAAAACAACTTTACACCTATAGCATTGTAAAACTAACTTGAAACTATAAGTTCAAAAGGGAGTTAGCAATGAAGCAAGTTCAGTATTCATTCAAGATCACAACTCCGCAATTGTACCTTAATCTGGATCATTACTTTTTTTTTGACTGCTCTTGTTCGTTGTCTTGAGCTAAACTGGTTTCTCCATATCTCAACAGTGCTAAAGTTTTTACTTTTGCTGTCATCATGGGGGTTTTCATTCTTTTGCCTATCAATTACATGGGGAAACAACTAAGTCTTGATATTTTTGACTTGCCCAACAAGTCTCTGGAATCATTCACCATCTCAAATGTTAATGACGGATCAAACAGGTAAACTGAAGACCTTCCACTCTAATATTAATTCAACGATGATGTCAATAGGGGTTTTCTCACTACATAGAATCTATACATGGTGAAAAGTAAAGATGATCTTTGGCAATAAAATTGGATCACGTTCTCGTCTCTCCATGAAACTGAAATTGACTACTGGTCTTAGTCTTTCTCAGTTTGTACTGGTGATGTCTTTTTTGGTGAAACTATGGATTCTTTTGGTAACAAAGTGTCTACATCGGGATGTCAGATTAAAAAGATGTCCGTTGATATTATGCTGCTCAAGTAGCGGCGTGGTGGAATGGGGTCTGTGGGTCCTTGAAGTATAAGTTTTCAACAAGAAGCACTTTGTTATCATTCCAACAATGGAAATTAAATTGAGAACAACTATGCAAAAGCCTCATATACCTTTTCTTGGACATGTGTTTAATTCAATTTATCTTTGGCTAGAATTTATGGTAGCCTTGATAGTTGTGCATGTTTTTTTAGTTTTCAAGTTGGGCATCAGTTTTTACAACTGAATTATGGCTTAAATATTGTTTTGTTAAATCGTATTTTATCACCTGTTGTGCTTTTCTTGGTTATAAGAAATATCTCTCTTTCAGCTTTCCTCATGATAACACATTGCGTGTAACAAATCACATACATCCTAAAGTTTCTCAGCCGTTCACTAGTTATCCCAGACACTAGAAGCTATATGATATTTATCTGCTGAATGTTCAAAGTGGGCCCCTTAAAGAAGAACGTTATTATCAGAGTGTTCAGTAACAGCTCAACGCATAATATTCTGCATCTCATACATCAATGTCGTTATGGTGTCAATTTCTTGAACTAGTTGTATCTGAAATCATTTACCAATGGAACTTGAAAGTATCATTTAATGAATTTGGCAAAATACATTGATATGGTAGTTGGCACTTCACTTAATTAACATAGGAGTGTTATTTGTTTTGTCTTTCAAGGTTGTGGATCCATTTCTCAGCTGTTTATATCTTCACGGCAGTGGTTTGCTATCTTCTTTACTCTGTAAGTGATTTGACACATTTTTTTCTTTTGCTTCTTGTTCATCATGGCTAAACTTAAACTTACAATGAGATACTACCTTATTTCCAGGAATATGACTATATTTCATCAAAGCGAGTTGCTTACTTTTATTCATCAAAACCTCATCCACATCAGTTCACCATTTTAGTTCGAAGTATTCCAGCTTCATCAGGAAGAAGCTACAGTGAAACAGTTGAAAGTTTTTTTTCAGAGTATTATCCTGCTACGTATCTTTCACACTGGGTTGTCCGGCGAGCTAGCAAACTCCAAGGTCTCATAGTAAGAATGATAGCCACATTAATTTCAGTACAGTAACTTCAGTTATGATGGAATTTTTCTTTTTTACCATTTATCATCAGTTGTTAGTGATGTTTTTCTGTTTTTGAGTTGGTGTATTCTCTTATTATTTCCTTTCTTAAGTGGAAGTTGGTGTGTTCTTGTACCCTCTTTATTCTTTTTTCTTGTTAATATTTTTCAATAAAGATTTCCCAGCTTCCGTGTCTTGAGCCGGGGGTCTATCGGAAACAGCCTTTCTACTTCTCCAGAGGTAGTGGTATGGACTGCGTACATCTTACGCCCCAGACCCCACTATGTGGGAATATACTGGGTTTGTTGTTGTTGAAAGATTTCCCAGCTAATGCTCTTCTTTCAATCGCTGAAGTTGCTTCATCATACATTTATCTGATAAAACATGGTAGAATGTGATTCATGATACGTGGAAACACATTGGTGAATAACATGTTCTCATCTCTTTTTAAGCTATAATCCTCAAAATAAATTTCGTCCCAACTCCCAGATTTAATATCTTGTTGCACACCACATTCTGTTGTGCAATATCTAATATTACACTGGACAAAATCTTTCAACACACAAGAAAAAAAAGTAACGTAAATGTAGATTGCAATATTGAAAGTGAAGGAATTACAAGAACAATAATTTAAATTATCTGACATTTTGATCTGTACTCGTCGATTAATGAGTTTGCTGTGAATGCGAGACTTTCACAATAGTGGTGCAAGCAGAGTTATAATTTGGATGTCAGAACCTGTTGACCAGTTTGTTGTCTTGATATGGCTGTCTGTGCCATATGATTGTGCAGAAAAATTCTGATAGGTTGTACAGAAGGCTTGTGAACTTGAAATCAGCAAATCATGATCGAGAAAGGTTCGGGCGTGCTGGTTTCATGGGTCTTTTTGGACAGAGAGTTAATCTACTTGATCACTATGAAAAGAAGCTGGAAGATATAGAAGACAATGTAAGGGCCGAACAATCTTCAGCTCTGGGAAAGGTAATCATAGGGTTTACATAGTCTGATTGTGTATGCGTGATGCATGTTTCACAATACGGAATTTGTATCTGGACATGGCTGGCACTTGTCTCTTAAGTGCTTACTTTTTGTCAAAGTGTCAAGTTTATGCAACTTGATGTGTATATAGTTAGCAATACTTTAAATATTAGGGTTTTAAGTGCGGCTGGTCATAGATGCATTTGGTAAACAAGCTTACCAAGTTGCGTAATTAAACTATTTATCTAACACATGAATTTGCTAAATCCTGGAAGCCCTTGGGAACCAACAATCACTGCTGAATAATTTGGAATTTAAAATGTGCCAAAGGAAGTATGTGAAACTGTTTACTGTGGATTTGGTATAGTTAAATTTGTAGGCGAGTCAAGAGCATGCGTTACGATTTAGACTTATTTTAGATTCATTGACTAGTTATTCGATGACTAGGTGATGAAGGAAAACAATGAAATATAAGTAAACAAGATTAATAAAGTAAAAGCAAACAAATCTAGGCGAGCCCAGTGCGAGTATGAGCGCGATCGAGATCTAATCCGAGCTACCCGAGTCGCCGATAGAGCAAAGTGATCAGAAGCTGTATGTAATAAAGTATAAGAGACGATGCTTGGAGACCAAGAAAAACTGTCGTATTCAGTAAGAGCGTGAGAGATCAGATCACTTTACAAGTGAGGGACTATTTATAGATTACAACATTAGGCTAAGGCCAATCATAATTCAACAATAGAGCCTAAAGGACTAAAACCTATGCTGGCGAGCCACATGTTCGATCCGTTAGTAAGCCAGCTAATATATCTGCGGTGCTCAGCTCCATATGAGCTCGTCCACGCCCCCACGCCCCTGAGTGTTCTGACACTCGTCTCCTATTTGTCCCTTGCGCCATGTCACCGGGGGAGGCGAGCAGCAGAGTTCTTATACTTTACGAGATGGCGCTTCTGATGTCATTAACTCGAGAGAGGCTCTCCATAGTCTCTTTCCTTGTTGCGTCGATCTTTAAGCTGCTCCTCCTGATTGTGCCACGTGTCCTTAGGCAGATTTTTACCCCACACAGAAGCCATTCCACCACCGGCATGTTATTGCTTACCTCACACATATGTTGCAATAAAGAGCCCTAGGTAAAGAGTAAAAGAAAATTAGTTTCAAGATGCCATTGTCCATTTTCTAGGTTGCTAAAATGTTAGTTTTCATGCTCATCTATTTCCTATCTTTCTTAAGGTAGGCTTCGTGAATGTGTAGTTCTCTTCAATTAATTATGCATATCCTATATAACAGGAGGTAGGAGCTGCCTTTGTATCTTTCAGGACACGTTATGCTGCAGCTGCAGCTACACACATACAGCAAGGTGTAAATCCAACACAATGGGTCACTGAGCCAGCTCCTGATCCAGAGGATGTGTATTGGCCTTTCTTTTCAGCATCATTTCTAAAGAGATGGATTAGCAACCTGGTGGTCATTGTGGCATGCGTCCTCCTTACGGTGCTATTTTTTATACCCGTTTTAATAGTCCAAGGGCTTACACATCTTGAGCAGTTGGAAACCTGGTTTCCCTTTTTGAAAGGTTTACTTAGAATGTAAGTGGTAACACTGAAACTTCGTGATTTTCTGCTTAACGAGCATGTTACTATATTTTTGATGTCCTTGCATGGTGGTAAAATGAGTTCATGTGCCTTGCAGAGCAGTTGTTAGCCAAGTGATTACCGGATATCTTCCTAGTCTTGTACTTCAGCTGTTTCTCTATGTGGTGCCATCCATAATGATTATGCTCTCATCCATACAAGGATACATTGCTATGAGCAAAATAGAGAAAAGTGCATGCATCAAAGTTCTTTGGTTTACTATATGGAACATTTTCTTTGCCAATGTGCTTTCTGGATCAGCTCTCTATCGTGTTAAAATTTTTCTTGAGCCCAAAAATATTCCTGCTGTATTAGCTGTAGCAGTTCCAGGACAGGTGAGAACGGTTCAGTTATCATTATGTCAATCATCTTCTTGTAACAGAAGAAATTTGATCCTTAAATATGTTTAGAAGTTTTTACAATATCAACTATAGCTCAATCTATTGTTTTTGGATAAATTGTTATCAACATTTGAGTGAAAAATGAAAAGGAGCCTTTGGGACACAACAAGCTACATTGCCCAAGCAAACATGATGAAGAAGTGATTTTTCATCACTTAATGTTTCAATTTAGACTACCATATAATTGCTTTTGGAAATATCGTTGCAGCACAGACCAGGCTACATTGGTCACAACATATGTTTTCTTGCAATATATTACATTGAAGTCTAATTCTTTGATTAGGATTCCAAGTAAGAAGTAAAGAGTTAACCGTTTGGATTTTTGGACAATGACTGAAATGATGTTGACCGAATGTTTACATGGGGTTAGTGGTGATCTTTGCAGCTGCCCTTAAAAAGGGCAGCCCGGTGCACTAAAGCTACCGCTATGCACGGTGTCCGGAGAAGGGCCCCACCACTAGGGTGTATCGTACGCAGCCTTACCTTGCATTTCTGCCAGAGGCTGTTTCCAAGGCTTGAACCCGTGACCTCCTGGTCACATGGCCAGAAATGGTAAAACGATAGTTGAAAACTAAAGTGAATAGACGCTCCTCTCTTGTGGAAATATTCTGACAAAAATCTCTCTCAACAAAAAATAAACTGTTATTTAAGCATTTTCTTACCAAACTCACGAGGAAGCTCATTTTTGGTCAAATTAGTTAATTTTTTTATTGGGACAGATGGTTACTATTAGGTACTGAACGTGTTGGTAAATGCTACCTCTCTTAGCATTTTGCATATATATATGTGGCTTTGGCTTTGTTAAAAGGAAAAAAATTGGCCGCTTATGTGATTAGTTTAGTCACTAGAATCATATGAACTTTTCAAATGAAATGTTGTAGAATGTGATCTGAAGGCGGAAATTTCTGACGTCAAACTTTTATGTGGAATATGGATCTGATACGCTTGTTTTACTACTGTTTGTTATCAAGATAACACTGATGAGAAAGATGACAAAGTTCAGATGTTTGAGTGATACATGCTTATTGAATAATCAACAGGTACTACTAGAGAACACTCAGTTCCTATTCTTCTTGCAGGCAACTTTCTTTATCGCGTATGTGGTTACAACTGGATGGACCAGCACTTCCTCAGAACTTTTTCGGTTGTCGACCCTCGTTTTCAATTTTATAAAGAGAAATATTTGTAGGAAAGTAGATGATGAGTTTGAGGTCCCTTCAGTTCCTTACCACAGTGAGATTCCCAGGATTCTTTTGTTCGGCCTCCTTGGTATAACATACTTCTTCCTCGCTCCCCTAATTCTGCCATTCCTCTTGGTTTACTACTGTCTGGGGTATCTCATCTACCGACACCAGGTTGGTTGCACATTTTTCTTCTGCTTCTTTGGGATACATAAAAATGATGAATTCTATATTTTGGGACATTCTATATTTTGGGACCTTGCTAATGTGGGATGCTTTGTGCACCAGGCTGCCCTTTTTTTTTTTTTGGTCTTTTCTATATTCTGGGAACTGGGAAGTATTAAAAGGAGAAAATGAAATGTTGAAATCTTCGGAGTATTCCTCTTGCAACATACCATGTTATCAATTCTCAAGAGTTTCTTTACGTTCTTTTGAATAGCCTTACACCTCATGTTGTGCTTTATTGAGTTCATTGCTAGTTATTTCCTTCTTTTCAATTTAAACACACTGAAGGCGGTGAGACTTCAATGCAGGACTTCTACCTGTTCTGTTACCATGTTAAATCATATGGCTGCCTCATCTAAAAGGTTTTGTTAAAGAGGAAATGTTTATTTATTTCTATTAGCTGCGACTATATTAATATATTCAGTGAAAAAACCCGTAAGACCTACTGCTTTTGTTGTATGTCACGGCAAATCATGATTAGGAGTCACTATGTATTAAAGAGTATAGCTGGTTACTTTTACTTCTTAGGACCTCAGAGTTCTTTGGTTTCATTCTTTGTTCCTAGTTGACTGCCTGAAATGTACTTGGGTAAAGATAGGGCATAGTGAAAGAAAAAGATCCATATAGGTAATATTTACTAGTTGGGAATCAGTTTTAGTATTTTAGTCATTTAATGCATTGATTTTGAACCAATTACTTTTTAGGGGTATTTTGACACAAGTACAGAAAAGGTATAGACAACTTTTAATATTATTACTGTTACTATTATATATATATATAAAAAAACTTAATTTTGCTCTTCTTTAATTTGGTATGATGATGACATGAGTGAGCTTAACGTGGAGAAATATGATCAGGGAGGATTCATGTAGCTTAATTTATTTGCTTGTGACTGAAGCATAGTTGTTGACTTGTTGTTGATGTTATTTTCGGCTGTTGGAGAAATTTTTGTGAAATATCAAAACTTTTCTCTGGTGTTGATCATGTTTTATTAATTTTTTGAGCAGCTACTGAATGTATATGCACCCAAATATGAGACTGGCGGAAAGTTGTGGCCTATAGTACATGATTCTATGATCTTCTCCTTGATACTGATGCATGTCATAGCCATTGGAATATTTGGGCTAAAGAAACTTCCTCTCGCTTCAAGCTTAACAGTTCCTCTTCCAATCCTTTCTCTTGTGTTCAACAGCTATTGCAGGAGACGCTTCCTGCCTATGTTCAAGTCTTATTCTGTCGAGGTACATCTGCCCATTTCTTTCCTTGTTTTGTAGATCGTGGTTTATATAGCTGATTTCTTAGTTTTTTACTCTGTAGATCCTATTAGTTATTAAGTAAGCAACTAGTGCGGAAGTTGTTTCTTTTCTTTTGGCCTTTATTGGTATGGTAGTCCACTAGTCCTATTGGGATCCTTGGAGAATTCGATCGACTTGGCAAACTTTTTGATTTGACAATTTCTCTATTTGGTAACTTCGTGAACAATAGTGATGCTAAAAGAAACTAATGGCACTCAATCTGTGTAAGTAATTGATTCTTAACCATAATCTACCTTTTCATTTTTGTTAGACTTATCACATCTTTCGTAAAAAAGCCACGAAGCTTCTTTTGGGAGGTTTGTCCTGAAGTCCAAAAGCTGTTGTAGAGAATGCTATATAATAATAGGACTACGAGAAGCTCTTTTAAATATTGCAAGAGAAATCGCCGCCCACGGAGAGAGTAGAAGGTGCTGACAAACTTGCTAAGCATCTTAGGTTCCATCTAGCTTCTCATAGAAATACAGTAAGCATATTGCCCACTTCCTACCTTTTCTCGTTTTGATGCCTGAGAAATTCCCGAGGGACACTGGTGCATGATTCAAAACTGGATCGATAATGAGCCCGCCGCTCCATCCTTCTCCACTTGAATACCAAGCTTTTGTATGTGGCAGGGGAGCGAACCCGTGACATTTCTAATCAACACATCACAAACTGCACTCTTACTACTAGACCAAAGTTTGTTTGGGGTGTGTGGATGTGGGTGGTTGGGTGGGGGGAGGGACACTTCCTACAATTTGGTTTAAGGGTTAGGTACATTGCTCCATAGTGTACGATAGAGTTCACACTGTAAAATGATTCAGGAAGTCCCTCTGAACGTAGCTCCCATCCAATTCTTGTGGAATTTTGAGAAGCATTTAAGCATAGTGTTAATAGAACTGCTTACCATCTGTGGTCTGGTATCAGCAAAATATGTGAGCAATTCAGAACAAAGTTACCGGTTGTTGCACTTAGTAAAGGGCTGTATCTCTTGCATCTGGTGACACTACGTTGACGATGCATACTACTTGTGAACAATCTAAGGTACGTTATTTAATGAATGTCTGAGTGACTCGACTGCTTATTTTAGTGCAAGGGAACGGATAAGCCTGCAAGTCAAGGATGATTTGTTGGGGTTACTGTGCTTGGCTAGTAAGTCGATTGTAACTGTTACTCAAATAGGTGACATTCTTGCATGGAGCATGGTTGTATGATGGGATAATTGCATAATTTAGATATTGAGATTATCACATAGATATTTGATGAAACTGAAAATGATTACTTGCTCTTTTCATTGAGCAGTTTTATCAATTCTTATAGTTCTATAGGCTCCTTATTTGAGTTACCGTTTCCTAACGTGTATAGTGATTGTTTATCTGCCTTTCCACGAACACTACAGAGTTTGCTAAAAAAGGACAAAGAGGAGCAAAATGATCCTACAATAGCAAGTTTTCATGATAGATTAGCCACAGCTTATCAAGATCCAGCACTGCTGCATGTCGGATATTCTGGAAATAGTGCTAGTATCACTGCCCCCCTTCTTAATACTGCTGAAGTTGATGCTTAGGATGTAATCGAGCTGTTGCTAGCTGTAATCACTGTACACTTTTAGTTCGAAAACATGTGAATTTTACAGGTTTGTAAGATGATCTCATTATGGGATTCATCAGTATGTAGTTTTTGAGTTCAATCTGGTACTCTGTATAACACCAACTTTTTAGTTTAGTTCAATACTTGGATAACACCATTTTCTTGTTGACATTTCGCTGTTGTATGTAACCTTGAAATCATAATGGTGCGACTAATTTTTATTTCACATGTTTAAGACCCTTTCAATTTTTATTTTTTTAATTACCAACACTAAATGACTTATCATCGACTTGTGGTCTCATCATGGCCTACTGCTAAACAGATACCTGCTATCTCCCACTAGCCTAGATACCAGTTAACACTGCTCAAGGGCAGAGGTGAAGAAATCACCTAGTGGTTTAGTCGATGCTGATCTGAACCTTGATTTCATGTTTTTCACGCGTTTCATTGATGACAAAGTCACACTCCGGAGCTAAAACCACTACTTGGTGCAAATCAGACTTATGTCAGTCTGAACAGAATTCTCCTTTTGTTGGTGCTCTTATAGCTAGATTGATTTACTTTTTAAGTCATCAGATTTAGAAGCAACCGCTAAAAAAAATAGTCGTTCCAAAAGTTTACTATGGCAGGATCACACCATATCTAAATTTGTTGACAATAACCTAATGAGTATCCTGGATAGTGCAAATGCATTTTTTTTTAGTCAGACTTGATCCTTGACAAGGTAGTCCACAACTAACTTTAAAGACTGATCCTTCAAAGCTGTTCATATCCCATTTTTATATTTATATGGATGAACTAGAAAATGCCAAATGTGTATCCCCAAAGCTCCACTTGAGATACTTAGATTGGTCAATTATTTGCAGTTGAAGTACAAATAATTGAATTAAAAATATTCATCTTTGTGCCTGACGCCTCCATTTGTGTGTGAATTTTTTGGCTTTCAGTTTAATAATACATGAAACTACTAATTATAAAACAAGTTACATCACAAGTAGAAGAATTCTTGATCTTTTAATTTGGAACTTCCATGTGGAGGATGTAGAGTGGCCGTTGACCCTTATTTTTTTTTTTTCTCTCCCTCTTTGAGTCTTTACAGTTAAGAATTAACTCGTTTGAAGCCTGACCAATTCATGGATCATTTGCACGGTTAATTGAGTGGACTGTTTTTTGCATTTAAAAATAATTGGATGAATTTTGCTTCTGTCATTGGTGGGAACTCTAGATTAAAATTTGAAAGTATAGCAGCATCACACCCATGACTTAAAAATCTGGAGTCCATCACCGTGTGCAAATGCTTGATCCAGATATGCTCGGTTAGGTCTACTAAGACTGTAAACGTACCTTAACTGAAGATCCTCTCTATGTTGAAGTTTAAATTTAAGATCTCGCCATAGAATATAATCACCCCATTACATTTTTCAGTGTTTAAAAAAACAAATTCCACTTGGCATGCAACCACTAGTGGGAGTTCTACGCAAGGAACGAAATAAATAAAACCAGAACAAGAGACGCAATTGGCATTTTTGTCACCTTTTATAACTCTCTTCTGTTTAATTTGCCTTGTGCTGTTTGTTTTTAAGGCGTTCGACGTCAAAAGAAGAGAGGGAATAAAGAAAAAGAAAAAGTTCCATTTGCAAGTGACAAGCTACTCTTTTCTTAAATTACTTCTATAGTTGTTTTTCTATCTGAATGTATATTTTTTAACTGTTTGGTTAATCATACAAAGTTATGTTATCAACCTTTTCCTATTTGTATGGTTCCACATTTGAGAGTGACATAGATAATATAATACTAGTTACAACTAACTCCAGCTACTAAAATTGTGCATGTAAGTTTGCACACTTGATGTCTGAGAAAAAAATTAATTTATTTAGTGATCTTAAGGAGTAATTTACAAGGAGCTGTAGCGAAAATGAGTCTTCATAGGGCAATTATCACTACTTATGGATCCGAAGGTGGTATCTAAATATGTAAATTTTGTTTGTAAAAAAAATAAAAATTAGAAACTAATATGCAAAACCGAAGTACGAAAATTTAGGTACGCTGATTCTTATTGTTATGAGCCTCAACATTTTTGTTTTTCTTATATCAAAGGGACTAATTACATACCGTAGATGGTCTATCACAACAGTTATAATAAAGTACGTGCTATGGAGATGGCAAACTCTCTCGACATGGGTGATGATGTTAGGTTTGTACGAACAAAATTCCACTTAATAGCTGAAAATGAAAAAAAAAAAGATACAAGGTTTCAAATACTCTCAATGATGTTAGAGTTCGTGAGCCAAATTTTGTTGATCCGACCCCGAAAAGATTGCGGTGGGGGTGGGGGTATATGGTGGTAGCGTCGGCCCGAGTATGGACCTGTATGTTTTTGGGCTTAGGGTTTTCTTGTACGTACGTATTATATAAGTGCGACTTAGAGGATTGATTTTAATATAACGGTTCTCGGGTGTTATAGAGAACTTTGGCTCCTCCTTGTATTCCTCTCCGATATAGTGAATTTCTCCCCCTCTGCCTGTAGTTTTTCCCGTCAAGGGTTTCCACGTAAATCTGTGTGTGTTTATCTTGTTTTTCTTTTGCTTATCATATTGCTTATCATATTGCTTATTCCTGTTAGATTTCATAACAAATGACATGAGATATTTTGAGAAAAACATAGCGAATTTGGCTCAAAACTGACAATATATCGGTTGTTTTAGGCCAACAAGAAGTTTTAACGTTGAGAAGATGCTTTGAGTTCGTTTTTTTTTTTTTTAAATTAAGGATCATTCTGCAACATGTCTCTTTCACAACTGATAATTTCTATGTCCATCGCCTTGAAGATCAGAAAAGGACTTTTATTAATTAATTAAATGCATTGATAAGTGACATATAATCTGAATTAATTATCTTCATCATGTTGTGCTCATATAATAAGATGACAAGCGAGATATATTGTAGAGACCAAACTCATCCTATATGCTCTAACCTAGAAAACAAGTTACATATCTTAAAAGTATAAATCTAAGAAAATGCACCCTTTGGCTGGGTCAGACTATCTATTTAATAAATCTCATTATTTACAACTCCCTCTTCTCTAAATTAATTAAATAAATTGCTTCTTGTTTTCTTTATATACCTATCAATCAGAAGTCCTCCATTTGTTATCACAAGAAGCATAAATAATTAAAAAAAGAAAATATCTATCTTAACAAAATGAAAGAAACTTCATATAAATACCACTTCACACCAACCTAAACCTGTATAGTTATGAATTATCAAAAATCCATGACTTAAAAGGCATTTGAGGAATCGACCTGATTCTTTTTCGTTTTGGTGATTGTAATTTATATACTAACACTCTATAACGCTCGTGGGATGGCTAGGAAAAGGAGGGCAAGTGAGGCACTTGGTGAAAAAACCCGCGATGACCATCAAGGGAATGTGGCCTGGGACGAAATGGTAAAAGAGGCTGCTGCTGCAACCGCGCTTGGAGGAGCACGGAGAGCACGAAAGAGATTCGTGGGTGTTAGACAAAGGCCATCGGGAAGATGGGTTGCTGAAATTAAAGACACTATACAAAAAATAAGGGTATGGTTAGGTACCTTTGACACAGCTGAAGAAGCAGCAAGGGCATATGATGAAGCGGCCTGTTTACTTCGCGGAGCCAATACGCGCACGAATTTCTGGCCCTGTTCTCCATCTTCCTCTACTACTCCAGCTCTTCCTTCGAAAATCACGAATCTTCTTATTAGTAGACTCAAAGCTAGAAATAATTCCTTAGCTGCTGCTGCTGCCACTGCTTCTTCTTCTTCTGATTCTTCGGTGCCTGTTGCCGAAAATCATGATCAGGACAAACAGGGAGAAGAATTCAGAGAAGAAGAAGAAGCGTATTTTTCGGATTTTCAGTACATGGAGTATCTCAAGGAACCTGAAGATCTGATTACTGATAACAACATGATCGGTAATATGAGTGCAATTAACGTAACCAGTTTCACAAACACCTTGGAGGAATGCTTGACTGAAAACGATTATACTGTAATTCAGCCTGTGAAAATCCATGAGAATTCGATTGGTGTAGAGATGAATAATACTGTGGAATTAGACGGAGAAGAAGAGATTGAAGATGAAAACAATACTGATATAGGAGATATTGTAGAGCCAATTGACTTCCAATTTGTTGATGAAATTGGATCATCGTGTTACTATTCACCGTTTGAAATAGCTGATGAGATTAATTCATCAGAAACAATGGAACAAGGGATGATTTATGGAGACGAATCCTCGATGCTAACTGAAGCTATGAGGAGGATGAATTACGAGAGGAAATTCTCAGCATCACTATATGCATTCAACGGAATTACGGAATGCTTAAAGTTGAAGCTGAAATCCGGAGGAGTTATGCAGAGAGAAAGATCTGAACAGTTAAGCAGATTGAGGAATGCATGCAAAAGGAACCGCAACGAGGAGGAAGAGAAGAAGATTCATGAAGGAGAAATTAATGAGAAGAAGGATACTGAATACATTTCAGAAAGTTCTGCGTCATCTTCGTCAACGATAACAGAAGAAACTAATTACGATAGTGAATTGTTGCTCTGGAGCTCGATTGATCTACCACCAATCTGCGCATTTGTTACTTAGAAGAATTGATTTTTGGTTTCTCATGTTATATTTAGTATGTTGTTGTTCGATATGATGATCAGGTAACTTATGTTTTCACAGGGTGAAAGATGGAAGATTTCTGTGTTGTCGTTAATCTTTTTCAAGATCAGTAGATGATCTTGGTCTCGATAAAATATTGATGTTAAACTAGAAATATGAGTTTGTATTGTGGAATGTACTACTACTTGTTTTCCAACTTTGATTCCTTCAAATTTGAATTATGGTTTTAAATTGACTTATAATTTTTTTTAAAGGCATTGTTCACCTCTTTTACTAGGGGTTATTATTACATACACACACTCTTTATGTAACGGCCCAAAGTTTTTCTTAGCTAAATTTTGTTCCTAAAATATCAAGCATTGGCTTCTAGAATGATTTATACTTATTTCCCTGTGAAATCCCTTAGATTTCAACTTTTCATTTCGTAGATGATTGAATAAGTTTTCCGTCGACATAAGATGCGTCCAAAACGGACACTCGGTGAAGGAGTTATGGTTAATTTAAGTCCTAGTCGTAAAAAACCGTCATTCCTGTCCTTGGCGCGTTGCGGAGAGGGTGTAAATGACGATGTGGGACTCCGCAATGGTGACGCGTCGCGGAGTGGGCCGAATTTCCATTCGTCAATTTTCAGTGAGCCACCGCGATAGTGGCGTGTCGCGGTGGCCCATGAAATCAGGCTCCCAGTTATATTTTAATACCGGTCTCATTAAGGGTATATTGGGTATTTTTCCCACACCCCTATTAGTCCAAACACGAGATTTTAACCCCAATTAAACATATTACTCATACATTCACAAAAAATATTCAAGAACACTCTCTAGGGTTCCATATTGATAATCCAAATAAATCAAGATTCAACCGTGGGTTTTCAAAATAAATTGAAGATTTGGAATCCCCAAGCCGTGGGCATCAAGAAGCATCCTTTAAATTTCTAGATAGAAGCATCCTTTAAATTTCTAGATAGAGGTACGTGGGGTTTATCCTAAAAAAACTACATGGGCTTAAAACCATTAGAGCATGATTTTTAGATTTTTATGCATGAATTTCAAAGGGGTTTTGGAATCTATGTTCTAAATTATGTACTCCGAATATTTTAATGTTACTATTGTTTTGACCTTGTGGTCCTATCCCCTAAATTGATTTACATGTATACGTATATGTATGGAATTTGAGATTTAAGATCGTTGAGAGCATAAATTATGAACTCCCTCTCGTGTATTGAATTAAAGATTATGGTTTTGTGATTTGAAAGATGTTTTCGCAATATTATAGCATTTGAGCATGATTTGAAATTGTTGAGAGGGTTTTTCTTGATATAAATGTGTTTTTGTGTTTAAGAGAGAGAATTGCATGTGAATTGAGAACTTTGACATGACCACCTTGTACTGTACTACTGAAATGCTTGACAAAGATGAGTTCATTGTATGTGTTTACATGAGGTTTGAGAAAGAGTTTCTTTGAATTGAATTATTGAAATGGTGGTCACAAAACTTGTGTTTTGAAAACAGAGATTTACGATAGACTAATAATGGATAAGAGATGTGACTTGCAAGTCAACGGTATGACGATACCATATGTATTTATGCCATAACAGATTATGTTTTCAAAGCATGTTTCCAGAGTATGTTTTCAGAGACTTTATATTTTGATAGAGTTTTAAAAAGGGGCTTAAAGAGGGTTAGGTGGTTACCCGAAGAAGGCGCGAGTTCAAGCAACTCTTATCCTGAAATCGTATTTGCCGATATGGGTAGATTATTATTGTACACTGGCGATGACCGTGTGGCGTAGTAAATTCAAAGACTCCGGCCTTTGCGACACACTTGGGTTGGGGGCTTCGCTCAGAGCTAATGGCAGTTTCCATATAGCCCATGGAATTTTTCAGAGTTGTAGGGTATATCACCTAGCGCAGAAGTAACACAGATTTCTCAGAGTTGAGATGATTTTTACAGTCTTTAAAATGCCCATGTGAATTCTTACTATATGATATACTTATGAACTGTTTTAAATTGCTCTCATATATGTTGAATAATAAATGATTATTTTGGATATGCTCTGCATACCAGTACATCTGTATTGACCCCCCTACCTCTCAGGTTCTAAGACTCAGTCTAGGGGTTCAGATAAGTAGTAGATAATTCAGACAGCTGATCGGATTGTGTAGTGGTGAGCCTTCTCTATTCCAGAAGGCATGTCTTTTCAGATTATGTCACTTATTTCAGTTTTGGTCTACTAGGGGCGTTGTCCCAGTTTTAGACAGTTGTCAGATTTTTATGTAGTAAAGATTTCGCAGACTGAGTCAGAAGTTATTTAAATGTAGTTGATTTACAGTTTTCATACTTATGTTGAATTCAAAGTTGACCATGTTTTCATAGCAGATTATGTTTCTGCATCTTCGTTTATTATATGAATGTTGTGCATGATTACCAGATAGAGAAGGGCGTTCTGGGCCTTCATGGTTCGGGATTTCCGTCACGGCTAGGCACTAGTTTGGGTCGTGACAAACTTGGTATCAGAGCACAGTTCATGGTCCCAGGGTGTCTGGAAATCGCCTCGGGTAGAGTCTTGTTTATGGGTGTGTAGCGCGCCACACTTATAAGAAGGAGGCTACTAGGCGTTTAAGAATATTTCTCTTCTTTGTGATTTAGTTCGTGCTTCAGAGTCTAATCTGTCCCCTAATCAATGACCTCTTGCTTTTTGAAAAACCAGCTATGCCTCCCCGTCGCACCAACGTTAATGCTCAGGATGATGAAGTCCGTCCCACCCATGGGATGCAGACCCATAACAGAGCTTATACCCCAGAATCCATTCCTACTTTGGGAGTACCTCCTGTACCGACCAGTCCTCCCAGAGCTCTCCAAACGGGGGCCAATTGCACTCAGCCTCGTGAAGGAGAGGTTTCTAATGCTGAATTCAGACAGTCTATTCGCATACTTGCACAGCTGGTAGCCGCACAGACTCAGAGGTCGGAGGATACTGGGTCTGCGTCTGTTACTTCTAAAGTTACTAGAGTGGGTCAGTTCATAAGAATGAACTCGCCTAAGTTCTCTGGCGCTAGGTAAAAGAGGACCCGCAGGAGTTTGTAGACGAAATGGAAATGATTTTCAAAGTTATGCATGTTGATCAGGTGGAGGGTGTTGAGCTAGCAACATACCAGCTAAAAGATGTAGCGAACCAATGGTACAACGAGTGGGAAGATGCGAAGGGTGACAGTGCTAAGCCCATAGTTTGGGACGAGTTCGTGGAAGCTTTTCTTGACCTACTCTTTTCTCTGGAGCTGAGGGAAGCTAAAATAGAGGAGTTCATAAACCTTAAGCAGGGTAAGATGAGTGTTCAGGAGTATACTTTAAAGTTTAACCAGCTGGCTCGTTATGCTCCTGAGATGACGTGTAGTATGAGGGCTCGAATGAGGAAGTTTGCTTTCGTCCTTTCAGATGATCTGGTGCTTGAGTGTCAGGGAGCTATGCTGAACCTTTTTCGATTTTCACCCCGGTGGGAGATTCTGTTGTGGCTAGGAGGGTGTATAGAAATTGTGTTTTGGCTATTTCCAGCCGGGATACTGAGGCAGATCTTATAGAACTTGATATGGTTGATTTTGATGCCATCTTAGGGATGGACTGGCTCCATTCTTGCTATGCCACCTTGAATTGTAGGACCCGAAGAGTCACCTTTTCTTTTCCGAATGAGTCTGTGATAGAACGGGAGGGACATTCTCTAGCACCTAGAGGTCACTTCATATCTTATCTCAGGGCCCGTAAACTTATTTCCAAAGGTTGCTTGTATCATCTTATTTGGGTTAAAGATTCTAGTGCCGAAAGTCTTCATCTTCAGTCTGTCCCCGTAGTGAATAAATTCTCAAAAGTCTTTCCAGATGATCTCCTACGAATACTACCTGATAGGGAGATAAATTTTGGTATTGATTTATTGCCAGATACCCGTCCTATTTCTATTCTGCCATATAGGATGGCTCCTGCAGATCTAAAAGAGTTGAAAGAACAGCTAGTAGATCTTCTAGATAAAGGTTTTATCCGCCCCAGTGTGTCTCTCTAGGGTGCACCTATACTTTTCATGTGAAATAAAGATGGTTTCTTTCGTATGTGCATAGATTACCTCCAGTTAAATAAGGTCAAGTTTAAAAATAAATATCCCCTTCCTAGTATTGATGATCTTTTTTATCAACTTCAGGGTGCTAAATGCTTTTCAAAGATAGACCCTCATTTGGGATATCACCAATTGAAAGTTAGAGATTCAGATATTCCCAAAACAACTTTCCGAACTAGATACGGCCATTATGAATTCTTAATCATGTCCTTCGGGTTGACTAACGACCCTGCGCCTTTCATGGATCTAATGAATAGGATTTTCCGTCAGTTTCTGGATCTGTTTGTTATTGTATTCATTAATGACATTTTGGTATATTCTAAGAGTGAGGAGGACCATGCCAATCACCTCCGAATCATCCTTCAGACCCTTAAACATAATAAGTTGTATGTAAAATTTTCCGAGTTTGAATTCTGGTTGAATGCTATTGCAATCTTGGGGTATATTGTGTCTAGTGAGGGAATTAAGGTTGATCCCCAAAAGATTGAGGCAGTGAGAAAATGGCCCAAACCCATGACTCCAACTGACATTTGGAGTTTCTTGGGTTTGGCGGGTTATTACAGAAGATTTGTCAAGAGTTTTTCTTCCATAGATGCACCACTTACTAAGTTGACTCAGAAAAAGGTGAAGTTTTTATGGTCTGACTCTTGTGAGAACAGTTTTGAGAAGTTGAAAGACAAGTTGACTACTGCTCCTGTTCTGATCTTCCAGAGGGTACAAAAGGTTTTGTTGTATACTGTGATGCATCCCGAGTGGGACTTGGGTGTGTTCTTATGCAGCACGGTAAGGTAGTGGCTTATGCATCTAGGCAGTTGAAGGTGCATGAGCGGAACTACCCTACTCATGGCTTGGAGTTAGCAGTTGTAGTTTTTGCACTTAAGATCTGGCGGCACTATTTGTATGGGGTACACGTTGATATATTTACTGACCACAAGAGTTTACAGTGTTTTTTCGCAGAAAGAATTAAATCTCATGCAGAGGCGGTGGTTGGAACTTTTAAAAGACTATGACATGAGGCTGCACTATCATTCGGGCAAGGCGAATGTGGTAGCCAACGCCCTCAGTAGGTTATCTATTGGCAATCTTTCTCACGTGGGGAAAGAAAAGAGGGAGATGGTGAAGGATATTCACCAACTTGCAAATCTAGGAATGCAACTTTTGGATTCCGAGGATGGAGGAGTGGTTGTTCATGAGATAGCTAAATCTTCCCTTTGTGCAGAAGTCAAAGAGAAGCAGGTTGAAGATCCCATCATATTACAGAATGCTAGCTGATTTGTTAATGCAAATTATTGTCTTTCCATGTTATGAGTTCTTCTGCAATTTATATTTTTAAGCAACACAGCTTTAGCATTCTCATTGTTATAGTATGACCAACTGGTTACCATTTATAAAACAAAACATTATCCTTTAATAGTGTGCACTTAACAATTCTATGGCATATCCATTAAGACACCCGTTTGTTGAATAAGAGAATGGTAGAACTCCTAGAGAAATAACTGCAGAAGGAACTATACATGATCTTCTTCGGAAGCAGATAGGTTATAGCGCTAAAGGGATTTCAAACATACCTTTGGCATCCAACCAATTTAACATAATGTACACCAAAAAACTTTGTAACCAAGGAGCTTCGGTATTGAAAACAATAACCAAACACTTACAATAGTGTGAGAAGGATAGGTGGAGTTGCGTATGAGTTAGAATTGCCAACTAGTTTGGGTTCTGTTCATCCGGTATTTCATATATCTATGTTGAAGAAGTGTATTGGAGACCATTCTTTAGTATTGCCTGTCGAAGAAATCAAAGTGACAGACTCCTTATCCTATGAAGAAGAGCCTGTAGAGATTTTGGATCGCCAAGTTAGAAGATTGAGGAACAAAGAGATAGCCTCAGTTAAAGTGTTGTGGAGAAATCAAAAAACTGAAGAAGCGACTTAGAAATCAGAAGTTGACATGAGAGCTATATACCCAAACCTTTTTTATCCAATGGATGATGAAATGGAAGGTACAATCCTTGTCTTATTCTTTCTATGCCTTAGTATGCTTGAAATTATACTTGTCTGTATTTCCGCGTCAACATTCAGAGACAAATGTTCCCAATGGGGGGATATTGTAACGCCCCAAAGTTTTTCTTAGCTAAATTTTGTTCCTAAAGTATCAAGCATTGACTTCTAGAATAATTTATGCTTATTTCCCTGTGGAATCCCTTATATTTCAACTTTTTATTTCGTAAATGATTGAATAAGTTTTCCATTGACATAAGATGCGTCCAAAACGGACACTCGGTGAAGGAGTTATGGTTAATTTAAGTCCTAGTCGTAAAACACCGTCATTCCTGTCCTTGGCGCGTCGCGGAGAGGGTGTAAATGATGATGTAGGACTCCGCAATGGTGGCGCATCGCGGTGGCCCATGAAATCGGGCTCCCGGTTATATGTTAATACCGGTCTCATTAAGGGTATATTGGGTATTTTTCCCACACCCTTATTAGTCCAAACACGAGATTTTAACCCCAATTGAACATATTACTCATACATTCACCAAAAATATTCAAGAACACTCTCTAGGGTTCCATATTGATAGTCCAAATAAATCAAGATTCAACCGTGGGTTTTCAAAATAAATTGAAGATTTGGAATCCCCAAGCCGTGGGCATCAAGAAGCATCCTTTAAACTTCTAGATAGAGGTACGTGGGGTTTATCCTAAAAAAACTACATGGGCTTAAAACCATTAGAGCATGATTTTTAGATTATGCATGAATTTCAAAGAGGTTTTGGAATCTATGTTCTAAATTACGTACTCCGAATGTTTTAATGTTACTATTGTTTTGACCTATCCCCTAAATTGATTTACATGTATACGTATATGTATGAAATTTGAGATTTAAGATCGTTGAGAGCATAAATTATGAACTCCCTCTCGTGTATTGAATTAAAGATTATGGTTTTGTGATTTGCAAGTTTTTTTCGCAATATTATAGCATTTGAGCATGATTTGAAATTGTTGAGAGGGTGATTCTTGATATAAATGTGTTTTTGTGTTTAAGAGAGAGAATTGCATGTGAATTGAGAACTTTGACATGACCACCTTGTACTGTACTACTGAAATGCTTGACAAAGATGAGTTCATTGTATGTGTTTACATGAGGTTTGAGAAAGAGTTTCTTTGAATTGAATTATTGAAATGGTGGTCCCAAAACTTGTGTTTTAAAAACAGAGATTTACGATAGACTAATAATGGCTAAGAGATGTGTCTTGCAAGTCAATGGTATGACGATACCATATGTATTTATACCATAACAAGTTATGTTTTCAGAGCATGTTTTCAGAGTATGTTTTCAGAGACTTTATGTTTTGATAGAGTTTTAAAAAGGGGCTTAAAGAGGGTTAGGTGGTTACTCGAAGAAGGTACGAGTTCAAGCAACTCTTAGCCTGAAATCGTATTTGCCGATACGAGTAGATTATTATTGTACGCTGGCGATGACCGTGTGGCGTAGTAGATTCAGAGACTCCGACCCTTGCGACACACTTGGGTTGGTGGCTTCGCTGCCGAGTTAATGGCAGTTTTTATATAGCCCATGGAATTTTTCATAGTTGCAGGGTATACCACCTAGCGCAGAAGTAACACAGATTTCTCAGAGTTGAGATGATTTTTACAGAATCTTTAAAATACCTATGTGAATTCTTACTATATGATATACTTATGAACTGTTTTAAATTGCTCTCATATATGTTGAATAATAAATGATTATTTTGGATATGCTTTGCGTACCAGTACATCTGTATTGACCCCCCTACCTCTCAAGTTCTGACACTCAGTCTAGGGGTCCAGATAAGCAGTAGATAATACAAACAGCTGATCAGATTGTGCAGTGGTGAGCCTTCTCTATTTCAGAAGGCCTGTCTTTTCAGATTATGTCACTTATTTCAGTTTTGGTCTACTGGGGGTCTTGTCCCAGTTTCAGACAGTTGTCAGATTTTCATGTAGTAGAGATTTCGCAGACTGAGTCAGATGTTATTTAGATGTAGTTGATTTACAGTTTTCATACTTATGTTGAATTCAGAGTTGACCATGTTTCCGTAGTAGATTATGTTTCCACATCTTCTTTTATTATATGAATGTTGTACATGATTACCAGATAGAGAAGCGCATTCCGACCTTCATGGTTTGGGATATCCGTCACGGCCAGGCCCTAGTTCGGGTCGTGACACTTTACAAGATATTCCAAATCCAATTAGGAAACTCTCCGAGTAGAAACTGGTAGTAAAGTTCAACAACAACAACAATAATATCTCTAGTGTAATTTTGTAAGTGAGTCTGGGAAGAATGATGTGTATATAGGATTATTCTTGTAATAAATATACAAAGACAGTTTTCGATTGATTCTCGACTCAAGTAAAACATATCAAAAAAAAATATGTAAAACAAACCGAAATGAAGAAGTCATGCTAAAAACAATGAGTAGTATTAGTAAAGGTTTTTTTTCAACCAATAACCAGAATTGGATCTAGGATTTAAAGTTTGTGGTTCCACATGTTACATGAAAATAAAAAAAAATAGTAATAAGAGGATTTGAACCCGCAACCATGAGGTCAATAAAACTTTTACAAATCTCTCTACTCAACTGGACCAATAATACACTTTGTTTATAGGTTTTCAACTTATTATTCTTATATATTTATTAGATTTCTATATATAAATACTAGATACGTACGAAAGTTATTGAGCTCCCGAGAACCCCACCCAGGCTCCTATATCCGCCCCTGCCAATAATGTTACTTTATAAATGTGAAAATGTGAAAATAATGTTACTTTTTCAACCAAGATTTTGGAATGTGTAATTTGATTCTTCATACAAACTCATAAGCTTCTAGATATCTTCACAAATGGTTTCTCTCTCCCATGAAACTACACTCTTCTTTAGAACCATATTCACTACATTCTTTGTGTCTAATAAGAATTGCACCTTTGCCCATCCATTTTCTTGAGCATTTTCAATGCAATTCGAATTGCTAGCACTTCGGCTATGATGGTCTTCCAAACAAATTCAAGTAAAAAAAATTTAGTAAAAATTACATATGTAACGACATGTTTACTAATAATTACTAAAATTCTCAACTTTTTTCAAAATCTCCTAAAATCCAACATTTGATATCCGATGATACATGTTAATCACATTAGATACATAGTACATATACAAGTAATAATTAACAAAATCAACACGTTTTAAGGGATGTAATAGATTAGTTTGCATTAAATCAACATTTAATCTAACTAATTAAGGTAAAAAAAATAAAATGAAATCCCACAATTTATGCTAATCAGAATATTACTCCACCACATTAAAACTAATAAACGTTTTTGTATTATTTTTTGAAATTGAAAAATCTTCATTCTTTTTGGAGAAAATAGCTTGTTACCCCCCCAAACTATACCCGAAAGAGTTGAGACACACCTTAACTTTAGAGGGGTCCTATTACCACCCCCTGAACTATTTAAAAGTGGATTTATTACCCTCCGACGCTGATGTGGCAAGAGAGTGTGTTTCACTCTCTTTTTCACTCTCTTTAAAGAGAGTAAGAACCAAATTTTTTATTAAAAATTAATTTTTAATATTTTTTTTCTTTATTTATTTTTAATTATTCTTTATTCATTTAAAAAGTAATTTTTAATATTTCTTTATTTTCTTTATTCATTTACTTTATTCATTTTTAATTATCATATTCTTCATCTCCAAGAACAAAATCGATTGGTTTCGACTTCAAATTCGTCGAAAATTTTAAAATGAGTATTGTTCATTGGTTCCAACTTCAAGATTGTCGGAATTTTTAAAATTGATATTTTTCATTATTTCCGACTTCAAGGTGGTTGAAAATTTTAAAAATCTCCATTGTTTCCGACTTTAAGGTTATTGAAAATTTTAAATTCGGTATTGTTCATTGTTTCCGAATTCAAGGTCTTCGAAAATTTTAAAATTGGTATTGTTTGTTGTTTCTGACTTTAAGGTCATCGAAAATTATAAATTCGGCATTTTTCATTGTTTCCGGCTTCAAGGTCGTTGAAAATTTTGAAATTGGTATTGTTCGTTGTTTCTGGATTTAAAAATCCTTAAAAATTATCAAAATCAATATTGTCCATTATTTTTGAATTCAAGTTCATCGTAAATTTTAAAATGGGTATTGTCCATTATATCCAACTTCAAGGTCGTCGAAAATTTTAAAATTCTCTATTGTTTCAGACTTTAAGGTCAACGAAAATTTTAAATTCGGTATTTTTCATTGTTTCCGGCTTCAAGGTCATCGAAAATTTTAAATTCGATATTTTTTATTGTTTCCGGCTTCAAGGTCGTTGAAAATTTTAAAATTGGTATTGTTCATTGTTTTCGGATTTAAAAATCCTCAAAAAAATTTAAAATCGATATTGTCCATTATATCCAAATTCAAGGTCATCTTAAATTTTAAAATGGATATTGTCCATTATTTCCGACTTCAAGGTCATCAAAAATTTAAAAATTCTCTATTGTTTCCGACTTTAAGGTTATTGAAAATTTTAAATTTGGTATTGTTCATTGTTTCCAAATTCAAGGTCGTTGAAAATTCTGAAATTAGTATTGTTCGTTGTTTTCTACTTTAAGGTCATCAAAAATTTTAAATTCGGTATTTTTCATTATTTTCGGCTTCAAGGTCGTTGAAAATTTTGAAATTGGTATTGTTCGTTGTTTCCAGATTTAAGATTGTTGAAATTTAATAATTGATATTGTCATTGTTTCCCACTTCAAGGTTGTCGAAAATTTCAAATTCGATGTTTATTATTTTTGACTTTAAGATCGTTGGAAATTTCAAATTCGGTATTGTTCACTATATCCCGCTTCAAGGTCATCGAATAATTATTTGCATAGAAGTAGGAATAATAAAGTTTGAAAAGGAAAAGAGATGAAAAGTAATGATGAAAAAAATAATGGTGAAAAAATGATGAAAAATGATAAAAACATATAAAAATGGAAAAGAAAGTAAATAAAAATCAATTTTAAACAAAAAACACGTGTCAAAATGCTATGGGCGCGTGTATCACACTCTCTTGCCAAAGGTCTGATTGTCAGCGTTCGGGAGTGTAATAAATCCACTTTTTAATAGTTTAGGAGGGTAATAGGACCCCTCTAAAGTTAAGGTGTGTCTCAACTCTTTCGGGTATAATTCAGGGTGGTAACAAGCTATTTTCTCTTCTTTTTGTTCAGAGAAAATATACCAATTTTTTTTATTTGATTTTTCAATTTGAAATTGAGCATTCCTTCAATTACTATGCCAAAATATCGGACAAGAATTTTTTTTTGATGAAAAAGTTGGTGCTGTAATGTATTTGGAAAGTCCATAAAAAAAAGTTGCAGAAATTATTAGTTATAAATCTAATTCTACTTCTCCTATGCCTTTGTTGGATAGCAAGGGAAATAAGATCATTACTGATTGCAAACATAGTGATGTTAAGGTTGGGCAAATCTACAAGGACAAGTGTACTCTCATTTCGGTTATGGCGCGATTTGCAATTGAGCATTCCTTCAATTACTATGTCAAAAGATCGGACAAGAAAAGACATGTTATATTTTTTATGTAGATGGTGTTGTTAATTTTGCGTACGTTAATTTAATTTTGTATTCAATGTTTGATTATTTTACAGATTTTTTTTTGTGTGTTTATGTTATTAACGCTGAGATACATTTTATTCTAAAAATGATACATTTTGCTCATCTTGTATCTCAGTTTATGAATTTATGTTTAATTATGTTTCTTGTTGTATTTTAGTTTCACATATATAATAGAAATGTCCTATATACATGTTGTAAAATTTCCTAGATACATGTTGTACAAGTTTCACGCCGAGATACATTTTGTTATGAAAATGATACATTTTGCCCCATCTTGTATCTCCGTTTATGAAGTTATGTTTAATTATATTTCTTGTTATGTTTTAGTCATGACGTTATGTTAATTTGGTCGAGATACATCTTTATGATAAAAGATACGTTTTGATCATCTTGTATCCAGGTGAATATATTGATGCCTAATTATTTATCTCGGTGAATATATTGATGTCTTATTATACAGTTTGAAAGTAACTCAAGGTTAAAAAGTTGAAGTGTATGTAATGTGATTAATATAGGTAATAGACAATTGTTTCAGATAATGAACAAGATACATATTAATACAGAAAGATACATGTTTTGTTATTATGTATCTAATACAAAATGGGGGCTAGTCTAGCTACTGTCTGATTATGTGCAAAATTTAGGATGCACAGTAGCTCCCCATCTAAGGATTTAAGATTAAATTAACTTTTATAAACAATAATGTAAAACTATTTTTACATTATCAATGTATTTAACTTGTTATATTATACTTGTAACGTAATTCAATCCCTAAAAACAAAAAAAATAAATTATTTGAGATGCAACAAGTTTACTCTAAGACAGTACAATATATATAAAAGCACTAAGAACATAATACATTAGATACAAGATTATACAAATGTATCTTTAATCTCTACAACATGTATTTCAGCATGAAAAATGTATCCTGTGTAATTCTACTTTCAATACCATTTAAACAACACAAGAAACATATCAAAACATTTACAGTAACTCACAAATACAAGTTAATATGACATGTATCTTAGAAATAAAAACATGTATCTATTATATTTAGACTTTAAGTAAAATTGAACAAAACTAGATACAAATCAAAGAATTAATAATCACTCATATATAGAAGTCCACTTAACATGTATCTATGTATTTATGAGCTTATATTTTGCTATATTAATTTCAATAAAAAATAAAATACATAAGATACAAATAACTTAGCAACAAAAAAATAGATAAACAGTGAAATTCTAAACGTATCATACAACCCAAAATATGTATCTCGGCCTAACATTCAATAGATCTGAACATGCAATTACCTTGGGAAGTTCCTCTCTGAAAATTGCTTCGACAATTCTTCTTCTCTTGGCGGGAGCTTTACTTTTAGGACTGTTGGATCCCTTTTTCTTAGAACATTTTTTTTTTCTTGTCCTTAGAATGCTTTTGCCACAACTTCTTCATAATTTGGAGATCGTTTCTATGCTTTAATCTATTTTCATCAAAGTCAACAAATTCATAATCAAAACTTTCGGAAACGAAGTTAACAACTTCATGAGATTCTTTGATACTTTATAACTGAGAAACCCCAAAACTAAAGGAAGGTCACAAATCTATATTCATAATGGCAATTCAAACAATGAAACCAAAAAAATAATTAATCGAAGAAATTGCTCAACCAAATCACCCAAATTTTACTCTGTAAACTTAGGCGCAAAATAATTTTTTTGAAAAAAAAAAATGTAAGAACAATTAGAAAAAATTGAAGCGGATTTTAGGAAGGAAAATTACCTTACTTCAAGTTTTGAATTGAATGAAGAAGTTGGATAGAAATCGCTCCACAAATTGTGGCGTACAAAGAGGGAGAAATGGTTATTTTTGGTAAAGAATCTTTTTTGTTGTTGGGTGTTTTAACTTGTATCTCAACTTTACCAAAAATTATGAAATATTGAGATTTAAGTAATTTTTTAGAAGTGGAGAATTTTTAGAAGTTTAAAAACTTATGTTGTGTATTTAGGTAATTTTTCCAAAAATTTATTAGATCCATGTGCAAAGGCCCATGTTCAGGTATTGGGCTCATCCTCCTTTGTCATTCCATCTTCTATATTCCAGGTTAAGATTGGGCTAGCCTGCTAGTTGTCACTGGATCGAAGGTTTTGCGTCAATTAGTAGAAATAATTTGTATGAATCTCTCAGGTTTATCACTCCACTACTTAGAACTTCAGCTTAATACAAAAAAAATCCGACGAAGTAATAATGAGTCAATATCAATATATCTTTGACATAAACAAGGATACAGTAGTTTAAAAGAACTGTTATTATTAATATTTTTAAAGGTGTGTAAAAGATAAACACAACCGATAATTTGAGATGGATAGAGTTTTGTGCAAAGCTCATTGAACGTCTCAAAGTTTTTAATGTAGGGGCGGCTCAAACACTTCGTTGGCCTAAGACAAAAATTGAACGGAAGCCTTAAATTTTTAAGAATATATATATATGTATATATATATATATATATATATATATATATATTTATTTTTTTTCTTATAAAGTCTATATTTTAGATATTTTGAGATGCAAAGTTGTTAGTATTTTTTTATAGTCGATTTCTTCTAATAATTTTTTCGTTAATATAACTAATGCATTTAATCTTTCTTGAGGCATAGTACCTTAAAGTTTAAATACATCAAATTTTTAATAATTCTTTACTTTTATATAAGAAGTTGTTTTTTCTACGAATATCTCTTAATAATTTTTTTTTATAAAAAGCCTAAAATCTATTATTGTGAAAAAATAAGGCCCTCAAATTTGGGGGCCTAACGCGATTGCCTAATTTTTTAACAATGTAGAGCCGGCCCTGTTTTATTAATGATGGTGGAAACTCATTCGATGACGAGTTTGCTAATGCATCTTACCAATTAAACTATATTCAAGATCTTGCAGTAAAGACGCTAAACATTACAAAAATAGTATATGCCCTATTTATACTAGCAGTTACAACAAATTAATATGGATATTATTTTTAATTAGCAGTAATTATTAATCATCATCCATGATGAACAAAACTTGGCCAAATCTCAGAAAAACTCCTACAATAAAGATTATTTTGTTCTCCCAATTATAGAGTTATGTAGTCTCTCTACCTGTGAGGTAGCAGTAAAGTCTGTTTACATTTCATCCTCTCTAAACTCCATTTTGTGAAATTATACTGTGTAACATTAACAACGGAGAATGTTGTTGAGATTATTGAAGAATCATGTAAAGTTTGATTAGCTGGTAGATTAGAATATTTAATTATGCTATTAGTGGTAGTTAGTTAGCTGACTAGACTTAGTTAGTTAGATAGTTGTTGACAGCTGGCACCTACACACACTTGTATATATGTTGATTTTGCATTCACGGAATATAGTTAGTTACCATTTCACAAAATATCTTCTTGTGATCTTCTCTCAGTTCTCTCTCTCTCAATCAAAGCTTAAGGTTAACTGCACAACAATGGCAGATTTCAGTTTATTGTCTTCATAAATTCTCAACTTTAACATGGTATCAGAGCAATTTTGATCCTGAATTTTGCATTTTTCTTTAGCATTTCTTGCTGCTCTATTCGTATATTCGACCTTCTGGGTTTTTGAGTTGTTTTTTGGTGTTACTTTCTGCTTCACTAGTGTTGGTGATATTGTTGTTCTTCCTCTCATTGCGTCTTCAAAGTGTTTGCTTCTTTGTCATTTCTAATGGCAGATAATGAAGCCAATCCTCCTACTCAAGCGAGTCGAGAAACTATCTACTCGACTAATCCCTTGTATATGCATCCCTCTGAGAATGCAGGAGCAACACTGCTTCCTGGTGTTTTTGATGGCACAGGGTATCGGTCAAGGAGGTGAGGTGTACTTCGTGCCTTGTCAGTCAAAAATAAAGTTGGTTTTATCAATGAAAAATGTCCAAAACCACCAGAGGATTCTCCATTTTTTAGTCATTGGGAGAGATGTGATGGCATGGTGACTTCGTGGCTCTTGAATTCTCTATCAAGAGACCTAGCAGATAGTTTACAATACGTCGATAATGCTCAAGAGCTTTGGCAGGAACTCGAAGACAGATATGATCAAACAAATATGGCTAAGTTATATCAGTTGCAGAAAGAGATTAATGACCTTTCTCAGGGTTCTTTGGACATCACCAACTACTATACTAAAATGAAGAAACTATGGGAGGAACTGAGTGCACTCACTCTGAGTACTAGCTGCACATGTCAATGCACTTGCGGTGCTAAAACAGTTGTGCATAAGGCTGAATAGGATCAACGACTAATACAATTTTTCATGGGGCTCAATGAGATATACACACCTGTGCGGGGGAGTATTTTAATGATGAATTCCCTTCCTAGCATTGTATAAGCCTTCTCTATTTTGATTCAAGAAGAGAAGCAAAGGGAATTTAAGCCCCACACTCAGCTTAGACTAGAATCTGCCTCTCTTACCACTTATGCCATAGCAAATGCAACAAATGCAACCTTTAAGACAAATTATCAAAACACTAGGATAGGAAATGCTCAATACAATAGCAAACAATTTGGTAATCACTATTCAGGTTCATCTGGTTCTTCTGGAGGATATCTTTATGGGAATTCACATGGTGCAGGTGGCCATTAACTAAGTAGCTCTCATTTGTTTTGTGATTATTGCAAGAAATCTGGTCACACTAAAGACAAATGTTATAGGTTGCATGGTTTCCCTCAGGATTTTAAGTTCACAAAAAGAAAGAATTTAGCTTCTGCTGCTAATGTGTTTAGAGGAATGCACACTGATAATCACACAGGAAAGAATATTAGAACAGAAGATCCCAATTCTCAAGGACTTCAGACCCTAACTAAGGATCAATACAGTCAGTTGATGATCTTACTGAGCACTTTTCGACAAGGAGATGCATTAATGACATAAGTAGTATTTCTAGTGGTGCTACGAACCTTGCAAGTATAATTACTTATCATTCCTCTATAACTGAGATTGCTGACCTTTCATGTGCATGTACCACATTGACAGCTGATTCCTGGATATTGGACTCTGGAGTATATTACCACATCACATACAATAAAACCTTACTGACTAACATCAGTAGTTTACCCTATCCTTTCCTAGTAACTTTTCCTAATGGATATAGAGTAAGGGTGACAGAAATTGGTGACGTCTTTATAAATCCAATTTTAACACTGTAAAATGTTTTGTCTGTGTCTAGTTTTAAATTTAACCTCATTTTTGTTCATTGTTTAGCACTTGATCTTCAAAGCATAGTTAGTTTCAGTAGCTCTTTTTGTACCTTGCAGGCCCCTTCACCGAAGAGGCTACTATCTCTGCTCAAAATGTCACAACAACACATCAAGATATTCTAGCAGACTCAAATCCTCCATTCCCAGCTCTTTAAATACTTGTCTTAGTTTTCCCACTTGTAGTAAACCTGTTTCATCTTTACTTTCAAATATTGTTGTAAATAGTTCATGTTCAACTAATAAAGAAGTCTGCTCTATTTTGAATCCATGTATGTCTTTTGCATCTCATGATACTAATGGTGATCTTTTGTGGTATCAAAGATTAGGGCATGCACTTTTTGCAAAAATAAGAGGAATATCTTCACTACCAGTACCTTTTGCACCAAAACAACCTTTCATGTGTACCATTTGTCCAATGGCCAGACAAAATAGACTACCTTTTCCACAGAAATCGACAATCAGTACCACCCCTTTTGAGCTCTTACACATTGATCTATGGGGACCTTATCATGCTCCAACACATGACAACTATAGGTATTTTTTTTACCGTGGTTGATGATTATAATAGGTCTACTTGGACACATCTTCTAAGTTGTAAAAGTAATGCACTTCAATCCATCAAAATCTTTATGTCTCTTGTAGAAACTCAGTTTTTGATCAAGATCAAGATTTTAGGTCTGATAATTGCCTTGAGTTTGTAAATCATGAAACTACATCATTCTTCCAAGAAAAGGGCATCATCCACCAGAAAACTTGTCCATACACACCACAACAAAATAGTGTGGCGTAAAGAAAACACAAATATCTGCTTAAAACTACAAGATCACTTTTATATCAATCTAAGTTGACAATTAGATATTGGGGAGAATGTATCCTAACTCCTACCTACTTGATCAATAGATTACCTTCCACACTGTTGAAAGGTCAGTCCCCTTATGAACTTTTATACCAAAAAAAACCTAGTTAGTCTCATTTAAAGACTTTTGGATGTCTTTATTTTCCCACCACTCTCAAGGCTCACACAAGTAAGTTTGACCCTAGGACCACTCCACATGTTTTCATGGGATATCCTTTTGGTACAAAAGGTTACAAGGTTCTTAACTTGACTACAGAAAGGTTACATATTTCCAGGGATGTTGTTTTTCATGAAAATGTCTTTCTTTTTTCCTTGTCATCTCAGCAGCCTGTTTTCCTTGATGTGGTTCCTTTAACAAATCTTAATATTGATGTTAGTCACTCTTCTATCACACCACATAGTTTTGATACACATGAGTTGGATTTTAGACAAAATTCTCATAATGCTGCCCCTGATCCTATACCTGTTGGCAACTCTTCATCATCACCGGCATCTCTTCAACCCACTACCTCTCCGTTATCTTCTCATAATACACTACCTAATCCTCAACCACATATTTCACAACCACAAGCTGAATCTAGAAGATCATCTAGAACTCATGCCACACTAGCCTACCAAAAGGAATATTCTTATTCCTTACCCAACCTACAACCTTCTTCTTCATCTGTTTCTGCCTCAATAAATATTTTCACTCATATCTCTCTTTCACTCACTTCCTTTAGTCCAAATAGCCAACAGTTGATGAGGAACATTTCACTTGAATGTGAGTCATCCTCTTATAAGGAAGCAGTATTAAATCCTGCTTGGCAGATTGCAATGACACAGGAATTTGAAGCTCTGTATGCAAACCATACTTGGGATCTTGTCCCATTACCTACTGGAAAGAGAACCATTGGTTGCAGGTGAGTTTACAAGGTTAAACACAAGGTTGATAGAAGTAAAGAGAGGTCCAAGGCTAGACTCGTGGTGAAGGGATACACACAAAAACATGGTGTTGATTACAATGAAACTTTCTCACCAGTAGTGAAGATGACTACTATAAGAATTTTTCTCAGTCTAGCTATAAAGAAAGGATGAAAACTCCATCAACTTGATGTCAACAATGCTTTTATACATGGTGATTTGCATGAAGAGGTGTATATGGACCCTCCAAAGGGCCTATTGTTGGATAATTCAAACCTTGTATGCAAGCTAAAGAAATTCTTGTATGGTTTGAAGCAAGCTAGTGGGTAGTGGTATGAAAAACTGGTTGAATCCTTATGTTTGCAGGGTTATGTACATTCTGCTAGTGATTACTCTTTATTTTACAAGAAAAATGATGGTTCCACAGTTTTTGTAGCTGTGTATATTGATGATGCTATAGTTACTGGTACTGATGAGAAGGAGATACACCAGCTGAAGTTGTTTTTACACAACAAGTTTAAAATCAAAGATTTGGGACATCTACACTATTTCTTGGGGTTAGAGGTATTATGCAGACATGATGGAATTTTAATTTTCCAGAGAAAATTTGCCACTGATTTATTGAAAGAGTATGATCACCTGAACTACAACACTACTGCTTCCCCTCTTGATCCCAACGTTAAGTTACTGGCAAATGAGGGAAAGTTGTTGTCTGACCCAACACCTTATGGAAAGCTGGTTGGGAAGCTGAATTTTCTCACAAATACTAGGCTGGAACTTGCATATAGTGTGCAACATCTTAGCCAATTTATGCAGTCTCCTAGAGAGCCCCATTACAAAGCTGCTTTACATGTCCTGAGATACTTAAAATCAGATCCAACCTTAGGTCTTTTCTTGTCAAATGATCCCAACTACACTCTGTCGGCTTGTTGCGACTCTGATTGGGCTTCATGTCCAGATTCAAGAATGTCTGTCAGTGGATATATTGTGTTTCTTGGCAATAGTCCAGTTAGTTGGAAATCCAAGAAACAAATTACCATTTCTCTATCATCAACTGAGGCAGAGTATAGGTCACTTAGAAAGGTTGTTGGTGAACTGGTATGGGTGGATAGACTGCTGACTGAGTTAACTATTGTCTCCACCAAGCCTATTTCAGTACTTTGCGGTAGTCAAGCAACCATACACATTGCAAGGAATTCTGTTTTTCATGAGAGAACTAAACATATAGAAGTAAACTGTCATTTTGTCCGGGACAAGCTACATGAAGGCCTCATTACTTTGCAACATGTTACTACAAATGCTCAACTTGCAGACATTTTGACAAAGTCTCTTACTGGAGTTAAGCATCATACTGTGTTAGGCAAGTTGGTTGTACTTTCAACACCTCCAACTTGAGGGGGGATGTTGAGATTATTGAAGAATCATGTAAAGTTTGATTAGCTGGTAGATTAGAATATTTAATTATGCTGTTAGTGGTAGTTAGTTAGCTGACTAGACTTAGTTAGTTAGATAGTTGTTGACAGTTGTCACCTACACACACTTGTATATATGTTGATTTTGCATTCACGGAATACAGTTAGTTACCATTTCACAGAATATCTTCTTGTGATCTTCTCTCAGTTCTCTCTCTCTCAATCAAAGCTCAAGGTTAACTGCACAACAATGGTAGATTTCAGTTTATTGTCTTCATAAATCCTCAACTTTAACAAATGTCAAAAGCAAGATCTGGACCTAGTTCTCGCAATCAAGCAACAAAGACTTTTGTCTCTTCGGAAGCCTTTGTAACGGCTACAAAGACAAATGCTATGCACCTTGTGAAAACTTATTGGGGTCGATCCCTTCAACCCTCCTTGGTGTGGAAGGTCGCAAGAGAAAAGAAAACTATTCGCCATAATTTATTGTTGTTGATTATAGAGTTTTTAATTAGTATATGTCTCATTTTGTGGGATTATATTGTGTAAGTTGTTGGTGTTGATTATAGAGTTTTGAATTAGTATATATAAAGTTGCTTTTTTAGTCGAAGTATATATTGATGATAACTTTAAAAAATTGAAGGGATATAACTAGATGCGGCGTTATGTATGAAATTAGCTAGACATAAGGGCCATCAACAAATGTATTTAATTAATTAATTGTTGAAAGGAGAATCCAAAAATACGAATGATTTTTAGTAGTAAGGGAAACCAAAGTGCACAGGCAATTCCACATGACAAGCAATCGTATTAAAAATACAGCTTTATTATCCAGTGATGATATAATTGTGAGCCTTGAGAACATTGCGTTATTTATCCATCACATGCATCTGTTTCCCTTCGATAATTCCCAAATATTCCCTTCCCTTTGTATGTATATATTTTAAAAGTATTTCAACATTAATGTTTGACATTCGTTTTTAGGATCGACTAATTTAAATTTACATAAAAAAATCTCATTTTAATGTTCATACTCTAGACTCAAACACATAAAGATGATGAAATACTTATCAGTCCACCATAACCTTTAATAATTGTCTCTTTAGACCTCTTCGATCACTTCATCAATTAAAAAGGTAAAATATATGTGTCTATATGGTACCTAGTGGGAATAGTTACGGATTCATCTAAATTTAGTATATATTTCTAACGTGGAAAGTGATTAATAAGTGAAAATCTAAAAAAAAATAAAAAAATTTAAGAATTATTATGTATGAACTCATAACAAATTTTACACAAGAAAACTTGAAATCAAACTCATAAAATTTCAAATTTTGATTCACCTCGATATTACAAATTAAAGAGAGTAAGTGCAAAATAATTACGATTTGTTTCTAAATGACTAGCTTGCAGATCTTCCACGACAGCTTCAACTTTGAAAGTACGTAAGTTATAAATATCTTTGTTTTTAAATTATGTTTGTATATGTTAGCTGTTAAGCCTTTTTTATGAGGTGACACAATGAAGTAAACTGTACTTTTCTCTAATCTTTTGCATCTGCAGCTGATCAAGACACATCTTGTCTGCTAAAAGAAAGGCGGATATTTCAAATTTACAATTGCATCAATATAATTACCTTGAGATCAAATCATATATATGTATATATACACACACAATAATATATAGAAGGTCCAAATTAATTCGTTGTTGTACTTTCAAAAGGGCCCAATTTTGCCATCGATCCATTAAGCTTTTGGTACATGCATACCATCACCATGGCCTAGAGCAAATTGATTACGTATTTATCTCTGTCGTTAACAGAGCTTCAACGTGAAATGAATGAATTCTATCTGTACGCATCTTTTGAGATAAAAAATCAAAATTTACTTCTTAACTTTTAGCTTTGATTTAATATTGCCCACAAATTAGAGCTTGCAGGGTCAAAGGAAAAATAGGACTTTTTCCTAATTGCAAAACTAATATTAAATAACGATTTATTTTTAGAGGACAAATTTGCTCAATCAGAATGACATGCAAAGGCTAATTTGAACATTTTTTTCTCTTATAGTAAGTGTTTCTCACTTTTTACAGATTCTAATTTCTAACCCTGTCTTTGAATAAAAAGCCAAAAACTTTTTAAAATATCTTTATTCTTGTCATAAATTCTTTATTTTTAAAAATCATAAATATATATAGTTGAAAAACTTTGTGCCTAAGATTAGGCTGCCAGATCTACTTAATTGTTGGACTTGGACTCCTAAATACTTATAAACGAGAGGAAACACTGGTCAAATGCAAGGTTTAGCCTGTTTGAATTAATTTTGTTAATTATTTCCAAACAAGGTAAAACCTGTAACATGCATGATTTGAAGCACATGCAAAGTTTTGATTTTCCTCATCTTTGGTGAGTATTAGTAACATGACGAAATTAATTCAGTTGTAATTACCAAATACCAAACTGATTTGGTAGAAACTTTATTAAGTAAACTAAAGATTATCAACTAATTACTATGAAATTTAATAAAGTGGACGGACAATACAATGAATGAAAGCAACTGATTCTCTCAGTATATTTTAAAATTTTCAATATTTTTTAATTTTAAAAAAGGAATTTTTAAGCTATCGAGTGTATTAAGGCAGTATAAAGATTTTCTTCGCTATAAATATAGTTTAAATTATTATAAAAGTCTATTATTCAGTATTTTAGATTACCACTTTATGACAATAACGATAACAATAAAAATAAGATATTCAGTAAAATTTTACAAGTGAGATTTGCCTATGATATGTGGAACTAAAGAAATTGTTAATGATTAGTTCTCAGTTCAAAATATTACTAATATCACAACAAGTATTAAAAGAAAATACACATTACAACATTACACGTGACATAAAACGTTACATATAGCAGTCAATTTAATTTACTAATAGTACACAATTCTATAAAAGTACACAAACTTTGAACTCACACAAATTTCTACAATACCTTATGAATAAAATGTCACATTTCAAGTTTCAACTTATTTTAAGAGCCTATTTTGTATTTGATGTATTAGATAAAATAATCATAGTATAAAATTTAAATTATTTTATTCAGTGTCTAAATTTTATCCTGAATCACGCCTAGCTAATTTTGGAATTTGTATACTATAATTTAATACATCCTTCAATATGGAGTATAGTTTTTACATAATATACGATGAAAATAATAAGAGTGTAAATGAATTAATCGGTAAATAGATCGGAGTGGAGCAAGTAATAACTAAATAAACAGACAGAAATGTGAAATGACATTTATGTCCCTCGTCCACTTCGTCTCCCTTGTCTTCCTCCTGTTTTTTCTCATTCTTCTGTGGAAGTCTCTCTATCTATATTATTCCAACACCAACCTTTATATATATTTATCTATATTTATCCAGAAACAAAAAATCAAAAAAAAAAAAAGAAGTTTTGTATATATAGAGAGATAAATAAGAAGATCAGGCTGTAAACAGAGAAGGTTTGGAAGTGTGCTTGGATCCTATCGTCGGGACTCACACTTCCTTCCACCTATCTCTCTTCTCTGGCTTCCTCCATTTTTGTTTTTTTTTTCTTCTTCACATATAGACCTCTTTGTTCTTCCTTCACCACTCACCAGGTACATTTTCTTTTTCTCAAACAGAAAAAGAATTTTCTTTTTTAATGCTTTATTGAATTTCTATGTTTCATAATATAATTCTTTTGAATTTATCTGCGGTTTCGTTATTATATGCTTTTTTATCCGCCGAGTGTTATAGAAAACAACTTATATATTTTTGTTAGAGCTGCGTATATTTTATTCTTTACAGTATTCTTTACAGATTTCGCTCGATGAAATTATACTGGATATATTGTTTTGTTAACGTTTTGATGTCTGCCGATTCATAGTTTTGCCATTGTGGTTATTCGTTCTCTAATTTTCATTTATTTGATTTTTTGTTACTTCTAGTTATTAATCGGACGTTTTCTGCTATCACTTTCATCTCACATTGATGATTGATCTCTACAGATCTTTTTTATTTTACAATAAGAATATTGTTTTTATTTATTTGTCTGTTTGGGTGCGTTATATCCATCACCTTTATGGATTTTGTCCGGTGCTAATTATGATGTGACCCAATTGCTGCTTTCAATAATAGCTGATCTGACATATTTTAAATTTGATTCAGTCTCGGAAAGTGAACACAAACTCATCATAATGTTCATTCCATCTTTTTCTCCCATATCGTTTTGAAAAAAGGCAACCCAACTTATATAAATGTAAATAAAGAAAACAGCTTTGCTTGTCACTTATTTAATTATCTTGCTTCTGTGTCCTTACCTTTTCAATTATGTCTCCTTTCTCTCCCTTCTTTTTCATCTGCAAATCACATGAAACAATTGAAGTACAGATAGGTGATGCTTATTTTTGGAACTTTTATTGAGGTCTGAGCGTAAGAATGACACTTCTGAAACTAGTCATACATACCTTGCTATTATTCAACATGCTAATGCTCTTTAACCTTCTTACAGTCCAGTAGAGCAAAATAATATGCTTAGATAACAATTATGTGGATGTCATGCATATATATACATATATATGTGGATAATTATTTTCATTTAGCAAAGTTTCATGCTTTGGGTACGTGTACTATATATAAGCGATGATCATTGAGGATTCATATAACTGCGATATGTTGTGTGAGTTTGAGGTTGTAGTTGTTGTCATAGTTGTTGGTGTACTAGTATTCTAGCCACTCATTTCAAATTTCCTCTCATGCATGTTCCAGGTAATCTTTATTTCTTGTGTTCCACCTGGAAGTGGCGTCCGTCGCTTATGGGATAGTATCTATTGGCAGAGAAATTTATCAGCTGAGTCAGAGGAATGGGTGCTTGTGTATCAACTCCAGCAATACCTATCAAAATGAGGAAGAAATTTCCTGGTCGTCCTAGAAAGTACCATGGAAAACATTCCAAATCTGTTACGAAATTAAACGGTGATTCAGGAGCACGGGTAACAGATATTGCTGTTAGTGAGTTTGTTCACAAAACCACAACCTGCAGAAGATCTGAGTGCTCCAATTCTAAAGTTCATGTTACTCAGATGCAGTGGCACCATAGTCAAATAGATGCCAATGGTAAGTAATCTTTCTGTTCAATAGTTCGGGCCTTATCCATTGCATATAGTTATTTATTGATGAGAAATCTATCAGATTAATTCATATTAACTGAGAGTTCTTATTTTGTTGATGGCCTTAAATATAGTTCATGATCGATGGCTGTAGTGTCTGAAGAGTATACCTTGCCTTAAGTATATTGTGGTGATTTTCTGTTGATAAGAAGGATCATGTGATTGTTCATTTCAAAAGGAGTTTAGTTGGTTTGAGCGACTGATAAATCAGATTCATGTGACTACGACTTGCAATAATGAGCGGTTTACCTGTTTTGCAGTTCTTTGCCAGGAGGATGCATGGTTTGACACAGTCAGCATTTTGGAGTCTGACTCAGATGATGAATTCAGTAGTGTTCATGGAGGTAACTACTTAGTATCTTTGATTTTGTACTTGTAGACAACGACTTGTTCAGTGTTTGGACTAAGAACATGTCTTATTATTTACCCAGTGCCTGATTAAGAATAGATAAGATATTAGCTAGCTTTTGTCCCTTTAATTTAGCTTTTGTTATTTATGGGATGGTGTTTTTCATCTTATCGTATGTGGAAATTTCTGAATGATTAATATTCTTGGCATACTTTTTGCTTTGTGAACCTAAGCTCTCCTAGGTTTTTTTAGACCTACAGATCGACGTATTTAATCTGTTCTATACCCTTCACAACCTTATGTGGTTATGTACATGCGTTCACTCTCTCTGTTACATATCATAGTCTGATCTACCACAGCTAGTTACTTCCATGAGTTTCAGTGACAAGATCATTAATGCATCAAATTCAGGTCCAGTTTCTCAAGTAAGGAAATCAACAATTATAAGGCTCTCTGTGAGAACATCTGTTGAAGAAGAAAAAAGTGGATTTTGTAAGTACCTTGTGACTTTCCATTTTGTCATTAATTGTCTGAGTAAATTGAGTCCCATTTGAGAGGAATTCATTTCATAACCTCCTGGTTGTTTTGTAATCTAAGAACCATATTGTCTTACTGAATCATGACGTGACACTGTCCTGTTTAATTTCCTTCTTCTGGAGAAATTTGGAAAAACTAATGCAAAGGTAGCATTACAATACATTAACCATAATGGTATTCTTGTAGGCGCACCAAGAAAGTATCTATTGCGTCCCAGGGCTGGGCTCATTATTCCCCGTTGTACAGAAGAAAAACCAACTGTAGGAAGTTGGTCTGAGATTGAGCCCTCGACCTTTAACCTACGTAGCAGTAGTTTTTTCACGTATGCTCTTTAACTTGCCCTTTCTTGTCAATTAATCAGTTCTGTGATTCTTTCATTATTTATTTTATCCATTTGTTTCTTTGCATTGCAGAGATAAGAAAAAATCACCTGCTCCAAATGTGTCTCCTTATACTCCTATTGGAGTCGATTTATTTTTGTGCCCAAGAAAGATCAATCACATTGCTCAACATGTTGAACTTCCTTCTGTAAAAGGAGATGGAAAGTTACCTTCTCTACTAATTGTCAACATTCAGGCACGACTGACCCCCTTCTCCTCTCGCACAAAAGAAATAGAACATCTTTTAGTTTTCTATACTAATGAAATAAAGTTGCTCTTCTGTACAGTTACCTACTTATCCTGCTCAAATGTTTATTGGTGATGCTGACGGGGAAAACTTGAGCCTTGTATTATATTTTAAACTTTCTGAAACTCTAGAGAAAGATATCTCGCCTCAATTCCAGGACAGCATCAAGGTAGGTTATGTCTTAATTTTTTCAAGCAAAAGCTCCACCTTTTTTCTTTATGTGTATGTGAATTTCTTGAGGGATTTAAAAGTCATTAAAACATAATACTATATGTTACATCCTTAAAATGTTCTCATTTATAACTTATTTCATTCAAATTAAATTCTAACAACTTATACATATTTTCTAATTCTCCTCATCCCTGAAAAGTCAACTAAGTTTTTCTATTTGGGGTTTCCTTTTTCTGTTTAAGCTCCTCCATGTAGCATTTGGTTGGTCACACATGAAGGCTAAATGTCTTCTCACAATGCAAGATTTTCCATCTAGTCTGGCGTTGAGAGGATAAACGCCTTCTCTTGTGTTTACCCCTTTCTTGACATGGCTGGAAATCCAAGTCTTGCTTGATCGAGATGACAACACTTACGTTGGGAACATCTTTTACTTCACGTCCATGTCTCCTTATTACTTATGTCAAACTTTTTCCCTAGAACTTGTTTCCCAATTTGATTTTCTCTATTGGCTTGTGCGACAGAAATTGATTGATGATGATATGGAGAAGGTTAAAGGATTTGCAAAAGATTCATTAGTTCCTTTCAGAGAGAGGTTGAAAATAATGGTCGGGGCGGTTAATCCAGACGATCTTGTTTCCACTTCAACTGAAAGGAAGCTTTTGAATAGTTACAACGAGAAACCTGTGCTTTCCCGCCCTCAGCACAGTTTTTATGAGGTGGATAAGCATTCTGTTATGATCTTTTAATTACTTATTACTGCTCTATTGCATTGGTTAATAGTCAGTCTAGCAATGTCTTGCCTGTTCTTGAACATCAAAACAATTCTACTTACCTGTTCTCTGTTAATTGCAGGGCGCAAATTACTTTGAGATTGATCTTGACATTCATCGCTTCAGCTACATAGCAAGAAGGGGACTTGACGCTTTCAGAGATCGCTTACAGCATGGCATACTGGATCTTGGTCTAACAATTCAGGTTTCTTGCCATTATATATACTTTTAATTTCCCTTCTTGAGAAATAGAAATGATGTGAACTTATTAGATATTCTTTAAGGATTTAACTTTTATACACTGGCAAAGTAAAATCTAACTCATTTACTAAATCCTGTAGGCACAAAAGCCGGAGGAGCTGCCAGAGAAAGTACTTGCTTGTGTGAGATTGAACAAGATTGATTTTGTTGACAATGGACAAATTCCAACTCTTATGAGCATTGAGGAAGATGAATGTTCATTCTAATAAAATCAATAATACATTTGCATGTTGCATGGGGGAGTTTTCAAATGGTCCCCTGGTGATCAAGCAATTTCTACTTTCTTTCCAGACAAGAAAAAAAAAAACATTGTATAATCAAAGATTGAGTATTGTATTTGAAAGATAAAATTAAAAACATACTATAATCATGTTGATACTGTTACTTTGGGTAATGTACAGCATTTTTTTTTTAGCTGATCACCTCTTAAACATAATTTAGTAATAAAAAAAACACTATCACTTATCATTTACTTTTAAGATATTGTATTATATTTGAGAAGGCAATTGAGTGTTTTTAAATTCAAGTCTATTTGCTCTTGTGCATATAAAACTCATGTCAACAGGGCGGATCTTAAGGCCTATAAATAGTTTTAAATCTTATCATGAATTCGGAGGTGGATTTCTTAAGTACGTGCAAACTAGTAAAAAATGTTGTAAGTCATAATCAATGGAAATTCAAAATAATTAAAATACATACAAATAAATTATGATCAAAGAAAGATTTGTTTAAATCTCGAATTAAAAAATGCAGTGCAAATTGAGACGAATGAAGTATTCTCTCAATGTTCAACAATACTTATTCAGTTGGAAAAATAATAGATAATTTATCTTTTTCTATCCATTTCAATTTTGCTATTAAATATTATTTATCACTTAATTGTATTTTCAAAACATTAAATTTATTATATTCAAAGGGTAATATAGTAAAATTATTTTTATTATTTAATGTTTCTTAATCTATATGCCAAGTCAATAGTGGACAAATATTATCGAAAGAAGGTGTAGTAAAACTTTGGGAGTGCAATGGTCTGCCTGAGGATATATGTACATGCAAGTTTTCATTTTTTATGGCAGGATGTTGACAAGCTAAGGGAGATGGCTTTATCGTCTACTCAATTTTACACTCCACAAAACTTTATTTGGTTCAGATAAATTCGATGGTATAAGATTGCAAGGCACTTACTATATATAGATGCACAAATATTCCGGATCTATTAATTTTAAATTTTAATTTTATGTTTTGATGAAATACATTAAGAGTTTTTTATGATTTTCAGTATGCCTAGGCAAATTGATCAGAAAATCATTGTTAAACTTATTTAGAAATTGAAGCTTTAGTCACGTTCAACATCGTAATTTCTCAGTTCTTGACCCCTTGTAGATTAGAGTAAATTTTGTCTTTGCAAAGTTAAAAGAAATTTACTACTATTTAATTAATTTAAAATCATCATAAAAATTTATAAAGTAGTTAAAAGATAATTTTAACTATGATCTTAGACTAATTAAACTAGCTTAATTCTTCTAAAAATTATTAATTTAACAAGATATTTTATGTGACGCAGACCACATGCTATTGCGGTAACTGCACAGGTCCTCTGAAAGTCACGCAATCTAGCATGAATTTGATATGATACACACGTTGAATGTGCATTCAAGACTTGATGAATTATTCAAGATTTAGGATTTTCCTATCTTCAAACTGTCACATCCACCTAGTGTTCATTTATAGAGAACGGTTTATGGTTGGCTCCAAGAATCGAAAGCTCCATATATGATAAGAAAGCTCGTCTATGGAAGAAACTAGCTAAATGAAGAAGAAGGAGCTAAATAGAACTGAAATCTTGTGTTAAGCTCAATGGAACAATGAGATGGAAAAAATGAGAAAAACTGTCTAACCTCTATAGCCTACACATGTATATATACAGCTGTACCAAACTAAGATATTATTCTCTACTATACATCTTCTAGAATTAGTTACAACTGCTTCTAACTAACTAGTACAACTGGCATTAGCTGTAATTCTTTATTCTGCTTTTAGCCTCCATCACCAACACTCCCTCTCAAGCTAAAGGCTGAAAATAGATTTTTCATGCATAGCTTGCTTACTAAGTACTCATGTTGAGGTCTACACAAGCTCTTAGTAAGTAAATCAGCTACTAAATCTTTGGTACCAACATGTTGAGTCTGTATCTGTCCTGCTTGAATCTTTTCTCTCACAAAATGACAATCAATGTCAAAGTGTTTAGGCCTTTCATGAAAAATGGGATGAGTTGCAATTGAATTGCTGCCTTGCTATCACAGAAAAGTTGAATAGGCAAAGATACTTCAATTCCCAGCTCCTTAAACAGACTTATCAACCAAGTAATCTCAGCTACAGTTGCAGCCGTACTCCTGAACTCAAACTCAGCTGAACTTCTGGAAACAATTTCTTGTTTCTTGGATTTCCAAGATATCAATGCACCTCCAAACTTCACAATATATCCGGTAATAGACTCCCTTGTCTCAATACACGCTCTTCAATCAGAATCACAGTATGCTATTAAGGTTCTGTGAAGTTCTGCTGGCATAAAAAGTCCAAGATCAGCAATGCCTTTGATATATTTCACCACTCGTACAGCTGCATCTAAGTGGGATTGTCTTGGTGCATGCATGCGTTGACTAAGATTTTGTACCACATAACCAATGTCTGGCCTGGTCATGGTTAGATATAGTAGTCTACTAATAGTTCTTTGATAATGTCCTTTGTCTTTGAGCAATGTATCAGTAGAAACTTTCTCACTCTATACCAACTGATCATACTGCAATGAGGTGAGCTTTTGATTAAATTCTGATGGTGTGGCAATTGGTTTACTTCCGGCCAATCCCATTTCAGGCACAAGTTCCAATGCATATTTCCTCTAGTTCATCACAATACCTTCCTTGGACCTAGAAAATTCAATGCCTAAGAAATATCTTAGTTCCCCTAGGTCTTTCATTTTGAATTTTTTTTGAAGATCCTTTCTTACTCCTTGTATATGAGTAAGACTAGTGCCAGTAAAAAGTAAATCATCCACATATACTAGAACAACTACCAGCTTTTGAGCTACCTTGAGAGTGAATAAGGAGTAATTATAATGTGACTGAACAAATCTTAGGCTGCATAAAGCTTCAGTTAATTTTAAATCCACTGTCTTGGGGCCTGTTTGAGCTCATATAAGGATTTATGAAGCTTACAAACTTTTGTCTTGGATGTACCCTTTGGCAACCAGTCTTGCCTTATATCTTTCTACAATACCTGAGGAAGTATACTTCACCTTATACACCCATTTATATCCAATGGGAATTTTACCGGCAGGAAGATCAACAATAGATCTGGTACTATTATCTTCAAGAGCTGAAATTTCAGCTTTCATAGCATTGATCCACTCAGGATCCTTACATGCCTCAGCAAAGAAAGTAGGCTCAGACACAGCTGAATATGCAGCCAAAGAGGATCTATAAGTGGGAGATAAAGAGTCATAGTTCACATAATCTACCACAGAATACAAGCAGTTAGATTTCTTGATATGAGGAGTGATGTAGTTATCCATCCAAATAGGAGGTTTAGATATTCTAGATGACCTCCTTGGAACAGGTAGTGGTGAAGTCTGAGAAGGAGGAGAAACATCCTCTGAAGGTAAAGAAACTGAAGTTGGAACTTCCCTAGGAACAGATATTGAAGGAGAAAATGAAGTAGGAGTGACATATTTTTTAGAGGCAAGATCTAACACAGGAAATAATGAAGAGAAATCAGTTGTGGAGCACCTAAAGGGAAAAATATCCTCATTAAACACAGTGTCTCTACTGACAAATAATGTCCTGGATGAAAAAAAATATAAGAGATGTCGCATCTGAGTAGAAAAATTCCTAGATGAGCTGCAGGAACAGCTCTAGGACCAAACTTGTCATCTTTCTTGACTTGAGTAACATAACAAAGACAACCAAATACTCTAAAGTGGTTAAGTGAGGGAGTTCTCTGAGGGGTATATATGCTTGAAACCTTAGTGCCCTGGCTATCTAGTATATATCTATGTCTCTTTTCTACAACCCCATTCTATTGGGGTGTATATACACAAGAACTCTGATGAATAACACCTGAATCATTCAATAGTCTATTGATTTGCTCATTGAAAAATTCAGTATCATTATCTGACCTGAGCACCTTGATGCTACACTGAAACTGATTCTTAATGAGATGAAAGAAATCTCTCAGAACAACCACTGAATCAATCTTAGTGGTTAACAGAAAGATCCATGTATATCTGGAATAATCATCTACTAGAGTCAGAAATACATTTTTCCATCATGAGTTAGAACCCTGTAAGGTCCCCAAATATCAGCATGCATAATATCAAATGCAGTAGTAGAGAAGAAGAGCTTAATAGGTTAGATAGTCTGGATTGCTTAGCAATAGGACAAACTGAACAATGATGTTCATGTATTGCATGTTGTTTAGTACATCAATTCTTTTCAAGGTTCTTAAAGAAGCATGACCTAACCTTCTATGCCACAAAACAGACATATCAATAGCAGATACAGTATAACCAGATTAAGGAATAACACCATAGCTAGTGCCAACATTATTAGAAATACACTGCTTAACAACTTCTTTATGATTTTGAGAGATATCTGTATTCTTCCAACAACCTTCAGCCTTTAATATGTACAGACATTGATCCTCTTTACCAATCTCCATCACCTTCCCACATGAGAGATCCTGAAACAGACAAAAATCAGAATAGAAAGCCACTAGACAACACAACTCTTTTGTGATCTTGGATACTGAGAGCAGATTGTATTTGAAATTTGGAATATGAAATACATGTTGGATATTTTTTTCTCCAAAGATAGGAGACACTTGTTCTTCAGTGGGAAGATTCACCTTGTTCTGGCCTAGATTAGTAGCTATAGCAGTGTGCAAGAGATTTTTGTCATGAACCATATGTTTTGTAGCTCCTAAATCTATAATCTAGTTAGATTTAATTAGATGAGATAAAAGCAAATACAGTACTCGCTGTACTCATATTTGTTGCATTAGTTGTACTGTCAACTTGAGATCCTGAAGCATTTCTACTTAATATCTGCAAGATCTGATTGTATTGTTCCTATGTAAAGACAGGAGCATGAAAAGTACTAGCAATAGAGTTACCAGAGCTGGAAGATGTCTTACTAAATGCCACATAACTAGATGATCCTTGAGGTGGAACATTGTTCACACAGTTGACTGAGAAACTCTTCTTCCTATTCTTGACATCAGAGGGATATCCATGGAACTTGTAACAATTGTCTCTGGTATGTCCTCTGAAATGACAGTAATCACAATGCAGATTTCCCTTATCAGTGTTGCTTTTGAATCTCACAGAACCACTGTTATGATTGGCATCATGACCACCAGAATTTCCACTATTATCAATACCATGTGGGTATTATGATAAACCACTGTTGTTTCCATGACTATAACTAACTCTGGTCTAATCATCTCCATAGCCTTTACTCATTAAGGCAGTTGGTTCACTTAAAGAAGTAGCAATAGAAGAGACTAGAGAAGAGTTTAACCTCTGACTTTCAACATTTAAAATAATAGCATAGGCATGATTTACACTTGGTAAGAGGCTTATCATCAACATCTGATTCTTAGTGTGATCATAGGATTCATTTAGTCCCATCAGAAATTATCAGAGCTTTTGTTGTTGGAATTGCTCTGTGTACTTCTGTGACTCAGGACGAACAATTTGGATGTGGTGCTAATGACTCATACTCGAGGAAACTCCTTGAGTTAACATAGCAATTTCCTTGTGCAAATAAAAGGATCTAGAAGCATTAATTTTATCAAATCTCTCCCTCAAATCTTCCCAGATTTCATGAGCACTGGATGCATGAATCTGTTAATTAGTTTTTTAGACACAGTGTTCATGATTCAGGCTAGAACAATTGCATTGCACCTTTCCCAGAGCTCATGTAAAGTGGAGTCATACATTTCCTTTCTACAAGTTCCAAGTACAAATCCTAGCTTATTTTTACACAAAATAATACGCATAGATTTAATCCAAAGTGAATAGTTTTCAGAACCTTGTAACTGAACAGAGATGAGTACAGATCCCTGAGTATGTCATTTTGATGTAACTTGTATTCCTGTGCTACTGTATTATTATATTGGATCTCCCCTCGATCCTTCTGAATTATCACTGCTCGCCATTGATTTCCTCAACAAATAACTATACAATTCCACAAAATTGAAACAATTTTGACACAAAATCAAAGCAGGACACGAACACCTTAAACAGAGTCTCCAAGATCTAAGTATGATCTTTTCTAAAAGGGTTTCTCGTTCTGTTAATCTACAACTATGCCTGCTAGTTATTCTTCCTCCTTGAGCTTCAACAATTTGTAGAAAAAGAGCTTAACCTTGCTTTGATACCATGATAAGAAAGCTTGTCTATGGAAGAAACTAGCTAAATGAAGAAGGAGTTTCGTTCTGTTAATCTACAACTATGCCTGCTAGTTATTCTTCTTCCTTGAGCTTCAACAATTTGTAGAAAAAGAGCCCAACCTTGCTTTGATACCATGATAAGAAAGCTTGCCTATGGAAGAAAGTAGCTAAATGAAGAAAGTATTAAGCTCAATGGAACAGTGAGGTGGAAAAAATGAGAAAAACTGTCTAACCTCTATAGCTTACACATATATATACATATATTATTGTCTACTATACACTCTTGTAGAATTAGTTACAACTGCTTCTAACTAACTAGTACAACTGACATTAGCGGTAATTTTTTATTCTGCTTTTAGCCTCCATCACCAACAATATATAACTAGTAAATAGACGCATTATAGACAATTGATACTACATGTGTGCTTATAGTATTGAATAAAAATTTTAAGTTCACAAGAAATATCCGTTAGTAATATTTATATTGGTAAGTGTTGTTTCAAGCTAGCAAAATATTATCCAGTTATTGTAATACACTGCCTTAGCTCTTATTGTCAAAAAGCTTATTCACATATATAAAAAATTGAGTAATATTTTAGATCTAAAGCTTGTAAAAGATATTTATTACATTCTTAATATCACAACTATACGTAAAGACAATAATTTTTTTTTCATTAATTGAAAATGTCAAATAATGAGCATCAGGAAATAATAAAGATCTCAAAAACTAATTGTTACTCTTTTTAATAACGATCTAATTTTTAAATAATTTTGTACTAATAAAAAGGTCAAGTAATGAATACAAGTAAATAATAAAGTATTTTCATTAGTAATTGTATCCAATATGTGATGCACTTATGAATGATAGCGATGTCGATCCAAATCTTATAGTGGAGTTTCTTGCTTATATAATTTAAAAAAAAAATTAGTAAATATACAGCACTTCGTGCGGTCTAAACAATCTCATTAACGACATGAGCTTTTTTACTAGTTATTAAAGATTAAAAAAAAAAATAGGTACTAAAAAAATTAAACGTTGGAAATCCAAATGTAAATTAATTGAAATGACCGTGTCATAAAATAGAGTATAGAAAAGATAGCATAGTGAAATAAGATGAGGGACTAGTAGATGTATGAAAAAATAGATGATTAATTAAACTAAAATATGTTTTAATGAATTATTAATCATTAAGATTGATACTTTAATATGCTACTATTAAAGTTAGACTTGGTGTAATACATAAACGGGCAGTTTTGAGCTTCATAACATGAAAAATAAACGAAATTGGAAAGTAGAAAAGAGAATAAACCAAAATCAATAGACAATACACATGTAATTAGAAGATGGTAAGATTGCATACACTGAACATCGGCGATTAAATTCTTCCTACATCGTTTTCAAAATATCAATATTCCAAAAAACATAAAATATGATCAAGAATCATCAACTTAGTCATTAACTTTCTCATTCTAACACGATGATGAACCAAAAAAAAAAGGAAGAAAAGAAAAACCCCATTTTTCAAAAAAAATGTGTTGGCCATATCAACCCGGTTCTACATGACGACAAAGTATAAGCAAATTCTCGTAGTTCGAAGCACAGCTCCAACAACTTATTCATAAGTGAGATGAGGTACTTCTTTTGATTTGAATAGGGAGGTCACATATTGCAAATACAAAATACAAGTCAGTTGATCTAAAGGAAAAAAAAAAAAAATTAAAACCGAGACATGAATTAATTTGTGATAACAGAGATGCAATTTTCATGTATTCCTAGACCATAGCCATTTAGGATATGCTATTGTCAAGAATCATTGAGAAGATAGTATTGAGTTCTGCAATTGTATTAACCATCTTTCACTTTGCAAGGAGATACACTTTTTAGCCTTTATGGGGCGTACGATATTTCAGCCCTCTTCTTTCACTCAGTCTCGAAGAGTAAACAGGACAAATTTAATTGCACTTTTATATTCTAATTGAGCGCTGTTCATTTTTTTCATTCTATCTCTTTTTTGAAGTATGCATATGTACAAATAGTATAGAAAGCTCTGTAGCATATCATACCTATGTCCATGATATATACTACAAGACAAACAAAATAAACAAAAACAATGTGAAAGCTGTATAAGAAATGAGCTAAACGTGTAAAATTCAAACTAATTAAAAAGAAAAAGTAAACAAGAGATTATAAAATCAGGTTTGAGCTTAATGAAATTTGCAAACCACATTGAGCATCAATATTCTGGCTTATACCATTTGGTTCCTATGATGTGAACTTGCATTCTCGTGCATGATTTCTTCACCAGCTTCCTTGAGATCTGTAAGAACATTAACTGCAAGGATCAAACTGCAGAGACGGGAAAGAAGCCTCACGAATGTTGCACCATAAATAGCGAGTGAAAAACAAGCTGCATCGCTCCCTAGACTTCCGATGGACTTTGAGGTGAGCTAGAAAGTCAGTCTACGCTCAAAATTCAATAGTTAAGGCATGCATAGGATGCAAGATGTACTCCTCTTAGCTATTCCAATTATAAATCTGCAAAAGAAAAAAAAAAACTTGGTAAAAGTTTTACAAAAAGCAGTTTTTGATTAAAGTAGGTGACTCAAATATGTCTAGTTGAAATAAAGGAAAATATGGCAAGATTTATTTCACCTCCATAGAATCGGGACCTACGACCACCTTTTCGAGTTTGACTATCCTTCTTGGAATCAAACGTCTGGGACTGGCTTAATAAAGGCCCCGAGAACCCAACCCTTCCTTGTTGGCCACTGTAATCCTGGTCACATTTCAGAGAGATCACATATCATATATAACACCATAATGGAAATAACTAGCAGATGTTTTCCCCCTTAAGTCATATTTTTACGCTTCAATCTCTAGCTAATTAGGTGTGGCTATATGAATCCTCAACATGCTTTTTTAGCTTCATTTTTGACAAATTTCATTTACACATACTTTGGGGTTCTCTAACACTAGATGGTCTCTATATATTTTCTACTGACAGCCAAATCTCTAAACAGACAAAAAAAGAATTCTACCACAGACGAAACTAAATTTAAGTACACAAATATCATCACACTTTCATCTCAACAAGATAATATCCCATATATTGATATTTTTGTCCATTGTGTTATTTTCAATTCAGTCTACATGAATTTCGATAGATTATAGTCTTCTGAAACGATCTCATTCCCGGTGACTTTATCTCGTCTACTTTGAACACTTCTAATTATCATGGTGTTCGCACTTCTGGATCAACACAGTTAGATATCCATGAAGGACATGACCAAACCATCTGTCGGATGACCTTCTCATTTTATCCTCCAAGTGTGCTATAATTGCACATTCTGTCGGATGTGATTATTTCGGGCGCATCCATCTTAACATTCACATTTTTACAACACTCACCTTGTGATTTCGTCTATTTAAAGCACAACGACCACTAGGCTTCACTGTAACCTACGCGAAATTTGCTAAAACCTTTTTTCCCACCGAACAGTAATGTAATCAGCCTTAATGAATGAGATGTAACTCATCTTGAAACCAAACTCCTCTCAGATCTGCCATTTTGTCCTACTTTGATAGCTAAATGTATTTGTGATCTGCTCAAGTCATGGCTCGCCATATGCTCTGCCGAGCATAGGAAAGGATAAATCTTCCCATGACTAAGTCAGGTTTATCTTTCTCTGGAATGGTGGCAATTGTCCCCCTCAAGAAGATTGTTGTATAACCGACAGCAGTTCAGTTGCATCCTAAATTAAAACCAACCCCTCTATATAATAAATAATCCCACCTCACCTTTCAAGAAAAAACGAAGAGAATACTCGGAGAGAAGAGAAACCCTCCTGTGGGCTCTAAAGAACCAAATACAAAGGGTTTTAGTCAGCACCAGCAATTTGGAAGCAGCTAAGTTAGAGGAAGGATACTAACCGCTGATAGGTCCTGATCACACAAGTCAAATGAATCTGGACGTTCATGATGAACATGTTTCGTATTGATAGAATGCTTAAAAGTGTGGGCCCTCCTTAGAAAGTCATCATTGTCTTCAATGTTTGAGTCCAAGCTATCCCCAGCATGGAATACACCAGAAGGATCGAAGGCACTCGACTTTTGACTTCTTGAATTGGGAGGTCGATGTAGTCTTGTGGCTGCAGAATCCTGCTTTCCTTTTTTGACCCATGCAAAACCACTCGATTCTGGCATTTGCACAGGAACCGAAAGAATGCTGCTATCCCCTTGAGACTCATCAGTCATATGAGAAGCCTCTGATACTGTGTCATACAATGGTTTCATTGCTATCCGTGAGACAGTAGCTCGTCTTCCCTTAGAAATTTGGGGGTTACTACCGTAATTTCCATGAGAACCATGCATATTTGCCTCAATTTCCTTCAAAAATACAAGACAACCTTCTCAACATACCATCAAGAGGAAATATGAATTGAGTGTATGTGTCTATGAGATGAGAAAGAAACCTCTGTTGGAACAACTTTGCAGAAATTGCTTGGTTCTTGAAGAGCTTTCCTGGCTTTTCTTGAATTTCTTGAAGCTTCCGATGCTTGCGCTGTGGAACCGTTTCTCTTTCTGAAAATGCAAGCCTCCTTCAAATTAAGCTTAAGATAATAACATAAATGCAAAGTCGTGAAGGTGCACAGCTATTAGAAACTGATGTGTGTGAGATGTATATATTTTAATTCGTTGGAGCTAACTTAGTTGAAGCCCAATAATGATGTGTTTGGTAGGTTACCAGATAACTTTGAAGTGCAGCATTGAACCAATGTTCAAAGCAATGAAGGACAGTGAAATTTCACTCTTTTTTATTTGACTAGAGCATGCAAATGCAGATATTGTTGTTTGGCCTTTATTGTTTTACTGGTTCATTTTATGGAATTGGCAATGATTTTATGGAACCACAAGCAGCAAAATCCTTTCCATGAAGAAGAATAAAGGAGTTCACCTTCGCGCTTCTTCCCTGAACTTTGCATCAATTTCCTTGTTCGGTGGGTACTTAGGCAGGCTCGACGAGTCACAAGCATAAGGCTTTGTATTGAAATACTAAAGAAAGGTACAACACAAAGTGGAGTCAGAAAGTTATCAAAGAAAACCAGGTTAAATAACTATATGCTTGAGAACAAATCACAAAACAAAATAAAAAGAATGAGGTAACTCCGTCAAAATGGAGATTTTCCGGTGAGATAAAAACACATATACTACATTGCTGTCCTTGTTAAGCTTACCTCAGAATTGAGAGCAGATGAAGCAGTTCCGCGTTTATGAGGATCTATTGAAAGAAGTGTTTCAATAAGGTTTACAGCACTTTTAGGTAATTCTTTACATCTATCTCGAAGCGTACTGTCGTATGGTTGCTTGGGCTTAAACATGGTTGCAAGTGGAAGTTTAGACCTTTTCCAGTAATCATCTGGAGGGGAACCACAGAGTTTGAAAATTTTGTGCAGTTGCTCAACCTGCAGGATGGGACAAAATGGGAATCTTTTCACAATTGACAAGAAACAGTGATATTACTAGGCATTCGTTAGAGGAGAATGATTTTGGGAGGCTTCAGAGTCATCTTAATTTTGCACTATTTATCACCTATGTCCCATTTTTGCAACATACTCAAAGAGATGTGTAATAAATATATAAATTTCGGTTGAAGTTATTTGGAAACTACTGACCTCGGTCCTCCCTTTCAGGAGGGGCCTTCCGAAAAAGAGTTCTGCAAAAACGCAACCAACACTCCACAAGTCCACAGTGACCCCATAAGTTGTTGATCCTAATAGAAGTTCAGGAGGTCGATACCATAATGTAACCACACGACTGGTCAGTGGTTGGTTGTGCCTTGAACTAAGGAAATTTGCAAGACCAAAATCTGCTATTTTCAGAATTCCTTCATTGTTAACCAAAATGTTGGAGACTTTAATATCCCGATGCATTATCCCTCGTGAATGGCAGTGCTCTAATCCGCTCAGTAGCTGCTGCATGTAGCATTTTATCTACTTCCATGCAAAAAGTAAATTCAATAAACAAACAGAATCTTCTACCATTTTTTATTTGCAAGACAAGATACGCTCAAACAGTTATCTAACACAAAATTTAGTGCTAGTGAGACATTGTCGAAAATGCACCAACCTGCGAATCACTAAATTTGATGTCAGGACATGATAATAATCCAGATAGGTCATGTTCCATATACTCAAAAACAAGGTAAATGCTACATGATAACCGAGAAGTGATTATCCCTTCCAGCTTCATGATGTTTGGATGGTCAAGTTTGCGGAGAATTGCAATTTCTCGTGCCATAAATCTGACACTGTCTGGTTGGAAATTGTCAAATCGCACCTTCTTTAGGGCGACCATTTTACCATTTTCAATGTCACGTGCTCGGTAAACACTGCTATATGTACCTTGTCCAATCTACAGATGTTGAAAGCAGAAAGAATATTCGTAAGAAAAAAATAATTTACATTAGTAGGGCGATAATACACAACTAAAATTATCAGACAAAGCAAATATTAAACTAAGCAATCAAGGCCAAAATATGAGGTTAAATTCCTCAATATAAAGTCATAAACCATATCAACTAAATCGCGGCTCAGATCCGAATCCCTCTCTCATTAGCTTCCTTACATGGTTGATTGCAGTAAAATACGAGACCACGACTTGAAGTAATACCTAATTTATAAAACTTTTTATACTGCATATATACATGAACACAAATTTGTAAAATGAAAAGTTATCAAAAGCTATTCTTTCTAAATAGTATTATCAGAAACTATTTGCTCTTGTCGTGACTAAAACAGTCTTTGCTCGGGATTTGAAGTTATTTCACCATTTTTGGAGTTGTAGAGCTCGGTTTGAGGTGATCTCTGAGGCTTAGAAAGCCATTATTCGTGAATAATTAAGGTAACACAAGGAAAAAGAATCATTTTTTTCCTTCCACAACATTGCGATTCCGTTTGAAACAATAAACTTTTATAGCTAAACATTGATTACCTTTTCTAATTTCTGGAACATGTTTGATTTAAGAGGCATCCATCCATCAATGGCTTCACCGGCAACGGCAGTCAGCCAAACAGGCCATCCAGCAGCCAAATGTTCATCTTCAGTTAACCTTCCAAATTTGATGCTAAAAGTAGCACCTTTTTTATCAGAATTTCCCTTCTTAGAAGCTCTCAATTTCCCCGAAAATCTTCGTACCGAATCCTCTCCCTCTTTCTCAGGCTCCTCTTTGATCTTCTCCAAAGGAGCAAATCCAGCTGCTTTAATATGCAATACAGGATCAACATTGTCTACACCAGGGACAGTCACCGACGAATTGTGAACCGGGGAATGGGACTTTGCCTGCTTGGAGCTCACGCAACCCATGACCTCCCAAAACCCATCAATGAATTCGATCCAGCTGGGAGAGAACCCGGATCGAAAACGGGTTAAAGGGAGGTAAAAATGTTGGGTGCGAGAATAAAGGGTCTCTCTACATTACATCAATAAAAAAAAAGATAGTTTTTCAGAAAATTGAAAAAAACGGAGAGTCCAAAGATTTGCGGAGGAGGAAACTCTGTCCCTCAAATGAGAATTTTCTTTTTTTCTTTTGCGAGATATGCGGAGAGGAGAAAAGAAGGATTCGTTTTCTTTTTTTTTAGAATTAGTCGAGGGGTGCAAAAGCATAGGAAAAACAGAGAAAGAAGAAAGAGAAACCAAATGTGTGGTTGTATTTGTGGGTCCAAGAATCATCATCATCATCACCATCTTTTACTTTTGTTTTTTTCACTTTGTCAAGGGTGTTCTGTTGAGACCTATTCATACGCCATTTTTACGAGAACTTTGATTCTTTATATGCAGAGAGAGAGAGAGTGAAAGTAGCCGTTAAGAGTTCGTTTTCTTAACTGTTCTTTTGTTGTGTTGTTGTTTTTTTTTTTTTTTTTTTTTTGGTTTAACCAGTTGGGATGGGGTCCTGTGCTGGTGAGTGAACAAACAAGCTAACCGCTCAACAACTCTTCTCTACGGTCAAAATTATTGAGTAATCATTGTAGCAAAGTACTAATAATAGTAGTACTCCTTCCCACCATCTCATATTACTTGACATGTTTGTTTTTGCTGGATATAAATTAACTAATATAATTTTATTAAACTTATATTAATTATTAATTACCTATTAGTAAATTAGATATCCAGGAGGGAGTACCAAATTATTGTTCAGACTTTGACGGGAAGACAGAAAGTCATGTCACTGTCTGGTTTTTTGTCATGTTGTAGGGTATTTAGACGGGTTATTTTGAAAAGCATTTGAGTGCTTCAATAACTGTTCAGACTTTGGCGGAAAGACAGATAGTCATGCCATTGTCTGCTTTTTTTCTGGACATGTGGTATTTCTTTACGGGTAATTTTGGAAAAAGAATTACTCCACTTAAATAGCGGTTCACTCAACTTATTGAAGATAGCCAGCAGGAAGTATGTATAATTTATGGTAAGTGTATATATATGATTGTATATAAAATGCATACCGACCTGAAAAAGTAAATAGTAAATATATTCGGCTATTTGTGAGAAGATTCTTTTTGGAAAGGATTTTCTTTTTGGTAACTAATTTTGGAAAGAATAATATAAAATTTTTTCACTCAAGAGTATAATTTTAACTGGTTATAACAAATTACCGTTCTGCTCTCTAGGTTATCATATTAGGTTTGTAATTGAGAGTATCTAGATCATTAGCAATATAACAAATATCGGAAGGTAGCTACAAAATGCACCAAGACATGGATGAATGAATTAAGCATACGAGCTGGAACAATATAGCATGGATCAAGGAATTAATAATATGATATTAATAGTATCAACCAATAATATTTATTAGTTAACTTATCATGATCAATTGAAGTTACAATATTTCTAAAACCCAACCAACAAATTCATGGGACCAGCATGTGGTTTTCAACAAGGATAGATCTTACTATCAGCCTTTTGTACAGAAGTAAGAAGCTCAAACTAAATCCTTTCACCCTTTTACTTTTGGTAAAGCTACTTATGCTGCAATCCTTTCACACACAAGTATTTCAATGGTGATTCCAAAAACCAAAATATTTTCGTGAACTGAAAGTTTCCAAATTACAGTTTCTTTTGTTCTCAACGCCAAGTATCTTTGGCTGTATTCCTCGTTCCTCTATTCCTAATAACAGTAGGAATATCATGATTATGCTTGCCTTCATATGTTGTTATGACAGCTTTTGGATCAGTTGAAGCCCTCTCGACTTGTTTGCGGACATTGCATCCAGCATATGTGCAACGATAGTAACTCCTGTATATCAAGTTTGGATGCATAAAGGGATGAAATTCATGCCATTTAAGAAAAGAACAGGAATCAAATCAGTGGTGTCTTTCAGGGAAAGGCGCATGTGTTAAACATGTTCGACAGTAACATGTAAAATCATAGTATGGAAGGACAAAGAACTAGCTAGTGCTCAAACAAGACATTGCCGCTGATTACAGCACTTAATTCTGATCCCCAGAGAATCTTATTGCACTTGTTTGTTCTAATTGCAGACCAAACATAGCAGATTATCTTACATTGATCAAGTTATTATTCACAAAAGCCAGTATTGCATTATTACCATCAAATTATTCATGTTCAAAGCTAAAAAGAGTATCATGAGCAGGCAAATCAGATGGGCATCTAATGAAATCTGGCAGTCAGAAGATACGTAGACTACGTAGGTACCTTGGATGTTGAGTCCCCTTTACCGCCTTCTGCCCATATTTTCGCCATCTGTACCCATCATCTAAGATATCAACTTCACTTCTTGTCTGCAGAATAATCTTGGATTCAGCTACTGTGCCATGTGATGAAGCTAGAGTCTCAACTGCCATCTTCCTGCAACATAGTAACTGAATTAGATACATACTTTTGTTGCTGTACAATTTTTCTTCTTGTTTTACAACAGAAGGATGGGACATTCTTTACTCATGGAAGGAGGACTCACGTTCTCTTTGCATCTGGTTCATCATGCCCCTCATCTACTTCTATCAAATTGCTTTTGGTTTCATCACATTCTTTTTTCACAAGTTCAGATGCCATTTGGTTTGGAACCTGTTCAGAATGAGAAGGAGAAGACCCATCCGAGCTATTCATTACTGTCCAATCATGTGTACTAATGTCTGGTTGAACTCCGGAGCCGTCTGTACTATCCAAAGCAGAACCATCTTTTCTTTGTTTGGTTGGTTGAGCATGGTTGTGCCGGCCATTGTATGTGATCTCAGTTATGTGACCATCAACGGATTTCTCAACCTTCTTCTTCGCTGGACATTTGAGATGCGTGCACTTATAGTAGCTCCGAGGGCATTCAGTAGCCTTAACCTTTTTCTGGCCATATTTTCTCCAGTTATAACCATCACAAGCTGACTTGTCGAAAGCACCAAAGGATGTCTTGTTCTCAAATTGAGGAACCTCCGTCAGTTCAAATTGCTTACCCTGCTTGTCTGATGGTTTCTTATCCAATCTAGGCTGCAAACATTCCTTTATCTGCAAAGAAGATTCCTTTGGATCAGTCAACAACTCATTTCCTAATGCTGCTTCTGCTGAAGCCACCTGAGCGGAACACTGATCTTCGGCTTGCATTTGCATGTATGAACTAGAACATTCAGCCTGTGCAGTAACATGTGCTAGAGCCTGCTGATGGGACATTCCAAAGGGACTCTGCAATCACATTGAAATACCGTAAGTAACCACATGATGCCAATGTAATTTAGATGACTTTTAGTTTAACTATTTCTATAACCAACTCAGAAACAGCCTCTCTATCCCCACAAAGGTAGGGGTAAGGTCCATACACCCCAGACTGCACATGTGAGAATATACTGAGTACGTTGTTGTCATTGTTAACCAACCATTGGACGCATCATAATTCAGAGTGACGTTTCAAAATTTATGTGTTTAAATAATGAAGAATTGGATACATGGGTAACAATGAGACGAATAGAATACAATTACTCCCTCCATTCCCATTTAATTGTCATGTATGCTAAAGATGTTCCTAAATACTTGTCGATTTAAAACATCAAGAGAGGAATAATTATTTAACTTTTAACTTTCAAATATTTTGTTTCAACTTTTTTTTTTCAAATATCTTTTTTTCATGTCCAAACACCAACTAAATTATTGAGCAACAAAAAAATACTTATTTGATTTCAGCTCCTAGACTTGGGATTAGAAACTCAGGAAATCAGGAACACTGGAACACTTGACAATGCTACTCTATCAGGGGACCTTTCTGCATTAGATATATCATAACATTCAGTTAACTGAATTCTATGATACGCCCTACCTACGGTGGGTTCGCCTAACGGAAGTGGAGTCAGAATTTTTAATTTATAGATATTTTATCATATTTTGTTTTTCATATTGGATTTTAAACAGACAATTGGTACATATTGAATAAATTTTTAACACTAAAACAAAATTCAAGCTAAAATGACTGAGTTCTGCGGAATCCATTAGTACAATACTGAATCCTCATCTACAGTCTATTGTAATAAAAAACAAGATTATACTATAAACTTAGCATAGAATCAATTGAACAAGTGTTTGGCCAAGTGAAATAAAGAATTGTGTGGAATATATATACCTGGAGTGGGGAAAGAAATCCAGGAGAATTAAGGAACCCAGAAGGACTGAAACCAGAGGGAATCATGAACAAAGGAGATTGAGCCAACGCCAAATTCATCGGTCGATTCTTCCTATACCCAGTGCTCTTTTCAGACCCTGAAGGATCTCCAGAATCATCGGGCAAAAGTGTCGGTGAAGCGATGACTCCAGCAAGAAGCTGGGAGAAAGAAGGACGGTCTGCAGAATCAGGGCTCTGTTCGGATAAGAAACTGGAAACTAAGGACATTGGACCTGGGCTGAAAGAGGACATGTTAAAAAAGGATTCGTACGAGGGCCGTGGTGGAATTGTTAAAGCTGGAAATGATATTGCTGAAGCTTCTCCCCCGGTTTCTCCCATTTTCAGTACTCTTCTTGTTTGTCCACACAGAAATGATTAAAAAAAATTATCAGCTGTAGTATGATTATGGTTAAGTTCTCTGCGTTACTCAAAGAGAAAAGAAAATGGATTAGCTTCCTAATTGTATCATTTGGAGTTGCTTTTCTGATGTATATATATTGGCTGATCGAGGGCTGCAGTCGTCATTCGTCGACGTCAATGGGGGATAATTACTGCTGGGACCTGGTTCTACCGTCTTAGTTCGGTGCACTAAAGCTTTCACTATGCGAACATACTTTCCTATTTCAAATTTTTTTCAATTTTTCTTGAATTCTTTTTCCTCCAAAATTTGTCCCAATGTTTGCTAGTAGTAGTGTTTGGCAGACTAGCTATTTTTATTTGGTAGGAGTTGGCACAACTATACTATTTTACACAAAAGGTTAACTGAAATTCTAAATGCATTGGTTTAGAAAAGTGTGTTGCCAAATACAAGTACAAATACTTGAGCCGAGGATCTTACCGAAACAACCTCTCTACCTCCTAAGGCTTACGTATAATTTATCCTCTTAAACTTTACTTGTGGGATTTTATTAGATATATTGTTGTTGTTGTTAAATTAGGTAATAGGACCTATACGATTTCAACTTATACTGTCCCAAAAATAAAACATGTCAAATTACATAGCAATCAAATCTTTGACATGTAAGGGCAGATGAAAAGTGTAACAATATAGGTCCCCTGTTGAACTCATTAGTTTTAACTCAAATTTTATATATGTGTTAACAAATTCATAAAATACAGATAAATATTAAATCTTAAACTCAATTATTAGTACTTGAAACAGCTATCCTGAAAACTAGAATCTGTAGATCAAGCCAACAGATTGTTAATAATATCTGGACTACAAGACTAGTGTATTTCCAAGTTGCCAATAGGATAAGAATGCCAGGCTAGTGGCAAGAAAGGGGTCCAAATAAAGAGTACTAGAAATGTACAACTGTGGATATACAATGAATTGTTTACCTACCATTTGCCACTTGGGAGAAGTGGATACCTCCACTATTTTACTACCACTTTGCAGTTTAGACACTACATTATATATCACCCTAAACTTGATCTTAAATTTTGATACTAAATTGTAACATTGAACTTAAACTTTGATAGTGCACAAATAGGACCTATAACTATTCAAAACCTGAACAAATATGACCGTCGATTTTGTAACCTTCATGTGTGTAACTCATTTGCGCCGATGTGGATATGTAATCCAATCATACGGTGCCACATCATTAAAAGGACTGACATGGAGGAATTTTTTTTTCAATTAAAACGACGTTATTATTATTATTATTATTATTATTATTATTATTATTATTACTACTACATATTACGTACTACTATTGCTTCTATCAATATACTACTACGACTAATAATAATAACAATAATAATAATTGCAATATTTTAATAAAAATTTCATCTTAATAACGTTTTATTAATAACGTTAATTTAATATACTATTGCTACTGCCCTTAATAACGTTTTAATAACGTTAATTTAATATACTACTACTGTCCTTAATAATATTTTATTAATAATGTTTTAGTAACGTTAATTTAATAACGTTTTAATAACGTTAGTTTAATAACGTTAATTTAATAATGTTTTATTAATAACGTTAATTTAATAATGTTTTATTAATAATGCTAATTTAATAATATTTTATTAATAACATTTTAATAGCGTTAATTTAATAACGTTTTAATAGTTTTAATTTAATAACGTTTTAATAACATTAATTTAATAACATTTTATTAAAACGATAATTTTTTTATTTATTATTAGTATAGTTTCATCTTTGAGCGAAAAATAATAAAAAAATAATAGTGAAAAGTCATTTAAATATACAAAAAGAAATTAGTAAGGACATAATAGTCATTTTACCCTTTTTTTTTTACTGTTGAAACGCTCAAATTTTTAGCCCGACCCGTCCAATTTTGCGTGTACAGCACGCATTTTACCACATGGGATCAAAGTTCATATTTGTTCAAGTTTTGAATAGTTAAAGGTTTTATTTGTGCACTATGAAAGTTTAAAGTCAGTATTATAATTTGATGTCAAATTTATGGTCATATTTATGTATTATGCCATTATCCTTTATTTAACAGTAGTTTTAGTAGCTTTAGTAGCTCCTTTATATAACAGTAGTTTTAGTAGCTCGGTTAGTTGGCAAGAAGTTAAATTTGACAAGATAAATATACACAACAAAGCAAATAACATCCATTTGGCAAAATTGGAGACTAATTAAGAACAGAGTCAACTGATTAAAAAAAAAAATAAAGAATCTCGGACATGAATATCATAAAATTTCCTTGAAAAAGAATTAGTATAAATTTATTTTTAAGAAATTTTTTTATTTTTTTGGGGGATGGTTGGGGGGGGGGGGGGGGAGATATGTCGGTTTTACGACCACAAAATATAACTCAAGGGTACACGTAAAAGGTAACATCTGGGACCAGGGCAATTGCACATCTCATAAGTAAGCCAAAAAGGTGCAAGCTAGTTGCATTTCCTGAGAAATAAAGTCATATTTTGTCCACAAGCTACACCAATAACTCAATATGACATTTGTTAATTGACAAGAGGCAAGTGGCCACTTGCCAAGTTGAAGAGGGATAAACCATCAAAATACATGTCATCTTGAAGTCTCAATTACCAAGAGAAGCTGATCGCTTGACAAGTCAAATCTACTAAAAGTGAAGTCTTTGCCATTCTTTGCTACCCACAAGGAAGTTCAAATGAAAAAAATTTCAAGTTTCGTAGGAATAATAGGTAGGCCGAAAGTCAAAAAAATATCGAGCACAACTTTCCAAGTTCCGTGAACAAGGCCATGACTCGTTCATTCACAAGGAGACAATTGAGTTTTCTTTATATTGTACAAATAGGGTACAATTGATACAACTATTGTATGTTCTGTTGGATCTTCTATATAAAGAAAGATGCAATTGACACAACAATGGTGATTGTACTCGGGAAAAATGATTCGCGCAGGAGTAAAATTTGGTGCCTGAAGCAGCTCTCTTTGAATCAAGAGAATCAACTCAGACTTTGGACTCGATGATATATGTAGATGAAACAGCCAGGCCCTCTACATCGTAAGTGCGAATAAGTCTTTGTCTCTTACCCGGCGATTCAAGCCAACAAAACTCAAGATGAAATGCTGTTGATTCTTGCACATTCTTGGCAACATCCGATGGGTAACCCATGTAAATGCCCCCAGGCAACAAAGTAAGCTGGTAACCACCATCAAAAGTCACTAGGTTTTGGGATATGGTACCGGTCCAATGTACATTTGTTGTAATATTACTCGCAGAAGAAGTAGACGTGATATCCTTGATTCAAGAAGGAAATATATCAGCAGCCAAAAGCTAAGAATACAGATTCAATTCAGAGCCTAAAATAAAAATGAAATAACAAGGAGCTAACAAACCTGAACTAGCTGGCCGTCCTTGTTCATTTCAAGAGTAGCAGTAGTATCTGCTTCAGTAATTGTTGATCCATAAACACCAGTGCGCGTTGTTCGTGAATGACCTTTCCAAGTTCCCAGATGAGGCATAATCCTTTTAGAATCCTCCTACAAGATGACCATAAAATGCATTGGCTAGGCATAAGACCAGTAGTTTGGTTCTAGTAACTAACGTGTTGAATCAAACTATGTTTAGGCAGTCCAATGGAGGAACAGAAGGGAAACCCTTCCCCTTTCAAGTCAAAGTACCTTGAAATTGTCAAAGAGGGGAGGAATGGTATCTCCGTTGCCTCTTTCTTCAAGGAAAACTAGAATCATTTCCAGTATCCCCTTTGGGTCCATAATATGAAATGCTCTCACTCGCCTATCTTTCTCCAGCGAATAAAGACAATTTTCACATACAATAGAAGGCCGTTTAGAGGGAAGCTTCAGATTTCTGTTAAGGAAAAGAAGTGATTATAGAACGGTAGCCAAATTGGAACCAAGAGATAAAGATAATGAAAAATATGTACCAGTCCTTTATGGGAAAAGATTGGCATATTTTTCCAGATTACATAAGCTTTGCAATTGGATCCTAGAAGATAGTCTATTGTTTCTAACATGAAGATCACATGCAATAAATTTGATAGCTGATTTGTTCTGAAAAAGCTTATGAGAGGTCCAAGATATGGCACTCTTAACTTATATTCCTGTGTCCTTGAAACAACAGAATGCAAGGAAGTGCGTTCCCAGACGAACAAAAAAGGAACACGTCACTGGAAACAAGTTTGTGCTATACTTGAGAATAAGGGAGAATTTTATTTTCTCACTCACAAGTCATCCCAATGTAATATCACCTATATCCACCACTGTTTATTTGCTCTTAGGGTGATCTTTCAATTAATGCTTAAAAATTTTCAGATAAAACACCAATCGGAACACAAACTAGCCGAGGCAAAAACACTGAATGGAAGTTAGGAGCAGCAACATCCAGGCCATTCTGGGTATAAACTCCAAAATAAAACTAGAAGCAAAATACAGGCATAATTTCAATCACTGATTTCATAGAACTGAAATTTTAGCTCATCCATTAAGTGACATCTCCACATGAGAAACAGTTACCTTGGTGATTCTTCTCCAATATCATCTTCACCTAGCACTCCCTGTCTTAACACAGTCTCTAACATGCCAGCAGTCTGATATCTTAGTGCGTATGCCTTCTCCTTGGGGAAGAAGCCAATCTGCAAACTACTTTTAGTGGTACCTCAAATGCAATAAAATCTGAAAAGAAAAGGAAACTGCTGATAACAGTCTCAATTAAGTATGACCAGTGAGTAGATATAAGTTAGTTCTCTATCTTACTGAAGCTCACCTGTTGATATTTGTCCACAGTAAACATGTTGGTCTCTTTGATTTTGTATTCAAACCACTCTGGTTCATCGTCATTACCAGAAAAAGGAGGTTGTTTGATGTATAACCTAAAAATTTGAAGCTGATTATTATACTTGTCTTCCAAACCATACAGTCAGCAAACACTACAGTACCCGACTTTAATGAAGATGTGCTGAACTGGTTTCGCTGTTAACTAATTTAATACTGTTGAAAAACCAAACATCTAAAAAGTGAAGGGGCTTATGAATTAGAAAGCCGTCTATCCTAACAATTGCTCTAAATTCACTGTATCTAAAACAGCAGAAGAATTTGAGCTTCAGGCTTGTGAAAGCCACTCACAAACATGAAAAAGAGAAAGGCACATGGATTTCTATATACTAAAGTTCACCTACATACATTCAACTATAGCATTAACATGAAGTGTAAGCATCATAATTTCTATGGTATTCAGAAACTCCAAAAAAGAAAACTCCTCAATCCCAATGGTCTAACTTTACCTTAATCTCAAATAATAGTAAGAGTTTTAACTTTGGATGATTAACGACTACCTTTTATTATATTTTCGGGCCAATTCGTAACTACATAATTACTAGCAATTCCATAATTACAAACGACTAGACTGGATTGTCCTCAAAGTTAGAATATACTCCCTTTGTCTCATATTACTGGGTTCCATACTAAAATAGATGTTTTATTTTACTTGTCCAATTTAGCAAATCAAGATTATTACTTTTTCCCCGTACTATACTTTGGATCAAATAACTACATAGAGTAATACTAATCAAATTTAGAATTCCAAAGCATACGCACCTCTAATTAAAGCTTTCTTAACAGGTGTGTCAGGTTAACCGGGGCCAAGTAATATGAAATGGACGGAGTATATACTTTACACAAAATAGTCATGTAAGAAGCAACAAAATTGTTAAGGAATGTCAATTTGAGTCCCAATGTAATTCTTTCTAGCAATTACATTCTCAAATTTCATTGGAACGTCGCAAGTTTGAGACACACTGGACTACTAGTAGCTCACTACCAACAGGAAAGAATCAAACTAGGAGCTCACGTTTGCAATAAACTCATCAGTTCACCTTCACCATAAGAGCTCGCGGCAAGCTTCGTTGTTATCTTATGCATCAAATTGCCATTACCATCAAATTGCTGCAAAATAAAGTCAAGCAGATGAAGGAATCAAATCCAATGCACATTTCCAGCTCAATCTACACATGCTTAGCTAGTATTACCCCCAAAAATATTTAAAAGTCATACATATGCATGCATGTACTCATCAAATTTTTGAAAGCTACAAATATACTCCTCCATTCCGAAATAGTTGTCATGTCATGCTTCGCTTCTTAATAGTCAATTTGACTAACTTTTAAAGCTAAATTACATTAAATCAATTCGATATTTTAGAATTAAAATTTACAAAGAGAAGGAGGATAATGCTGACATGGAAAGAGCCGGTCCAGTTGCCTAAATTGAGGTGAATGAAACGGTGAAGAGCGTCGACGCTTATTGGTAGTTCGCTTGTATTCCGATCAACTTGGATAACTGTGCCGTTGGGACCGGAGCATGACGGTGATTTGGACCGACTAGAATGGTACTTGGGAGTTCGGAATGGGAAATTTTGAGGTGTGAATAGTTTTTCGTTCAATGAAGTTAGATTTATTTTTCGTGTATTGGAGGAAGCGAGTGAAGAAGGAGGAACAAAAATGGCAGACATAGCCGTTGCCATTGAGGAGGGAATTGGGATGCTTCTTCCTGTTAGTCCCGCCACCATATGTGAATTATCTTATCCGATTATCTCGGAAACAAACTAGATCCTATGCTCAGTGCCCGACCCGAACCGAACCGACCCTTATCCCAACTCCTAAAGACGAAAAGGCCCCCAATTGTAACGCATTAAATAAATAAATTAGGGAGTAAGAATTACATAACACCACAATTTATCTTTACTAAATTATTATAAAAAAATATTTTCCTAATTAATTATCTAAAATTTTTTCCTAAAAACAGTCGGATACATCCATAAACTAATAAATTTTTTAATACATAATTTTATTTACTTATCTTTCTTTGGTCTAATTAATGTTTTATGTATCTCGATCTAATAATTTAACAATGAATGTATCTCAATAATCATATCTCAACTTCAAAATGATGTATCCGGATGATAATTATGTATCTAAGGAAAAATGGAGTTTTAACTATTACATTCGTAAGTTCAAAATTATGTATCTTAACTTCAAAATTATATATTCGAATGCTAATTGTGTATTTGAAAATTACAAAATAAAGGATTATTTGTAATTTAGCAAAGAATAGAAATAAGGAATAATTAGGAATAAACTTGTTGGAATTTATGTAAGTTTACATACATAAATGTGCCCTTCAATTTGGCCTCAACTTCATCTTGCCCTCTGTTATCGATTGTGCACTTAAACTTGTATAAAGTTGAACAAGTAAAAGCATGCGTCCATGTAGCGTTCTAGGTAGTGAATTTGCATCCCACATGGTGTATTATGTGTATTTTGCCACATATAACCGGTGTGTCTGCTCGTGTAAATTTTATTTAAGTTCAATTATTTATTTGTACACACTCAAAGTTGGAGGTTATAGATGTTAGTTGAGGCTAAGTTAAAAGCATGTTTATGTATCTGCCTTACTACTTTGTTGATTTAGATATGCGTTTATGTCACTGCCCAATCATTAGTCTTCTAACTAGTCCGAATATGCCCTTGATTATACGTTCAATTAGTCTTCTAATTATACTTAGCTAGCTAATTATAATTAGTCTTGAGTTATATTTTCATACGTGTAAAATAGGAACATATTTTCACTATTTCTTGGAGAAAAAGAAGAATAAATATAATTGGCTTCCTCTACAAGTCACCAGATAACTAACTTGTTCTTCAAACTACAAAGATGTACCATACCTCCTATACTTCTTTCACAACAATACAGAAAACTTCATACTTAGAATTACACAAGAAAATTCAGGAAAGGAGCATAAAACATGACTTTCTTCCAAGGAAATTCTCTCAACACCATGAAAACCATTAGAAAATCCATGCACTTTTAACAGAAGAAACCTCTCAACTTCTTCTTCCTTCGTATTTAAACCCACACAACAAATCCACAACCATATTATCCCTTTACCGATCTCCTCCTCCTCGTCGTCCGTCCGTAACTACAACACTTATGCTGACAAAACAAATTACAAAATCAGGCCACCCCTGAATTTTGGCATCCATTTTGTTCCCCAACAACAAGCCTATGTAGTCGAACGCCTTGGTAAGTATACTACAACTCTGAATCCAGGCATTAATTATTTGATCCCATTCGTTGATAAGATCCAATATGTACATTCGTTAAAGGAACAGGCAATTCCTATTTCAAGACAAACGGGGATTACAAAAGACAATGTCCCAATTGAAATGGATGGTGTGCTTTACATAAGAATCATTGATCCTGTTTTAGCCTCCTATGGAACAGAGGACCCTGTTTACTCTGTAGTCCAGTTAGCACAAACAACTATGCGTACCGAGCTTGGAAAAATTACACTTGATAAGACGTTTGAAGAGCGAGTTGAATTGAATAGATGCATACTTAATGCGATCAACGATTGGCCACTACGTACTGATTGGGGGATTAGAGTGTTTGAGGTATGAGATCAAGGATATAACACCACCAAAAGGTGTTAAAGTGGCTATGGAGAAACAAGCTGAAGCAGAACGTAAGAAAAGGGCGAAAGTCCTGATTTCTGAAGGGCAAAGACAAGCAAGTGTAAATGTAGCAGATGGGAAGAAAATGGCCGTGATTTTGGAGTCCGAGGCTGCTAAAATGGACCAAGTGAATAGAGCTAAAGGAGAAGCTGATGCTATTTTTGCTAATGCTCAAGCTACCGCACGTGCAATTACTGAGGTGTCGAGAGCAATTCTTGAAAATGGTGGTGCTGATGCTACTAGTTTGAGGGTTGCTGAGCAGTACGTTGAAGTGTTTGAGAAGATAAACAAGTCGGGTACCGTTATGTTGCTTCCTCAAGATGCTGGCGATACTGTTAGCCTAATTTCTCAAGCAGTTGCTATACACAGTAAACTTTCTACCAGCAAGTAGTCGTACTGTTTTACTTTTTTGGGGGTGGGGCTATACATTATTGTCCTGCCTCCTGCTTAGTAGTATGACAGTTCAACTATTTCTGTGTAATTTAGTAGTAGTTCTAGTTTGCAGAAAGGGATTTTATCTCACAAGTATCTTGTTATCTTTGAATTTCAGAGCATTGCTATTTGCTAATGGTTGGTGCATCATTAAAGATTATGAAGATTTTTAGCTAAATCATTCCAGTTATTATGATTTGGGAGATCATTTTGGATCACTTCAGGGATAATTTTCTTTTATGGATTGTGTCCGTTGGCTTCTGTCTGACAACCAATTGGTCAAATCGGGTAACCTGTTTTGATGGATATAGTAAAATTTGTGCATCTAATAGTAGCATGAAACAACAAAGCAGGACAGGCGTATGAGGGACGTCAATGGTAGAATCAGGAATTCTAACAAGTAAATTCAAAAGGTACTATAGAATGCAACAAACCCAGTGTATTCCCACATAGTGGGGTCTGGGGAGGGTAAAATGTACGCAGTCCATACCATTACCTCCGGAGAAGTAGAAAGGTTGTTTCCGATTGACCCCCAGCTCTACTATAGAATGCAACTTCGAACCAAAATGAGAACTGACTGATGAATGCTCCTAAACTAAACAAAGAAACTTCGGAAATTAAGAGCAAGAAAATAACACATCAAGCTAGAACTAGATAGAATCTCCAAAGCAGTTAATTCATAATCAAATCACATGAACAAAGCTGCTTGCCTGATAAACTTTGAAATAGTAACAATTTCTCAAACTCGAAATTAAGATAAACCTAGATATGTATGTGTGTCTGTGTTAAATCCTAGTCTGCTTCAGTCTGCAAAGAACTCAGTGGATTCATGACAACCTAGCTTGAGCAAACAATAACATCCACACAAGAGTGCTAATCGCGAGAACAGGTGCAACCAAATGTTTGCCAATTTGGGGTGGAGAAGCATTACTTTTGTCTGATGAAGAAGGTGCAGGAGAAGCTGGCAAAGGTTCTTCAACATTTATAGCTAATTTCATTCCATGGAAGCAGTAACCTCCACTGCTGATAAAGTAATAAGGCCTAGCCTGAGTTAGCTGAAAAACATCTCGCCCACCCCTTGTAATGTTTGTTATGAAATCGCTATCAATACACTGCTCATAGTTCGTCTGATTCACCTCCAGCACACTGTAATAGTGCTTGTCGAAGACAAAATCTGAAATGAAACCACAAATTAATTAGGTTCAGCAACCATTTAATTAGTTCTCAGTATTTGTCTAATTTCTGTGATTGTTCTACAGACCTAAGTTCTACAAACCTAATACCTACATCCAGTACAATTATTATTTTATAGCAGGTTAAATTTCACTGAATATATTTCACTGTCGATAGATATAAAAGACAAAATTAAAGGTGAAAGGAGTCCCACTAAGCCAATCGCCAACGTAAAGATGGTAATGAGCAGCCCAATCGGTATAGTTAACGTTCTGGTCCCAGCCATGCTTGTCGCCCACCTTGACAAGTCTACTAGCCACGCATTTCATCAAGCCTAACAACGTTATCATGATCAGCAGATCGGACCTCATTGTCACAAAAACGCTTGCGCTTCTCTTGTGGATTTTTCCTAAGTTGAAAATTTGGCTTAACAAAATGTATTAGCAAGAATTACTAGATGTTCAAAGTAATCTACATTTATTAATTTGGTAAGTAATTGATTAGCAAATATGGTGCATTTTGACAGTGAGGATACAGCCATATATATATACAGGGAGGAATCGGGTTAAGTCTGCGTGAAACAACACGCAATCCAAATGAACAGTGAAATAAATGGCTCAAAAACTGCCTGATTATGTACCCTTTTTTTCTGTTAGTCGATTTGGGAATTTTGATGCGTTTTCCCTTTTTGACGTGTGCCCCCACACTCCTAATTTGTTTCAAGTATGCGTCTCGGCGGGTTGAACAAAATTTGGATGGATCAAAATAAAAGTAAAATTTTTAAAATAACTAACATTTAGGCAATAAATGAGAAGTCTTAGCTAAAGTTTGACTAATTACATGATATAGCTACAGTTGAGTAGCGAAATACACTAATTAGAGATTGCATCTACAAGTTCGATTTAGAATTTTATAGAGGAGTCGCGAAATTCATTTTGCTAACAAATATTTAGGGATTTGTATATCAATCCCGAAATACGTTTTTTTTAGACAAATACAGACGTATAACGAAACTAGAGCCCCCACCCACAACCGAAATTAGAGATAAGAATATGAGGCATAGAGTACCGAGATTTTATATGGGCCCCAAAATATATAAGAATACAATTAATACAAATACAAAAGAAATACATATATTTAGCTATTTAATCTAAATCTTATCAAACGGTAGTTATTTTAAACATTAGTTACGCATAATAATTATGACTTGATGTTTCCTACTTTTTTTTTTTCCTTAAATAAATTGGTTTATGAATGAGTTGATCGTTGTTAGTTGTGTTAAAATGAGCTAATAGACGGATCATAATTCAGCCTGTTAATTTTTTATTAAGTAATACTTTATATGTTGGGTTTTTCTAGAATTTATTAAATCCTAATAACTTTTTTTTTCTTTATTATGATTATATGACAAATCTCAAATTAAAAAAGAATGTCTCTTTTAGAATATTTTAACAAATCTTTTTATGGATCAATTTAAATTATATATCAACTCAAATTTTAGATGGGCTAAATTGAGCGGATCAAAATAAATTAGTATAAATAACATAAATATCAACCCTTTTGGAAGTAATTACATTCTCTTCCACTTTTTTAATTACTTTACTCTCTCTCCCTATTAATATACATAACATAGCCGACATATATATAGCATTCTGTGTATATGTTAGGATTTTTGTAATATTGGAAACATAAGTTGTGTATTTGTATAATTTTTAGAATAAATTAAGGTAATGAATAAAGGAAATAGGTCATAATTAAAACGAGTTGACAAAATCATATTTACTAAATACAAAAGAAGTTCTCATGAGAAAATGGTCATTTATTAAAAGTATAAATTACACAAATACCAACCCTTTACCAAAATGAGACAATGCTTACTTAAAAGGGCTTCGTCCTGAGCCCAATCTGTTCAAGCAGTGTCCAATAATGCATTCAATGGATTTGAATACAGAACATGGCCCAAGTCCCAAGGCCCAGAAGAAAATAGAATCTGATTAAAACGGATCATTTGCACTTTTGTCCTTATTTTCTGTTAATTTTTATCTTTTGTCCTCAGGGCAACAACCTTGTTAGAGGATGTAAGTATATGTTTTTGCATTATACTTAACATGTTATGCTTCACACCTTAAAGAACTTTTGCGTTATTAGGCAAAAGTTGATTTCTAAAAGCAAAAATTACAAACCTAACAAATTATAGGGTAAAAACTAAAGACGGACATATCTAAAAGACAAACATTCAATTAAACGAATCAAGCATTCCAGTTTATGCGGAGATGGAAGCTAATGCAAATGTGAACTTTGGGCGTTTGGTTGAAAAAGCTGAAAAGATGACTGAAAAAAAAAAGGATCTACTTGTGAAATTGATAAAAAGATGTTTATATTGAATTAATGTAATTTATCGTGGTTAAATAATTTAATGAACTAAAATACATATTACTTATAATTAAATAAAATAAACTCTAAATTCAATGTAAACACAGGGTGTTTGATAAATATAACAAAACTACTGAACAAGAAAATGGCACAATCCAATACTTTATTCCTCTCTACTTTTCTTCAACCCCAAATTAGTCCCAACCATGGATACATTATTCGAAGCTAGCTATTACTCAAGACAAGGTTATTTACTTGTGATAACAACATCATCAAGTCACATGGCAAGTGGCCCACCATTTCTCTTTGCCAGATAGAATTTGAACCCATTGACATAAGTAACACACGCTCCTTATTTTACTCTTTTAGCTATATAGCCCAAAATGATAACAATGATCATGTGACCTCTTTAATATGCAGACAAACTTTTCATAACTACTTTGCACTGGACCGCCATGTATATACACTTGCTACATTTTGCAAATTAGATTAGAAAAAGGGTACCTACTACTCTAGTGTCCTAAAGCTTTCCGCTATGTACGATGTCGAGAAAAATCAAATCATAAAAATCTATCATACACAATTTTATTTCCCTAACTTTAATACATGACATGACATCTAACTTACCTGTTCCTCTAAGAGTCCCTTTCAAACATATTGCATATTAGATGACTTTGGGAATACTACTGCATCTATTTGTAGATAGCTAGAGAGAAACAAAGCTGGCTATCCAATTCAAATCATAAATAAAAAGCAGTAACAAAGACAGCTACTTAAAACAAATTAATGATTGCAAAAATAATAAAGAGAGGTACAACAAATGACACGGTAACGGTAAGAGGCCAATGAAGGGAGTAAACATGGAAGGTTTCCGTGATCCACGCAATCAATTTCTCCAGTGAAACAATTGTAAAGTTGTTTAGGTAAAAAAAATAAATAAACAATTTTTTCAAATGAACCCCACCAATTTGATCTGAAATAAAAAATTGATTTTCAGATCAAAATGATGATGGCAGTAGCAAAAAAAAAAATAAGAAGGTAACTTTCAAGAAAAAAGAAAATACAAACACACGAAAGATAAAACCAAACACTTTCTTGACACTTGGTTTAACTAATTATCTGAAGCAACCAACATTTGTGGTCAATTAAACATATCCTACTACCAGAGCAGAAGAAATGCATCCCAGACAGCAGCAGTTGCGAAAAGAGCTGGTATCAATATCTGTCCTCTTAACGAAGTGAGCAAATTTGACGAAGCGCTGCGTACTGGAGCAGATTTTGGTGGTGGAGGTGCCTTTTCGACGTGAATAGCCACTTTCATGCCTCCATAGCAGTACCCTTTGCCACTAGCGAAATAGTAGGTCTTAGTCACGTTGAGCGGAACAACATCCCTTCCTGCTCCAGTTGTCCAATTGTGGAGCGGATGATCAGTATTGCAGGTCTCGTAGTCTGTCTTGTTTAGCTCTAGCACATTCATCTGGTTCCTGTCGTACACAAAAACTGGGATAGGAGAGAAGGGGTTATTGAACAGCCACAAATAACTGAAGAGCTTCTTGCGTATACAACAAGAATGATTAATTAAGTAGAGAGTTGTTTGGACTGAGTAACTTGTAATCAGCAAACACTATACATGTATAACCGTATGTACACACATATACGTCGTTGAAACCTTATAGCAGTGACAGAAGTATTTACTGGCTAGACTACAAGTTATGTACCAAGTTAGATTAGAAAAATTAGCAAGGCTTGTCCAGCATTAGCTGGTATCAATACTGTGAAAAACATGTTTGTCCCTACAAACAACTGGATGATTCTGGACAGGATCAGCCATGAGGGTGACACCTAAGCAAGTGGCTGGAGTTGTTGTCTTATCCAATGTCATATTTCTCCTTTAATCAGCTATAATATCCTACCAAATCCATTTCTACGAGTATTTAATTGTTGCAAACTGGCTTAACAATTAGAACATAGACAAAAGTAGTTGCTTGAACTTCAGAACCAACCAAAAACAGCTGGACTGAAGTTTGAGCGTAAAGACAGAATTTTACTGTCACCAGAAAAACATTACCCTTCTAATGACGCGAAGCTCAAAACAATTTCTTGAATCTATGGCTCGCATAACAGCTAATCTTTCTGTGGTAATGTTATTTAGAAATGAAAAAAATTAGGTTTGAAACCCATCTCTACGGTAATACAAAACCAACCAAGGATAATGAAAACCAAGAATTGAGCAGGAATTTGGAAATGCTAGGTGGAAATGTACATTCAAAGAGAGCGTTACAATGTGTGAAGAATGGTGATATCACAACAACAACAATGAAATGCCAAGAAACTATAGATGATGCTTTGTGAAACTATAGAGATATTTGTGCAATTTAGATTCAAGATAAACTCCAAAAAAAGGAAAGGGCAACAGTAAATTTCGATGGTAACACCATTGTCTTTATGAAGAAGCTGTTAAAGATGACAACACCAGCGCACAATAGACGTCCTAGTTGTAGTCTAAATAGAAGTTATAGCTGTTAGCCTATTCCTAGTAGTATTCAGTTTTTCAGTTCATAGTCAATTATGGATTAATAGATGCCAGGAAAATAACGTAAATAATATTTGGTTATTTGGTCTCATTGTTTCCTATCAATTTTGGAGTAGTAGTTGCTAGGCAAATAAGGTATAGTTTGGTCTTTCAGTTGTGTTCAACAGAAGATGCCTTTTCCAGTGCTCATAAAAAGGGAAATATCACACTTTTAGCTAAAGAAACTGCCCAGCTGAAAACTCTTATCATTCAAATTAGTTATAAACAGAGTAAAATGTCATTCTAAATGCAAGCTTAAAACATAGATCTGAAAGACACAAAATATTTCTAATTTTAGCTAATAATTCACCCATTTACGAGAAAAGGCAATTCACATTGGACTTCACTATCTACAAACATCAAATCAATCGAAACTTCAGAAAGTTATTCCTACTAATTAGAGTAAATTAAAGAGAAACTCCAATTATAGAAAAAAATTCACTCAGTAACTTCCGACGAAAAGTGGTACTGGTTCTATTTAAGATCCGCTTCTAGCTCGACTAATTGTTAACAAAAGCAACATTAGTAGAAGCAAGCTAGAAAGAGTTTTAAAAAAAAAAAAAAAAACTTAAAAGAAGAGTAGATCCAGAACATATGTTAGCCAGTTGCCGTTGTAGAAATATTTGTACTTAACCCAATTGGTGTAATTCACATTATTGTAGAATTTGTATCTACATGTCAATTCTCCATAAATGTAACTAACAGCGTCTCAATAAAAATTAGTGGCTTAAACGAATATGAATCAAGCTAAGAACAGTAAAAAAAAATCATAGAAAAGGAGCTGAAAGAAGAGTAGATCTAGAACATACAGAGCCAGTCGCCGTTGTAGAAGTGTTTGCCCTTAGCCCAATTAGTGTAATTGACACTGTTACTCCAACCGAATCTTGATCCAACAATGTAACGAACTGAGTACACTTGTGGCAGCATAACGAGCAAGGCGCAAGTTAGTACCACCACCATTGTTGGCAAACTGAAGCTCCTCCTTCTTACCACCTCCATTGTTGTTACAGTACCACTGCTCTGGTACTCTCTAGAGTTGTACTATTAGCTAAAGATGTTGTTTCTTCTTTGGGGAGATACATGTGGACCACCTTATTTATAGTTCAAATTTTACTGAACTGTACTTTATTTTATCTTTTACGTAACTGTTTTAAAAATTACTCTCTTTTTTTATCTTTTTATAATATATACTAATTATATTAAAATAATAGTAAGAGAAAATGGGATTAATTAATGAAAGGTGAGTATCCTTTCGTATATCTTGACTTGTTTATATTTTTAAGTATTACATCCTTACTTGTTTATATTAAAATATAAATGTAAATTATAATTTAATATATTATAAATTATATCTTGACAAGTAAAAATAAAGTTAGACAGTTAAAAATAATGAAAAGAGTAAGACATAATTAAGTTAAAGGCAATGTTCAAAGTTACAGCTCATTTTTCCATTGGATACGCGGCGTATTATACGCCTATTCTCTACCCTCCAACTGCATGTTATCCATATTATTATTAGCACCTTTTAATCAAATTTTGAACTTAATTCACTGAAAATGTACCATAAATTTATACAAATTAGATCGCTTAAGGACGTAGAGGTCGTTTAGTTGATGGTTAGGAAGTAAATTATTTATGTATTACAATTGAAATAGCTAGAATTATGTTTGATGGCATTTAGTTATAGAGCACATCAAGTAATGCGGTTTACGGTGTTTGATTGTTAGTTTATATCTTGCACAATATTAAAAACATGTCTAAATTATGAATCAATTTATATATTATTTTATGTAAGTAAAAAGATAAAATATAATTTTTGCATAATCAATAAATATAACTCATTAATACATTCATAACTCTGGTCATCGAGCAAAGGAGCCCCTATGCGAACAAGAAGCTTGAGATATATGGGAAAATGGATAAGTGGCTTGTTGCAATCAATAAGTTTAGATCAAACATACAAGTTTTCTCAAACTACCAGCAGATGAAATTAAATTGTATCTTATGACAATATATTTTTTATACAATGTTAATATAGTTCAACTTGTACATCATATTCTTTAAGTTAATTATACTTAAAATAACCGACACAATTTTACTGATGAGATTCATCTACCTACTGTTGACTTTTTCTTTGAAACATGATAATCAGTATAAAACCTACATATGTTGGAAAAATGAAACACCACACAAAGATGTCAAAGAGTGCCTTTATTTCCATTCGTTTTTTCTTTAAAACGAAAAAAAAATTCAAGAATTTCATTTGCATTGCTGACCCGAGATTTCTGGCTTGCATTTGCAAATTGCAACCAACCCCAACCCCAACCACAATCATTTTTTATTTATTTTATGATTTGATATGCAAGGGAGTATATATAGCGCAATTGGACTAGAAAAAATCGAAGAATGACGCGTTCTATGCACATGGATATCGAATATAAAATATTAGAAATTTCTCTAAGGAAAAAAAAAAAATACTAGCCCGTTTGTACTTTTCTAGTAGGAGAATCGTTACGTCTCATGTTATGAGAATGGTAAAACTAAAATTAGAAATTTCGTAAAAAAAATTCAAAGATAGTGATACATAATATTATCTTTTAGCGAAGATGTTAATGATCATTTCAATATTCAATTAAATCTCTCTATAATAATCATCTACTATAATAATATTTTATTATAATGAATTATGAATTAATTTTTCATGTCATATTATATGATGTATTTTCAAAAATAATATTTCATCATTGTAGTTAAAAATTATCAAAATGTTATAAGTAAAACAAAAAAAATAAAAAGAAGAGTAGAGAGAATAGACAGAGTAATTCTTGTTTCATCTCTTGAGGGATAATTTACAATGAAGGAAGTCCTTCCTATTTATAAGAAAATTTGCTCCTAGCTTCATACTAAAAGATAAATATATCAAATTCTGATAGACATTAAATAGAGCTGGATAAATCTTGATAGACATTTAATATAAATGAAATATTTATAACACGAAAGAAATAATGTCGTCATGAAAATTTTTAACTGTGTATACATCATTCTGAGGGAGCAATTCTATTTATGTTTTTTTACGTCTTCATCCAAAATAACTCGAAACATTTTTTAACGATTAAACTTTACTCACCAAATGAATATATCCATATTTAGCTGACACCTCAATACAGCTAACAACAACTCTTGGGCCTCATTTGTTTGTATTTAATGGAGATCTAAATTTGAATGGTTCAGACTTCAAATCATTAATTATATTTATTTTTTATTATGGTTTTAACTCTTAATAGGTCTTAATCATTTAAATCTAGAACCAAGTCTTAATAGGTCTGAAGAGATATACTGGTGTTGGATAATATTCACCACTCTATTCATATTCAGCAGTCACCATCACTAACCACCTCTGCCACCGTCACCACTGTAAACCACCACCAACCACCTCCACTATCACAACCACCATCGACAAAAAATACTGCTACCAACCACAATTGTCAACCACTATCACACCTACTACGGCTTTTATTCTAATTATATTCACCGCCACCACTGCCGTCAACAACACCACAATCAGCAATCACTACCGGTCAATCCCTACTACCAACCAACTCATCTATCACAACTAGCACCACACTAACTATCACTAATACATCACAACCTCTACACATTCTTTGGCCGTCACCACCATTGTCACTAGTAACGTCACCTCTACCACCACTTCAACCAGTACCATCGCTGCAATTTATCTCTACTAACAACTATCTCCACCAGCACAACAAATAACATCTCCAGCTAGAACCAACACATCGTCAATCATCATGCATTCATGTTTCAGCCAACACAATCAACACCTTAAACTACTAACATCAAGCAACGTCACATCACAACAACCACCACCACCATCAATCATCACCATCATAACAGTCATTACAATACCAACCATCACAATTATCACCACCAACATTACTAATCACTAACATCAATCATCGTCACCGCAACCACCATTATAAGCCATCTCCACTATCACTAACAAACATAAATATTTTTTCTCAATTAAATACTAATAATTTTGTTGTATTAAATTACATACTTTATAATATATAATTAATTTTTTATTGGATTGTATTTTTTATTTTATTATGTATACAAATAAATTTTTTTTTTACACATTCAGATGTTGAAAAACAAACAGTTTTAATAATTCAGTTTTCAGATCTAGAGACAACATCTTAATCATTTAGATGTGCATTCATATTCAGACGTCTGAATCTTTAAAAAAACAAAACAAATGGAGCCTTAATCTCTTATTGGCTTTTAGAGACTTAGGGCCCGCTTGGACAGGCTTTTAAAAAATGGCTTTTAAAAAGTGTTCTTGAAAGTGCTGAACTTATTTTAAAAATAAAAAATTATTTATTTGGATAAAAGTGCTTAAACTGGAAAAAAATTATTGATGTGTTTGATAAACAAGTGTTTTTAAGCACTTTCTTTTTGTCAAAAGGTATGTAGAGTTGATTATTATTAATTTTTATTTCTAAAATAATTCAAA